>NC_056057.1:27589398-27896620 GCF_016772045.2 Ovis aries | reverse complement strand
ATGAGACTTTAGAATTAATCACAGAGGCACCATCACAAACCGACAGTCATCTAATGCAGACAGGGATTATAAATAAGCTTTAGGTTGCACTTAAAAACAATGTCCTTACACCAAGCCCGAGCTGGCCAGCTACCCAGCAGCTGGGTTCAGAAACTTAAAGGCCTCTGGGAAAGCAGCTCGGTAACAACAAAGCAAATGTGGTCAATGCCCAGTGTCGTTACGGGGATTAGACCAGGGTCACGGCTTCGCTGCAGCACCTGCGCGGCTATGACATAAGCTTATATCCTACATAAATCATATCCCCTCTGTTTTGAAAGCAAATAATAAAAGAGTTGTTCCATGTCTTTTGACCTTTATTTCTGGGAAACTTGGATTTTTCCTTTATAGCTATGGAATGCACTAACCATCCCCAGTGGGACAGACTGTCACCCAACACATGTATAAATTTACACTTTCTCACTTGCAAAGTGATTTGCATCTTAAGTGTCACTAAATTATTGTTTTTTTTTTAAACTAGCTTAAAGTGAGGAGAAAAGGGAGAGTGAGAGGAGGGAAAAACAGAAAGATACCTGAAAGAAGAAATAGCACCATTGATGAAGACATGCCAGGTAAAGGTGAGCCAGATGAATGCTGCACTGCTGCTCAACATTGCTTTGCACAAAATGCCAGTGAACCTGGTACACAATCAGCTCCTGAATTCTCTTTCGTTTGCTCCATGGAATTCAAATACTCAAAACTACTGCCTCGTCCAAAAGGTAGCATTAAGACTACTCGGGATATCAATGAAATGATGCTGTTAGAACCCGAGGAAAGATAAAATGGCTAATTTCCCTTAAATCACTAAGCTACATACATGTACAATAATTCCGGACACCTAATAAATCCAGTTTGTCATATGGCAAACCTCAGAGTAAAAGATAAAATAATGACAGGTTAAAAAAAAAAAAAAAAACCCTAGAAACCCCTTGAATTAGCATTAACACTCATATACCATAACTACTACTAACAATGAATAAGACCAGAGCTAGCAGATAGTTTCTCTCAGCAGGTAGAGTCTAATACTGCGGTAACGCTTAATCCTCACATACATTCAAATGCTCTAGTTCTGAAGAAAACAGTAAGGAAAATGTAATGAGTTTTCATACTGCAGAACTACTAAGTTACTTGAGTAGGAAGTATCATAAGAAAACTCTTTCATTCTAGATACTCTATCTAGAAAACATTCAATATTCAAATATTTCCCTGCTATATGCTAGACACTGGGGATACAGCACTGAACATAAACCCACCGTTCTTGAGGACTTACACTGAGGAAAAATATCAACTAAATATGAAAGCACATAGTCTATGTAGGCCTTCCCTGGTGGTTCAGCAGTAAAGAATCCGACTGCAATGCAGGAGACGCAGGTTTGATCTGTGGATTAGGAAGATCTACAGAGCAAAAATCAGCCAGCAAGAAAGACAGGCAACAGCTACGTGTATATATCAAGGGAAGTTCTCTACCCAAGGTGATCTGGGAAGGTATCTCTGGGAAGGCGAGAGGAAACAGGAAGTGTAGAGGTTCTTGAACACATATGGCATATCCTTCAGTGCTTTGTGGGCCTCCATAGGAATGATGAATTTCATTTTGAGCGAGAAGAAAGCCATTGAGAAGCCAACTTAAGAACTGTATTTTCCAATCTTGGGGGAAAATAATTGTACTCAACTTATAGGAATAGTTTATGCCGCTTAGTAACCAGGACATGGGATTGAAGACAGACATATCTGGGTTAAAACAATTTATCTTTTTCAGTGTCATAGCTGTAAGACTCTGTCTTGATTACTGCATTTCTCAGCCTCCATTTAAATGCATAATACCTACACTGCTCTACCCGAGTGAGAATTAGAAAAATTACACATCTAGTAAAGTTTACTCAAATTCAGGGCATAGTAAGTGCTCAGTGAATGTTCCTTAAGTGAATGCATAGATCTTTACTCCAAATCTCAGGTCTAAATTGCTGGTACTGCCTCTAAAATTCATTAAACTAGATAAAAGTTTCCCAAATTCTCCTTATTATAAGATTCCTCCAGGGTGCTTGCATTTTTTTCCTGTGCCCCACTGTAGGACTCAGAATCTTGTGTGGAAGATCTCAGAAACAGACACTTTAAACAAGCCATCCAGAGGATTTGTATGATTAAAGAATTTTGAGAATCACTGGATAGATCCTGTGCCATGCTCCTTTCTACTACATTGAAAGGCTCTTCAGTGGAGTTCCTTCCACACTGATCTTCTCTCTTTTAAAAACAGAAAGAAAGAATGTATGCCCCTTTCAACCTTCTACCCATTTCAAAACCCAATACTTATCTTCTTACTTTGCAAAAATATATGGCTCTGATATACAGATTTTTTAAATGCTGCAGTATATCAACCATGTCAAAGATTCCATGGTTGATTTTAACTGAATGGCAATAAACACAATGTACGTGGGATTTATTTTTAGTTTTGTTTTCACTTTAAAAGGTACAAATGCAAGCAAACGTCTAAGGAAGGATTTTCTAATATTGAAAGTTTTTACATAGACTTCATTATAAAAAGCATTTCCTCCTAACCCCCTGCAGGGGACTGTGATTAAAGTCTCATAGCTTTTATAAACTTTTCTTCATGTTTTATTTCTTGGTAACATAATTAAGAGTGCTGGTGATGAAGTGCTCATTTTCCTTTCCACTTTCCGGTAAGAGTGGGAAAACAGACTTCATTTGGAAAGTTTTTAATATGTTTTAAAAATACACATTGCTGTATATTCTGGCAACTGCTGAGTGGTATGTACTTTGCAGTGCTGGTAACCAGGATTGGATGGCATTACATTAAAATGGTGAATTACTATATTTTTTCACAAAGTTTCATGTTTTAAAAAGAGGGGCTACAAAATATTCATTTGGCATGATGCAGAGAACAAACAAGAGAAGTTTTTAAAACTCTCATTCCATTGTATGATGTAAAAAAATTGACTGTACCATAAAAATGTACGGTACCATATTATCTTTGTGCCACCAGACCCTCCTATGAATGCTTTACCCATAAATTAGGGAAAACTTCAGACATAGGAAATAAAGTAAAGCGACAGAATGGCTATTCTATTCTCCCTGGAAAGATAAATGATATGAACTGTCATCTTCTGGCTCCTGAGCAGAGAATGGGACCCTTCCATCTTCTCCTGCTTTGAGATTTCAGTGACTATTAATGAAGAGAACCACTAATCAAACATACGAATGTCTATGACAAATGCCCAAAATAAAAGTATCTTCTGATCCTGATGATCACTAGCTATCAAAAATGGCAACATCCTACAGATTTTAAGATGGAAAGAACATTCAGAGAGTATTTTTCCTGAAAAAATGAGTTCAGATGACTTTTTTCTTTTAATGACAACAAAAGAACAACGTGAAAACTGCACTTCTTCTCTTCAACATAAAACAAATAGCTCTCAGAAAATATTCATATTCATGTTTTAGTCCAACAAAAATAAAAGGAAAAAAGTAAGTTGTGTAATGGAGGTTGAAGCATCCAACAAAAACAAAAATACACACTCTACAATAGTGTCTAATGATGTTTGAGATTTAAATCATCCAAATTCTCTCATGAAGAAATAGTCGTAAAGCTTTAATGACAGTGGGTAGTACTTGTTTCAAAGCATTGTCAAAGTAAATGTACTTTGAAATCATCTAGTTTCATTTACTTGTAACATAAAGCTATCTACTGCAAAGGTTTTATGAATCTTTTAAAATGCAAACTTTTTTTGCAGCACAATTACTGCTATCTTAAAAAGAAGAAAGAAACTTTCTTCATTATGAGCAAAAACATAACTTTTCTTTAGCAAAAGACTTTTAATTAAACCAATTACATCTTGCAATAGGAAATTCAGAATGTCTTTTCTATATTGTCTAAATTAGCCCCGATGTATCCCAGCCTCGGGAAATTTTTAAGTGAAAACAATGCCTAAGAACTTAAAAAAAAATCTACCCTTAAACTTATATGTTTGCTGCTGTGTTTGGAACATAAATATTACTATACATGAAGAGAAACAGACAGAAACAATTTAGCTAGATTCCATGGAAAAGATTCAAAATTAATGCATGCCAGGGGCCAGCAGGGGGAGTGAAATCCCCAAAATACAGGTAAAAAAAAAATGCTGAACGAAGGTGGAGCCAGCAGCAACCTGGAAAGACTCAGTAACCCAATCAAGCAAGGAAAATAAACAGGTTATTTAGGGCCTTAGCCTAGAGACTTATACCTCAACTTTATATTATGGGGAGGAAAATAAGCTAACTGGAATTTCTCCATTAGTCCAGTAATAAAGAATTGTCCCTTTTTTTCACCCTCAGTTAACTAATAAAGATAATAATCTACTATAGGACAACCATATACTTTTTAAATTAAGAATAATTTAGAGCGGTTTTAGGTTCACCTATCATGCGCGTTTTTTGTGGCTGCACTGGGTCTTCAGTGCAGTGCGTGGACTTCTCTAAGAGTGGCTCTCGGCCTTAGTTCCTCCTTGCCATGTGGAATCTCATGTCCCCCAACCAGCGATGGAACCCTTGTCCCTTGTATTGAAAGGCAAGTTCTTAACCACTGGACCATCAGGGAAGTCCTCATGAACTTTTATTAAAGAATAATTTATTAACAATGTATTGAATTATACTGTGATTAGCTAGGAGCATGATTCCTATCTTCTAATCAGACATCATTCTAGCACATGAGTCAAAATTATGCTTAACATGATCTGTATGAATTAATAACTCCAGAAGCACAGAGGAGGGAGAAATTTCTAAAATCTATGAAGAAATAAGCCAGAAGAAAATTTTCAGCAATAGGTTAAAATACTTTCCATTTTTCATAATGTTTCATTTGAAGTCATTTTATCCATAGGGACACAACAGCATCTAGAGAGAAGAAAGTCCTGGCCTTTAGAAACACAATAACCCTTTCAGGTCACAGAATTACCAGTGGATCTGATTAAAATATTACCTGTCAAACCTCTCAGGAGCACCTACTACCATCTGACAGGTGTTTGCTGGCTGGTTATTTCATTCAGTAAGGCAGTGAAGGGCTATAAAGTCCATTCTCTCTTATTTCTGCTAAGATGTGAGACCATGCAGTTTTAGAAGAGATGCCAGGTCATCCACACTTTGATTATACAAATTCTCTGTGGAATAACCTCACTGATTATCCTCTAATAGAAGACTTTGTTCATCGAATACCATATCTTTTTACGGATTTTACTTATCAACCCTCAGAAGTTGGTGAAAGAATTTTTTAAGTTAAAAAGAGAAAGAGTTTTGCTAGAAAATCGTCAACTGTGCAGTTAACACTGAATTTGATAAACAGTACATTCCCAGTAACAGCCACCAAAATTCCAAGTTAAATCTGTGCCCTTGGAACAATGCCAAAATGCCACAGCATCTTTGCACTTTGAACAAATTGCACATTTTTAACTCCTATTTTTTTCTGCCAAAACAAAAGCTCAAAATATGCAGATTCTATCTTCCCTGAAAACTTTACAATGGTAATTTTGGATGCAAAGAAAAATGCTTGTAAGACCAACAGAATGATAGATTAATTTGACTTTCTATTTTAGTACTAAAATTACCTGAACTATTTCTGGAGGTCACATATGAACACAGCTATCCTAAACTTGTTACTATCATCATCTGGCTTGAAACTGGACAACTTTACTAGAATTGTTTGTTATTTAGCCAATATCCTTAACCTGCCAGCCTCAATTTCTTTATCTGTCAAATGGGGACACTAATACTTCACAGTTTTCTTGGGAGGAGTCTCAATGACATAATAATCATAAAGTGCCTAACCTAGTCCCTACCATATGGTACCTAATCGATAAATGACACCCCTACTCTGATAACCTATTCAGTTCAGTTCAGTTCAGTCGCTCAGTCATGTCCGACTCTGCAACCCCATGAATCGCAGCACGCCAGGCCACCCTGTCCATCACCAACTCCCGGAGTTCACTCAGACTCACGTCCATCAACTCAGTGATGCCATCCAGCCATCTCATCCTCTGTCATCCCCTTTTCCTCCTGCCCCCAATCCCTCCCAGCATCAGAGTCTTTTCCAATGAGTCAACTCTTCACATGAGGTGGCCAAAGTACTGGAGTTTCAGCTTTAGCATCATTCCTGCCAAAGAACACCCAGGGCTGATCTCCTTCAGAATGGACTGATTGGATCTCCTTGCAGTCCAAGGGACTCTCAAGAGTCTTCTCCAACACCACAGTTCAAAAGCATCAATTCTTCAGCACTCAGCTTTCTTCACAGTCCAACTCTCACATCCATACATGACCACAGGAAAAACCATAGTCTTGACTAGACAGATCTTAGTTGGCAAAGTAATGTCTCAATAACCTATTAGGCATTTGCATCTACTGGATTCAAGACACTATTCATGGATTTGTCAAAAAAAATTTTTTTTAAAAGGTGTTTCTAGCTTTCACTTATAATCTGAAATGCCCTTATTTTAGATGGTGTCTTAATGACAGAACTCTGTAAAAAAAGAAAAAATCTGAATGTGTTTGCGCTGTTGCTTCAGTCATATCCTACTATTTGCAACCCTAGGACTGTAGTCCACCAGGATCTTCTGTCCATGAGATTCTCCAGGCAAGAACACTGGAATGGGTTGCCATGCCCTCTGGGGATCTTTCCAACTCAGGGACTGAACCTGAATCTCTTACTTCTCCTGCACTGGCAGGTGGGTTCTTTACCACCTGGGAAGCCACGTGAGCATTTTCTGTCAAATATACCATTTCTTCCCCCTCAAACAATTACTCATGAAGACCCTGCTGAAGGATCTTCTTACTGAATTGCCCACTATAGAAGAACTTCTAGTAAAAGAAGATATAATTTGGTCAGGATCCAATAGAAGTAAGCTACTGAAAAAACTGTTTCCCTAAACTATTTTGAGATTATATGAAATTATTATGTTAGTGATAAATAGTATATGTTCCTACCTTTTGATAAAAGAATATTATGATTCTTTTTGGTGGAAATAAATACATATGTAAGGGGGAATTTACTAAAATGGAAATAATTGTTTTGAGGAAACACAGATTAGTATCTATGCTAAAATCATTGCATCTAAAAAAGAGAAGAAAACGAAGGTCTTCTAGCTAGGACCAAGATAGAAATTCGTATTTTACATTTCATATTCTTCTACCTTTTAAGCTATATTTTATTTAATATGAAAATTGAATTTGGATTTTTTTTTATTTTGATGTAGGGAATACCTCCTTTCCTCACTCTCCGTATCTCCCAAACAGATACATCTGAGCTGCACACACCATACACATAAGACAACCTTTTCTGTAGATAATCTGAATGCTATAATGATTTTAACTGTGCCTAATAGTGTTCCCACTAGATTATGTCTAATATATCATAACTATTTATTAAGAATTTATATACCATAAATTCCCTTGGAGGTTTTAAATAACAACTTACTAATTACCTCTTTTGCCAAAATTTCATGAGACATGAAGTATGTACTATTAAATAGCTTCTACATTTCACCTTTGGGAATGCTAAAATGTTTCCCAATGGGTAACTTTATTATATAGCATGCCTACGTGCTGAGTTGCTCAATTGTGTTCAAATCTTTTCAATCCTATAGACTGTAGTTCACAGCCTCCTCTGTCTGTGGGATTTCCCAGGCAAAAACATTGGAATGGGTTGCCATTTCCTCCCCCAGGAGATCTTCCCAACCCAAGGATCAAACCCGCATCTTCTGTGTCTCCTTGCATGAGCAGGAGGATTCTTTACCAAGGAAGCAACTTTAGTGATCTAAGCTTAAAAAAAAAAAAAAAAACCGTTGAGCAAGATACCATGGAGATGTTCAAAATCCCACGATGCTGAGTTTATTGTGGTTAAAGAGCCTAGCTTTAATTGAGAAAGATAGGATTAAATGTACATCTTCACAGGTGGAGATTTTATTTAAGCAGGGTACAGAGATGATCCATATCACACATAAATGACTCGGTAAATTATTACTGAGAATCTTTTGTCTGGCTAGAGACTTTCATTCTCCTAAGAATAATCTGAGCACCGTATTAAGTATTCTTGACAACACTTCTCTCATGAAACATTACCCAACTGATTATATTAACAGTTTCTACCTGTCTTTCCTGACATATGATTCTTCTCTCTTGTTCAGTAAACTCATTTAACCCTTTTCTTGCATCTAACATAAATATTAAGCTTGTTTAACAGAAGTTGAAAAATCAATCAAATTAAGTAGACATGCATTTGAAAGTGTGCGATTGCTTCATGTGATTTGTAACAGATACTGATAACAATAAAATAAGTAATTTATTGGAGGCTTTCCATGTGTTTATCAAATGTTTTACAATGCCATCTCATTTAAATTTCTCAATAATCCTGAAGGTAGACAAAACCATATAATTCTAATTTCACAGATGAGGAAAGTGAGGCATGTAGAAGTTAAGAAACTAGTCAGTAAAAAAGAGGGAAATAAGAATTTAAAACATTATTGTTATGATATAAAAATGACTATGGATTAGAAATTTCCATTTCCTGTCAAGATACAATAATGGACTCGATTTACTCTCTCATCTGACACAACCAAAAGTGGACAAAGTATTTGGTGCAACGGTTTTAAGACACTGGACATAAAGCAACAATGCACAGTGATCTTTGAGAGATGTGAAATATACAAGGTAAGCATAAAAATAGGTCTAGCTTTTATTTGAAAGATCTTCTAATGATAGTACAATGAGTGAAAACCCAGGAATAACTCAGCCAGTTTGCACAGTTGACGAGAGAAACTGGAAATTTTGGGAACTCCAAAGTATTCATGGGAGAGAGTACTAGAGAGAACAATGCAGCACCAAGGGACAGAGTGAACTTCAGAGTCATACAGAAGGGCTTACCTCAAACAACTTGTGCTCATCGGGATGTATATAAGGAAACCATTATGTTAGGGGTAATGGTGTGCCATGGTCAAAGGGCTGTGCTGACCTGTGTTTAGCTGCTCAGTCATGTCTGACTCTTTGTGACCCCATGGTCTGTACCCCACCAGGCTCCCCTGTCCATGGGGATTCTCCAGGCAAGAATACAGGAGTGGATTGCCATTCCCTCCTCCAGGGGATCTTCCCAACCCAGGGATCGAACCCTGGTCTCCCACATTGCAGGGAGATTCCTTACCATCTGAGCCACCAGGGAAGACTCCAAGGGCTACAGACACTGATTATTTCCACCAACCAGAGATATATACCTCATGAATCATCAGAGACACTGGACACAGCAAATTGAAGGGACTCTTCACAGCAGTGAGAAATAATAAGTCCTAGATTGCACTATTCCAGTCTTTCCTAACTGTTTAGAATAAAACTGTTTCCAAAAGAATAAAATTGTTTTCACTAACTTAACTGTGTCCTTGAATAAAAGCTCAAGAATATAGAAAAACAAACAAACAAAAAAATTCAGCACTCAAGAAAGTAAAATTTTCAATGTTTGGCACATAACAAAAATTACCAGACATGCAAAGGAGGAAAATACAACCCCAACTAAGGAGAAAAATCAATCAATCAAACCAGATTCAAATCTGATAGACTTTACAATTAACAAGGAAAGAAAAGTAAAACAGTTATGAAACTGTATCACATATGTTCAAAAAGTTAAGCAGTGACATGAAAGATAGTATTTTTAAAAACCAAATGAAAGTTTTAGAGATAGAAACTACAATGTGTCAGATGAAAAGTACATTAGTATGAGACTAACAGCCCGTTAGACATTTCAGAAAAAGAGATTAGTGGACTTGAAGAAATGGCAACAGAAACTACCAAAATAAAACACACAGAGAAAAAAGAAATTTTTTAAAAAAATCAGAGCATTGTCAAGATATGATTTCAAGTGGCCTAAAGTACATATATTTGAACCCTCAAGAGGGTGAGGGATATTTGAAAAAATAATAGCTCCAATATTTCAAATAATAAGAATATGCTCACATATCCAACAAGTTGAACAGAACAGAAATAAGGGGAGACACAGCTATTAAAGGCAGTCCATGGTGAGAGAGTAGGGGAAGAAAACTTTCAGTATAGTGAAGTGAAGTGAAGTGAAGTGAAGTCGCTCAGTCGTGTCCGACTCTTTTCAACTCTGTGGACTGTAGCCTACTAGGCTCCTCCATCCATGGGGTTTTCCAGGCAAGAATACTGGAGTGGGTTGCCATTTTGTTCTCCAGGAGATCTTCCCCACCCAGGGATAGAGAGATACAGATAAAAGAATGACAGCATATTTTATGTCAGAAACAGATAGTGGAGTAACACCCTCAAAGTACTGATAGAAAAAAAAGTCATAATGGAATGCTATACCCAGCCAAAATATATTTCAATAATGTACGTGAAAGTAATAATTTCTTCAGACACAGAGAAGCTGGAAGAATTCATCACCGGCAGATTTGTACTTCAAGAAATGATAAAGAAAATCCAGAAAGAAAATAATACGAGCTGGGAAAACCTGATGAATCTACACACAAAAATGAAAAGTACCTGAAATAACTCTGTAGAAAAAAATTATTATTTAAATCTCTTAAAAATAATCTAATGTTTAAACAGAACTCATCACAATACAGTGTAGGGCTTACTATAACTAATGCAAAAAATATCTATGATAATAACAATCAATGGTCAGGAAGGTGAAATTGCAAGTCTACTTTTGGTAACCTTCTCATAGTATATAAATGAAGCTGTGAAATATCATTTGAAGACAGACTATGATAAATTAAAGATGGATACTATAAACCCACTCCATTATTCTTGCCTGGAGAATCCCATGGACAGAGAAGCCTTTCAGGCTATAGTCCACAGGGTCTCAAAGAGTTGGACATGACTAAAGTGATTTAGCACACCGGCACACACTATAAACTCTAACATAGCAACTAGAATAACAAAACAAAAGTTGTATATGGTAAGCTAACAAAATGATATCAAATGGAATAATTTTTTAAAAATCAATTAATCAAAAAGGCACAAAAGGAAAGAAGAAAAAGAACAGATAGGAAAAGTAGGAAAATAAACAGCAAAATAATAGATTTAACCCTAACCACATCAATAGCCACAATAAATGCAAAAAGTCTAACACTCCAATTAAAAGGGAAAGAGAGCTAGATTTGCTATCAAAGCAAGATTCAACTATATGCTGCCTTCAATATACTTACTATAAACATAATAACACGAACAGGTTAAATGTAAAAGAACTGAAAACTACATACCATGCTAACACTAACAGAAAGAAAGCTTGAAAAAATATATTCCAGAGCAAAGAATATTATTAAAGAAAAAGACTGGCATTTCATAACGATAAAGGGATAAATTTATCAGTAGAGATACCAATCCTAAAGGTTTATACACCTAATAAAAGAGCTTTCCAATACATGAACCAAAAAGTGATAAAATTACAAGGAGAAATAGACAAATCCACAGTTAAGAGTAGGAGACCACAATATTCTTTCAATAAGAAATAAACCAGTGGGACTACACCAAACTGAAAAGCATCTGCTCAGCAAGAGAAATCATTAAGAAAATGAAAACATAATCTATCAAATGGAAGATAAATATCTGCAAACCACATATGTGATAAAGGGTTAATATGCAAAATCTATAAGGAACTCATACAACTCAATAGCAACATAAACAAACATAAACTACCTAATTAAAAAAATGGGCAAAGAACTTTAACAGACATTTTTCCAAAGAAGTCATACAAATGGCCAACAGGTAGATTAAAAGGTGCTCAACATCACTAACATCAGAGAAATTAAAATCAAAACCACAATGAGACATCACCTCACATCTCTTAGGATAGCTACTATCAAAAAGACAAGAGAAAACGCATTCTGTTAAAAAAAAAAAAAGGAAAGGAAATACAGAAAACACAAGTTTTATACACTGTTGGTGGGAATGTAAACTGTTATAGCTACTATGAAAAACAGAATGGAGGCTCTTCAAATAATGGAACGAGCACAGGATCCAGCAATCTGTTTTCTGGATATATATAATCCAAGAAACCATTATCATGAAGCGGTATCTGTACTCCCATGTTCACTAAAGCATCATTTGTAATAGTCAAGGTATGGAAACAACCTGTCTGCCAACCGATGAAAGGATCACTAAAATGTTACATGTGTGTGTGAGTGAGTGAGAATGTGTGTTTGTGAGTGTGTGTGTATATCTGGAGTATTACTCAGTACTAAGAAAAAGAAAATCCTGCTGAATATTTAAGTAAAATTTTTTAAAAGTCTACTGAATATTTACGTAAAAAAAATAATGCAAATTCTTTCAGAAACCTGAAGGCAAGTAACTCCGTTTCAATGCAATACATGAGATCAACATTACTCAGATGCCAAAATCTGACATTACAAGGAGAAAAATTACAGACCAATGTTCCTGAGACAGAATCCATCAATATATAAAAAGTATTATATACCTTGACCAAGTGGAGTTTATCCCAGTAATGCTAGACTGGTTTACCATCTGAATATCAATTACGAAAGACAACATATTAACAGAATAAATGACAAAATAACCATGATCATCTCAATAGAAGGAGAAAAATACTAAATAAATTCTTGATGAGCTACATGGAAACAAGTGCAAGTTTCGATGTATCTAATAGTAAAATGTTATTCGTTCAATAATATCATCAAATATTCATTAAGTACCTACTAGGTACCTATTTCTTGGCTCAGAAAACAACAGGAAAAAAACAGGAAAAACCTTTCCCTTATAACTTTATTGTTGGTTATATCTTTATTGTTGTCATTATCACTGCAATATCATTATCATTACTTTTACAATGTTGGGAGATCTTTCCTTGAATAGCAGTGACACTCTATGACCCATTTTGACTTGCACATAAGAAGCTGCATATCCAGTTGAATATATATAACTTACCTTGTCTCACTGTAGGCCTGTGCACATTGTATTTCTAAATTTTTAAACCTGAACTACTTTAAACACAATAATCTTTTATTCTCCTTCTTCTTTAGCAGAATAAAAAAAATTATTAACTCTAGTGTAGTTCTAGATAACAAAACAATAATGAAAAATCATAATCGATGATACTTGCAAAGTTCTTTACACCTTTCAAAGCATTTCACATTGATTTTATCAAGATCTGATTTGCAAAACTGAGCTCACTAAAGAAGGTAACAAAATCTTCATTTTATAGATTAGAAAACTGAGATCCAGAGAGATTAAATGATTTGTCCATCACTCAGAGCTATATAATTTCTATACAAACACAGATAGTATTTTTCCATCTCCTTTAAATTTCAGAAAGAGAGATGGTTTCATAAATATACACCGCCTTTCTTGAAAGTAGTTGCACATGCCCAGTAATTTCCTAAATAGTCTCCTTCAAATGCACCCAGTAATGAAACACTTGCAATATGGTTACTAAGCCTTCTGTTCAGTGGTAAAGTCCATCCATCATAGAATGTATACATTCCTGAGTCATACTGCTATGTCATCAGACCAGCTAAACAGTGAGCAAGAGCCCATGTTGAGGAAAAATCTAGATCAGTGAACTGAGAATTCATAGTATATAACATTAGAATCCAAAATACAAATAATATTCATTGGATTTCTACAAAGTTAATCTATTAAAATAAATTTCCTTTACTGAAGGAATTTTTAAAGTTTTATTTAGAAGTGTTTTTTAAAAATAAGCTGTTCCACATCAACTCAGCTAGAAAAATAATCATCTTTATTTATTTAGCAGAGACTAACTCAAAGTGCTAAAACATGTTCTGGATATTCTTTTACCCACTTTCAGTGAAACTGCCTGTGCACAGCTGACAGGAAGAAATGAAGAAAGGTTTTCCTCTGCTATAAATAAAATACAGAAGTATGAGAAGGAGAGGGGCATTTGAAGTTGGTTGATTTGCTGTTCCTCTTTTAAAAGTCACTAAATTATATGCAAAAATAATTCAATATAGTAAGTTGTTCATGAATTTCTTCAAATGACTGCAAATCTCTGGAAAACAACCTTATTCTGTCACTATTTCTTCAATAAATAATATATATATTATAAAATAATATCACTGAAGAGAAACTAACAAAAGCATTAAGAGATTATGTTTCCGGGCACACGCAGAGCTCATTTTACTTTAATTATACAGTTCTTTAATTTGGTAATTATAAAATATTCTCTGACAAATTAGTTTTGAGTTACTAACTGAGGCATGTAAATTTCATACAGCCACCACTTTTCCGACACACTGTCAGAATGTCACAGTTTTTAAATAATGACAGTACGTGGTATGGCACCACTACTTTTTAAAGAAATACATCCACAAGAACTTAATGTTCAGTTGGCTTCTCAAAAGAAAATAGATGAGGAATAAATAGTGGCAGTAGTTTGCCAACTTATGAAACATGAAATTATCATGGCAAAATTTCAGATTTCATTCATCATCAGCCTTACCATCTACATCCATACCGCCCTCGACAAGGAGAGTGACTTTTTAGACACATTTAGCATAAGATTAAGATATTACTGGAGACTGGGAGAGGAAAAAGGTGAAAATGAAACAATTCTAATTTCAAAAATGAAGAGAAAACATTACAAAAGGGATTAATGGGGAAAGCAGACTTATTCTCAGGTAAGGAGTGGGGATAAATGCTGAGCTGTTTATCTTTCTATGAATGCTTAGAACGTCCTTCTCAAGAAAGGAGGTTAAGAAGGGCTGGACTATGAGCCACGCTGTATATAGAATGATCCCATTCACCATGTGCCCCATCTATCAGCAGAAGCGGTGAAGTTGGGGAAGGTATCAGGGCAGATGCAATGATAGGGAGAGGGTTTTTATGTTTGGGAAAGTGAAAGTTAGTCACACAGACGTGTCCGACTCTTTGCAACCCCATGGACTGCAGCATGCCAGGCCTCCCTGTCCATCACCAGCTCTTGGAGTTTACCCAAACTCATGTCCATTGAGTCAGCGATGCCATCCAACCATCTCATGCTCTGTCATCCCCTTCTCCTCCTGCCTTCAATCTTTCCCAGCATCAGGGTCTTTTCAAATGAGTCAGCTCTTCGCATCAGGTGGCCAAAGTATTGGAGTTTCAGCTTCAACATCAGTCCTTTCAATGAATACTCAGGACTGATCTCCTTTAGGATGGACTGGTTGGATCTCTTTGCTGTCCAAGGGACTCTCAAGACTTTTCTCCAACACCACAGTTCAAAAGCATCAATTCTTAGGTGCTCAGCTTTCCTTATAGTCCAACTCTCACATCCATTCATGACTACTGGAAAAATAATAGCCTTGACTAGATGGACCTTTGTTGGCAAAGAAATATCTCTGCTTTTTAATACGCTGTCTAGGTTGGTTGTAACTTTCCTTCCAAGAAGGAAGCGTCTTCTAGTTTCAATTTTTAATCCAAATGTTAAGGGGCAAGTTTAAGTCAGTCATGAATTACTATAATTCAAAAAGCTTATAATTTTTCAGTTTTTATTGTATTGCTAGGTCCCATCACTTTATGGGAAATAGATGGGGAAACAGTGGAAACAGTGTCAGACTTTATTTTTCGGAGCTCCAAAATCACTGCAGATGGTGATTGCAGCTATGAAATTAAAAGACGCCTACTCCTTGGAAGGAAAGTTATGACCAACCTAGACAGCATATTCAAAAGCAGAGACATTACTTTGCCAACAAGGCTATGGTTTTTTCAGTGGTCATGTATGGATGTGAGAGTTGGACTGTGAAGAAAGCTGAGTGCCGAAGAATTGATGCTTTTGAACTGTGGTGTTGGAGAAAACTCTTGAGAGTCCCTTGGACTGCAAAGAGGTCCAACCAGTCCATTCCTAAGAAGATTGGTCCTGGGTGTTCTTTGGCAGGAATGATGCTAAAGCTGAAACTCCAGTACTTTGGCCACTTCATGCGAAGAGCTGACTCATTGGAAAATACTCTGATGTCTGGAGGGATTGGGGGCAGGAAGAGAAGGGGACAACAGAGGATGAGATGGCTGGATGGCATCACCAACTCGATGGACATGAGTTTGAGTGAACTCCGGGAGTTGGTGATGGACAGGGTGGCCTGGCGTGCTGCAATTCATGGGGTCGCAGAGTCAGACACAACTGAGCGACTGAACTGAACTGAATGATATCATACAAATGATAGAATTTTAAAAATATCTAGCTCAAAACAACAAATGTAAGCTTTTCTTAGGAAAGTTGGGTATTTATCTTCTCTAGTCAGAATGCCTGGGATGACATTTTCACTCCACAACTTGCTAACTATTGGACTTTGATAGTGTTTTAAAATCTTGTGCCTCAGTTTCCTCACCTGTACAACTGAAATAATAATGGCACATAGCATACATGGTATCAGGATAAAATGTTATTAGTAGTATTATAAACACTTCAGTCTCCTCATTTTATCTTCCCCTGAGATGTGGCCTAGCTATGATTATTCATTCTCTCTCTCTTGTAGGTTTGAACTTTTACATTTTTATTGTTACTTGAATTGGGTTTCTGGAAATATTGGAGATAAGCAGATGTTTTCATTAATACATTAGAAAAAACAATTTGATATTTTGAAAAAGTAACTATACCAATAATCTTTAATATTTCATCAAGTATAAAAATACCCTGATTTAGGCAAGAATGACTCTGGTGTTTCCCTCTATGATACTGTCTCACTTAAAAACATTTTCCTATATAAGGATGGTTATTTTATTTCCAGTTTATTAATATTTTCACCTAGGAATAATTATTAGCTTTTTCCATGCTTTTTACCCATCTATAGTGGCATTTTTTTCTTTTGATATATTTCTGTAATTATTAATGAATTCTTGACATTAAGCCACCCCTGGTTGAGGTGAAGTATTCTCTTAGGATATTGCTAATTTAATCTGTACTTAGATTTTTGGACTATATATTTATTCAAAACAAAAGATACTGCTCTGTAGATATATTCTTATAATAATTTCTGTTGCATTTTTAAGATCAGGATTATGTGATATTCAAAATTTTTAACTGGAGTACTTCCCATGAATTTCTATTCATGCAAACAACAGTGTACTTCTTAAAAATTTGAAAAACTTACTGGTGAAACACTTTGAGGAGTAATTCTTAAATAAGGTTTTAAAATTTTTCTTCCATTTCAGATATTTTCCTTTTCACTCCAAAATTATAAGTATTCCGCTACTGAATTTTTTCCTGCTATCAGATTTCACAGAAACATGCTTATAATTTCTGTTTCATTTCAATTTCTTCACTCATTTTAAAAATAACCATGGTTCACATTTTCCCATAGTTTTATTTCCAAAGGTTTTAAAGTGATTATTTTTAAGAACAAGTTATTAGCTATATGAACTCAACCTTTCATTGTTTTTTCAAATTTTGTTTTTTAATTTCATTCAATTCCCTTTTATTTCATGCTATGTTAAATTTCATATTTTTTTTAGTTTTTATTTTTTATTTTATTTTTTCACTTTATTTTACTTTACAATACTGTGTTGGTTTAATTTCATATTTTTTAAAATTTCCTAAAATATTTATTTTTATAATTTAAATTGAAACAACACTACAAATTTGCCTGTCAGTATAGTTTTCCTGTATTTTAGAAGGGTTGTTTCCCCCTGAATAGTATTATTTTCTAAATCACTCTCAATTACAGTTTTAATTATCTCTAACCCAATAGGTTTTAATGGCTTATTTCTTCGTAGGAACTGTTTATTTCTGTGTTATATTTTGTTGTTAATAATTTTTTGTTTTATCACACTGTGATCAGAGAAAACCGTGGTATCTTTTGGCACATAACTTAATACCTGACAATATAAGCAATTAAATTTGACATGATAAACAGATTTCTCACTCTATACTAAATACTTCACTAGGATCTTTGTGTAGTTTATTTCCTCATATTTGATGTTTGATAAAGTGGCCTCTACTTCCAAAATAAAGAGCAGGTCTCTATTTTCTCAGTGGCATAAGGTACATGTTGATTTCTATACCCGCAACAAAATCACTGCAGATGGTGACTGTAGCCATGAAATTAAAAGAGGCTTACTCCTTGGAAGGAAAGTTACAACCAACCTAGACAGCATATTAAAAAGCAGAGACAATATTTTGCCAACAAAGGTCCATCTAGTCAAGGCTATGATTTTTACAGTAGTCATGTATGGATGTGAGAGTTGGACTGTGAAGAAAGCTGAGTGCTGAAGAATTGATGTTTTTGAACTGTGATGTTGGAGAAGACTCTTGAGAGTCCCTTGGACTGCAAGGAGATCCAACCAGTCCATCCTAAAGGAGATTAGTCCTGAGTGTTCATTGGATAGATTTATGTTGAAGCTGAAACTCCAATACTTTGGCCACCTGATGCGAAGTGCTGACTCACTTGAAAAGACCCTGATGCTGGGAAAGATTGAGGGCAGGAAGAGAAGGGGACAACAGAGCGTGAGATGGTTGGATGGCATCACCGGCTCAACAGATGTGAGTTTGGGTAAACTCCAAGAGCTGGTGATAGACAGGGAGGCCTGGCATGCTGCAGTCCATGGGGTCGCAAAGAGGCAGGCACAACTGAGCCACTGAACTGAACTGAACAAAATTAATATCTCACAGTCTACTATGCATGAAAAGGGATAACTTCCTTTACCTTCAACATAAAAAGCAGCCATAATGAGAAGTGATATTTTTTCAACCACTTAAACAACCACCATCTTAAATGTTTAAAAGGCAGTTTACAGATTAATTCATTGATATCTACATATATTCAACAATTTTCCTACTGTCTCATATCCGGGGCAAGGGAGCCAGGAACTGGTTTATGTGTGTGCGAGTGTGATTCTGCTGCCATATTACCCTTCCAACATTCTCTCTCATTTAACTGGCCCAGGTATAGAATGTACTAACTTAAAAGTATTCTTCATTAATTTGATTAGAAAAATTATATGCCAGAAGAAAAGCAACATTCAAATTTAAGTGACTTGGGAGGAGGTATTTTTAGAAAGATCACACACACACACAGAGCTACAAATCATATACTTCTGAAAGAAATGAAATATCCTTGAGCTGGAAATAAGACTCAGAACATGTTAAAATATTTGCTGGTCAGTTTTGTTTTCACCATAATATTGTGGTTGTTAGTTTGAAAATGTCTAAGTAAGAGAATAATCAGGAAAATTATTTAGTATCTGTATAAAGCCATTACTCCTCTCCTAGAAAGAATGGTAATGAGAACTTCAAAGAAAATCAATGACATTGTCTTTAAATAAGCTTAAATTTTTGAATGCCTGGAAAATGTGGTCATGAAAGGTATATTGAGGCTGACAGAACTCTGTTATGTGTGTTTCAGTCCTGGTTCTAATACCTTCGTTAACATCTAACTTTAGATGTTTTTCTATACCTCTCTTTCCTGAGAGACTTTGCAATGACAATGCTCACCATGGCACTAAACTCAGTTTTTGTGACCCTAAATTTGCAAATGATATTGTTCTTTATTTCACGTGCTACTTATTAACAGCCAAGTGTCAGACAACAGAGTTAGGTAGTGGAATACAGCATGAAAAAGAGTAGTTATGGTACCATCTCCAATGAACTTGTAGCAAATAGTTCATCATTTTTTCACCTTGAATAGGTTGATTAATTTAGAATAATTATTCTTATATGCTTTCCTTGTTTACACGATATCCATTTTGTTCTTCTTTGGGAATTACTTAAAAGTAATAAAAAGAAAAAGAAGAAAATAAAATGTTTATTTACATCCTACAAGCCATAATACATGGCCAAAAGATCATATCTTACTGTACACCTAACAAAAAGTATAGTCCTCAGCTCCACTTATGTCTCTGGTTATTAGAGTTACTTTAAATTTTAATTGAAAATGTGTGTTTCCTAAAAATAAGTTAACTGAACATACTGTCTTTTATTTTATAAAAAACCCCAACTTTCCTTTATGCCAAAAGTATCCAGAGACTAATAGTAAAAGATAATTAAGCAGGGACATTTAAAATAAATGAGATTCAAAATGTATCACATGATTGATTATCTGATTAAAATTAAATAACTAATCTGAATATGACTGACGGGAAAGATGCTGAAGGAACAATTAAAAGAAAGTAACTTTGATAACTTCAAACAGGTTAGGTTTCTTTTTATTTTCCATTTGCATTTTGTTATTTATACCTGCAATGTGAAACCTTATGATCAGTTTCTCATCTCTCTCTATGGTGTGGTAACAGGAAAATTAATTGTTAACTGGTCAGTGCAACTGTACTCATTTACCTCTTACGTCTGTGTCTCTTCCTTCTTGATTTTAAATTTCCCTGTGTTTCTCATCAGAGTAATTTGCCACCTACATTAGTAAAAACAGGATGCTACAGCGCTAAATGTACTCTTCTCCCTTTTATTTCAGATTATTCTTCCTACATGCTCCAATTTGCATAACTTTATTGTTTTGTGGATTCTAAGCTTGTGAATTTATTACCAAGGCACCTGCCAATGTTACTGTATTTAAGGAACTGTCAGCAGTTTCTATTTTGGGATTCTAAGTTGGCTACAAAAATTCACTCTGGGCTGAATTTTGGCATGTGTTATAGGCTAACAAACCCAAAGTGGATTATATTTAGAAAGGGGGGAGAGAGTGGAGGGGAAATAGTTTTTTGGTTGGCTTTTCTTGAGGTACAGAAATATAAAACAGAAAACAGAAGTTGATGGTTTCAGAAGAATTCAGAAAGATTAATTCTCTTGGGTTTTTCTGAAGCAGATATCCTTTCGACCCATTAGTGTACACTGCCAACACATGCCTTGAGAA
The DNA here is from genome assembly GCF_016772045.2 of Ovis aries. Classification (NCBI taxonomy): domain Eukaryota; kingdom Metazoa; phylum Chordata; class Mammalia; order Artiodactyla; family Bovidae; genus Ovis; species Ovis aries. The sequence goes on along the minus strand of NC_056057.1, from coordinate 27,875,801 downwards.
ATTATGGCATAATACTAAAATTATCAATTCTATTTGCATGTGAGATATCTTCCATTAATTTCAATAATGGGACAGCAGCTTCAGGAGAAAAAAAGAAACACCCATTTAATGAAGATTAAAGTAGGATCAACAGTAAGTTTCAGGTTCCTGAAAAATGACTAAGAATCTGAAGTGACTTACTAGAGTTCACATGTATATTCTCCCTACCAACCTCTACCAAATACACATATTCACTAGCATCACAAAAATGTCACTGAGCTGTGAACACTTGGAGGTGTCAGAATACCAGAGACCAATATTCATTCAGTGCATGAACACTGAATCATTCAATTCATTCCATTTCTTCTTAAGACCTTACTACCAAGTGGCCTTCTGGTCATAGGTTGATTTTCCCTGTAGAGTAACTTCCATTGAGATAGCACTAAGTAGGTTCACATGTGTATTCTAAATCATATGTAGCAAAAACACTCTAGTTGTAAACCAATATATCTGCATTTTGGTTTTTACATTTAATGTCTTGCCAGTTTGGTTAATACAAGCCTGTCCTTGCATGAGTGCTCTAATCCAAATACACTAACCAAATAACTGTCTCAATCTCCACTGCAAAAGCTCACATCTAGAACCTGTGAGACCAGCCATGACACATAACAAGCACTTAATAAATGAATGAGTAAAGTCAGTGACACACTGTGAAAGCCCTTGAGGGTAGCTGACCCCTCCTAGTAGAACATGTAAATTGCTATGTGGTTTTCTCTCCAATTTCAACAGGAACTAAAGTTCAAAGTGAAAAATAGTCATGGTTTTAAGTTTCTACAATTTCATTTTATTTTAATGAACTACAAAAAACAAAAAAAGGCAAAGCAGCTTCTAAACCATACCTCATTTCCACTCTGATGTTTTCCAGTCATAATTACTGCTTAAATAAATATTCCTTAAACCATGTTAGATTTTTTTCCTATTTGTATGACAGCCTATTGCTGAAAGGGACCTTAGAATTCTTCTAACACAACCTCGTCTTTTACAAAGCAGCAAATTGTTGTTATTATTTCATCTAATCCCACAGCAATTAAAAAAAGGAAGTAACTACCAAAAGTAGATTAAAATAACCACTAAGTTATTCTGTACTAATTAAAATCAGGAAGTTGTTAGTTTGATGTTAGGAAACAAAAAACTATTTGAGAGAAACTCATACATATTTTTTATATGTATCCAACTTTTGTTGGTATAGGCTTTTCAACTTTACCTTCAATTTTCTGGTTTATTAATAGTTTTAATTAGCCTTTTCACATTTACATGATGATAATAAAAACAGCGAGTTCCTCAGAAATGTGTGTTTCTAAGCATAAAAATGTGTAGGTCAAGTTTTGGCTTTTAGTATTAGGTTTAACTATAGGAAACTCCATTTTCTGTAGGTCAAAAATGGTCAAATATCAGACATTTAATATGGTGCAAACTAATATTTACTTTGAAATAAAGTTTTTCATTGGAGATTTTATGATAGCATAATATTTGACCAGTATATCTAAGTTCTCATACATAAAATAGCAAGATTTTAGTTACTAGATTTAATTTATAGCAAATAACTGTTATCCTAAGAAATACATTTATTTTCCTAAAATCAACTATTTGTAATCATATATGAGCTCCATGTATTACTCAAAAGTGAAAAACAGATGTTTCTTTACTGAAGTCAGTCCAGTAAATAGCAAGTCAGATGTAAATGATTTCAAATAAACATAAATATGCTGTGACATATCAATATGAATGAGTCATCAACACAAGGGAAGAAAAGTTCCTCAACTCTTAATTGTTTTTACAGATGCACTGAGGTATGCAAAATCATAAGAATATGGTGAAATGATGAAAAATAGGACACTGAAGGGAAGATCTATGTATATCTGAATATCCTGTATGACTTAATCATTCAATTAACTACCTAACATCAGCTCTCCTCTAGATTCCAATGGTAAAGACCTCAAGTTTCCACAAAATGTCCATGTTCTACAAATATTTAGAAAGAAATGGCTTGCAAAGATGTTTCCATCAAAAAACATGGTCTACACTTGTACAATTTTTAATTATCCCTTCTTACAGAACTTTAAAAAATTCTGAACAATTTAAAAGGCCTGAAAAATCCAAAACATATAATTCATTTTGGTGACAGACGGAACACATGCACTGTGAACATGCTCCTCTTCCTAAACAGACCCTGTGTTCCAGGTACCAAAAACATGACAGCATGCTTTGTTGTTTGATACAAAATCAGAAATAAGTAAGTGGTGAAGAGGAATTGACAACCTGCAGTTTCTAAAGAGAAAGTGAAGCATCCACTGAATTTGCATAAAATAGCCAAGAAAATAATATACTTTTAAATGTCTATTACAAATTTACACTTCCTTTAAGCCTCCCTTAACCAAAATAATTTGTAAAAAATATAAAATCCTAAGAGTGCTGTCAGCTCTAAGACAAATATATTATTTTAGAAAATTTTCTACACATATACCTTATTTGAAGAATGCAAGTAGGAAATTTCAATTTAAAATACGTTCAGGAAAGTAAAACCATTACCAGACAAGAATGTAATTTGAAATAAGACAATAACAGGTCTTTACATTGACTATAAGAAATAATATTAAATAAATTAACCATGAACAATTTCACTTCTGCTATATCCGAAGTCCACTGGCTCAGTGTGTCAGTTGAAAATTACTTTCACTATTTACAACATCTTTGTACTGAGAACAAAAAAACCCAGCTGAATTTATCTACTTCGTCAAACACCATTAATTACAGTTGACTGTTGAACATCAGTGAGCTTGAACTACATGGGTCCACTTATACTCAGAATTTTTTTTTTTTTTGATAGTAAGTACAGTAGTACCACACAATCCATGCTTGCTGCAATCAACAGAGAACTGCAGATATGGGCAGAATCACCTATTTGAGTGCCAACTGTAAATTATGTGCAGATTTTCCACTGTAGGGGGGAGTCAAGGGTCAACTGCATAGCCAGTGACAAAGTTAAATAGTTATTTCAAAGGATTATTTCTGCCTATATTATACTAGGCCATGTAGTCCATGGGGTCGCAAAGAGTCGGACACGACTGAGCGACATCACTTTCACTTTCATGTGGTTTTACATGACGCTTACTCCTTGGAAGAAAAGTTATGACCAACCTAGATAGCATATCGAAAAGCAGAGACATAACTTTGCCAACAAAGGTCTGTCTAGTCAAGGCTATGGTTTTTCCAGTGGTCATGTATGGATGTGAAAGTTGGACTGTGAAGAAACCTGAACGCCGAAGAATTGATGCTTTTGAACTGTGGTGTTGGAGAAGACTCTTGAGAGTCCCTTGGACTGCAAGGAGATCCAACCAGTCCATTCTGAAGATCAGCCCTGGGATTTCTTTGGAAGGAATGATGCTAATACTGAAACTCCAGTACTTTGGCCACCTCATGCGAAGAGTTGACTCATTGGAAAAGACTCTGATGCTGGGAGGGATTGGGGGCAGGAGGAGAAGGGGACGACAGAGGATGAGATAGCTGGATGGCATCACTGAGTTGATGGACATGAGTCTGAGTGAACTCCGGGAGTTGGTGATGGACAGGAAGGCCTGGCATGCTGCGATTCATGGGGTCGCAAAGAGTCAGACGTGACTGAGCGACTGAGCTGAACTGAACTGAACCAAACTGAAGTGAAATATATTCAGACTTGAAATTTTTATATGCTTACTTAAAGAAGCAAAATACATGAACTATAATTCTAATAAAATGTAATAATTTAGTTAATATTATTGAAATATCCTTCATATTCAAAGGTCTACCTGCTTCTGCATAAACTAAGTCTCCATTTCATCAGGGAAAGAGACTGAATCATTGCAAGTGATGGAAATTATTTTTTCTGTCTTAACCTGTCTCTTCTTTAGGTTTTTAGAGATGACAAGAGTAAAAGAGTGATGGTAGTTTTCTTAAATTCCACACATATACATCTCTGCGTCAGACATACTAAATAGTTGCCTGTCTCCTATATTTTAATAATCTAACTCATTTTGCTAATACTTTCAATAATAAGTACATGCAGTGATTATACAGAGTTTAATCATGTTCTTTCACTAAATTGCTTTACTTCCAATTGTTCTGGTAACTCGCAATAGTCAACTTGACAAGAGGAAATCAGTACTATCAAAAGAGAATAATTAAAAATCACTGTTTTTTCTTGATATCAATAGGGAAAAACAGACCATTTTTGTTGTTTTATTCATTGCTCTCGAATTTAAAAATTGGGGTTTTATTTCAAAATCACTGAGCATCAAAAATTAAGGTAACTGTAATATTTTCTTCATTTACATGCTTTGTCTTAACCTTGACAAGAGTTTATTTCATCTCTGAGACTTAACATTAGTGGGTCATTTTTATTACCATGGTATTTGTTCCTTTCCTCTCAGACAATGATAAAACTTGTAGGTCAATTGTCCCTAGCAAGCATGAAAAAAATGTAACTTTCTACTTACATTTATGCTAAGCTTTGCAGTTTATAGCATTTGGAGAATGGCAGAAAAGGAAAAGGGCTCATTGTAACTTTAAGAACTTTCAGACTTTATCAGTCAGAAAAGGAACTTTATACTATTTTCAATTTGAGCTGCAACAATCTGTGGTATTTTAGCATTTGGCATGGATGTCTCATGTCACTTATCACATTATACCCTGCATTATAATTATTTCTGTAAATACTAAAGTCGTTTTAGGGACCTCTAAGCTCCATAAGGGCAAGAGCTATTTCTTATTCATCTTTTTATGCTTTACAAAAATGTTCCTCAGATTTGAGGTACACACAAATCACCTGGGATTCTTACTAGAATGCAAACTCTTAAGACAATATTTCTGGAATGAGTCCTGAAGCCTTGCAATTCTGACCCACTGGAAGGTTATGCTAATCCTCCTGATCTGAAAACCATCCTGTGAGTAGCAAGGGCATACAGCAGCTTACACAAACCATCAACCAATTAAGGGTTAGTTTTGGTAGAAATTTAACATTACTGAGCATCAAATGTACCAAATACAGTTGATAGTTCTCACATCCTTATGAAGTGGATACTATTACTATCTCCATTTTACAGGTACAAAATTCAGCATTAAGAAGTGAAGTAATACACCTAACTAATGAACATAGTTTTGCCTGATTCAAAGGCCTTGGTGTTTTAATCATAACAACACAATTCCTCATAGCATCTCAGAGTCATAACGAAGAAGGTTGTCCTGAACATATTTTCTCCCCTTTTCTCTCAGAGAAAATCTTCCATCCCTCTAGGCCCAGCAAGATGACACTTCTTTTACTTCCTTCCACTGTGCATAATTTCCCGGCTTCCCCTAAGCTTCCCCAGAAACTTTTTACCCTATATAAGTGCAGCACTTACCTGACAGCATTACAGTTATCTAGGTGGGGTCCTCTGGTCTTCCCTGCCAGGTGTCAAAAGTTTGAGAGTTGAAACTTGATCTTACTCATTGTTGATACCCCAAAACTTGGTGCAGGGGCGCTTTTGAAAGAAACATGGCCCAGGTACCACTCCCAGACTCAAATTAGTCTGGTTTGGGTTAGAATCTAGGCATCAGCATTTTGGTAATTTTTGTAGTATTTCCAATGTTTTCATTATTATATTTGTTACAGTGCCCTTGTGATCAATGATCTGTGATATTACTACTGTAATTGCTCTGGGGACTACTGTATTTGCTCTGGGGCACCACAAACCATACCCTCATAAGTCATCAAATCCAAATGTGAGTGTTCTGGCTGCTTCATTTATAGTCTGTTCCTCTTTCTCCCTCTCTGGCTCCCCAATCATTGAGACACAACAATATTGAAATTAGGCCACTTTATAACTCTACCATGGCTTCTAAACATTCCAGCAAAAGGAAGAGTTGTACATCTCTCCATTTAAATCAAAAGCTAGAAACTATAACCAATCTGAGTGAGACGGGCCAAAAGCTAAGCCTCTTGCACCAGAGTTAGCCAGGTCGTGAATGCAAAGATAAGTCCTTGAAGAAAATTAAAAGTCCTACTCCAGTGAACACAAGATGATAAGAAATCAAAACAGCTTCATTGCTGATACAGAGAATGTTTTAGTGGTCTGGGTTGAAGATCAAACCAACCACAACATTCCCTTAACCAAAGCCTATTCCAGAGAAAGGCCCTAACTCTCTTTGATTCTATGAAGGCTGAGAGAGGTGAGGAAACTGCAGAAAAAAAGCCCAAACATAGCAGAAGTTGCTTTATAAGATATAAGGAAAGAAGCCATCTCCATAACATAAAAACACAAGGTGAAACAGCAAGTGGTGCTGGAGAAGCTACACCAATTTATCAGAAGACTTAACTAAGATAATTAAAGCAGTTATCTATGCTAAGTAATGGGTTTCCCAGTTGGCTCAGAATGGTAAAGAATCCGCCTGCCAATGTAGGAGACACAGGAGATGTGAGTTCAATCCCTGAGTAGGGACGATCCCCTGGAGGAGGAAATGGCAACCCAGTATCCTTGCCTGAGAAATCCCATGACAGAGGAGCCTGATGGGCTAGAGTCCATTGGGTCACAAAGAGTGCTACTGAGCATGTACACATGCATGCCAAGTAACAGTATTTCAATGTAGGCAAAATGGCCTTATATTGGAAGAAGATGTCATCTATGATTTTCATAGCTAGAGAGGAGAAGTCAATGCTTGGCTTATAAGTTTCAAAGGATAGGATTATTCTCCTGTTATGGGCTAATGCAGTTGGTGACTTTAAATTGAGGCCATTGCACATTCACCATTCTGAAAATTCTAGTGTTTTCAAGAATTTTGCTACACCTACTCTGTCTGTGTTCTACAAATGGAAAAACAAAGCCTGAATGTCAGCACATCTGTTTACAACATAGCTTATTAAATATTTTAAGCCCACCACTCAGTAGAAAAGAATCCTTTAAAAATATTACTGCTCATCGATAATGTACCTGCTCACCCAACAGCTCTCCTAAAAATGTACAATGAGATTAACATTCTTTTCATATCTAATAACACAACATCCATTCATCACCCATGAATCAAAGGGTAATTATGACTTTCAAGTCTTATTTTTTTTAAGAAATAAATTTCATAAGGCAACACCTGCCATAGGCAGTGATTTCTCTGATGAATCTGGGCAAAGTCCATTGAAAATATTCTGGAAATGATTCACCATTTTAGATGTCATTAAGAACATTTGTGGGGGTGGTCCTAAGATGGCAGAGGAATAGGATGGGGAGATAACTTTCTCCCCCACAAATTCATCAAAAGAACATTTGAATGCTGAATAAATTCCACAAAGCAACTTCTGAATGCTGGCAGAGGAGGTCAGGTATCTAGAAAAGCAGCCCATTGTCTTCAAAAGGAGGTAGGAAAAAAATATAAAAGACAAAAAGAGAGACAAAAGAGGTAGGGATGGAGCTCCGTCCCAGGAAGGGAGTCTTAAAAAAGAGAGGTTTCCAAACACCAGGAAACACTCTCACTGCCGAGTCTGTGGTGAGCCTTGGAACCACAGAGGGCAACATAACTGGGAGGATAAATAAATAAATAATTAAACCCCACAGATTATGTGCCAACGGTAACTCCCCCAGTGGAGAAGCAGTGCAGACGCCTGCATCTGCCACTAGCAAACGGGGGCTGGGCAGGGAAGCGCGGGCTGCATTGCTTAGACTAAGAACTGGGCCTGAATGCCCCGAGGGCAATCTGAAGGAACTAACTTGGGCTAGCAAACCAGACTGTGGGATAGCTACCACGCGAAAAGCCCTAACCTAAAACACCATCAGGCCCGCTCACAGAACAAAGGACTGGGCAGAGCCAGCCGGCTGCAGACCACCCCCTCCAGTGACAGACAGCTAGAGCCAGAAGGTGGCAATAGCGGCCCCAGAGAGGCATTATCTACAAAACTGCAAGCAGGCTTCCTTGCTAACTAAGACTTCTTGGGATTCTGGACGGTCAACATCCGCCTGAGAAGGTACGCCGATTGTACACCCAGAAAACTGAGCAGCATGGATGGGGGAGGTGATAAGTCGCAGTGACCACGCTCGCCAAATGCCTGGTCACCTGAGCTGTTCGGATCTGGGTAGGGCACAAAACGCAGGCCCAACTGAGTCTGCCCCTCTGAGGACTACCCGAGTACCTGAACCTGAGTGGCTTAGACCTCGGAAGTGCATACAACCCAGGGCCAACCTTAGACAGTTCCCGTCAGAGCAACCTAGAGCCTAAGCAGTGTAGACAGGGAAAGCACACACGCCGTGAGCAGGGGCAAATCCAGTGTGGCTGAGACACTGCAAACACATGCCAGTGTTATTTGTTTGCAGCGTCCTTCCCTCCCCACAGCACGACTGAACAAGTGAGCCTAAAAAAGTGTCCACCACCGCCCCCTTGGGCCAGGGCAGAAATTAGACACTGAAGAGACCAGCAAACAGAAGAAGCTACAACAGAGGGAACCTCCTTGGAAGTGACAGGTGGTATAGGTTAAAACCCTGTAGTTAGTACCGACTACAGAGGAAGGGGCCTATAGATCTTGAGAAATATAAGCCGATCAAGGAACTACTGGAAAATGAACTGACCCCACACTGCCCACAATACCAGAGAAAGTCTTAGTATATTTTTACTATCATTCTTTATTTTTTTTAATTAAAAAAATTTTAAGTCCTTTATTACTCCTTTAATTTTCATTTTTATAACCTACTATTACTTTGCAAAAAAAAGAGACCCTATTTTTTAAAGCAAACTTTATATATATATTTTTTATAATTTTTGTGACTTTTTTTCTTTAATATTGTATTTTTGAAAATCCAACCTCTACTCTAGATTTTCAATCTTTCCTTTTTGGTATTTATTATCAATTTTGTACCTTTAAGAACCCAATCTTCAGTACCAAATTTCACTTGGGAGCGAGATTACTGGCTTGACCACTCTCCCCCTTTGGACTCTCCTTTTTTTCCACCAGGTCACCTCTATCTCCTCCCTCCCCCTTCTCTTCTCTATACAACTCTGTGAATCTCTTTGTGTGTTCCGGATGGTGGAGAACACTTAGGGAACTGATTACTGGCTGGATCTGTCTCTCTCCTTTTGATTCCCCCCTTTATCCTTCTGGTCACCTCTGTCTCCTTCCTCCTTCTTCTCTTCTCTGTATAACTCCGTCAACATCTCTGAGTGGTCCAGACTGTGGAGCGCACATAAGGAAGTGATTACTGGCTAGCTTGCTCTCTCCTTTTTTGATTCCACCTCATCGGGTCACCTCTATCTCCCTCCTCCCTCTTCTCTTCTCCATGTAACTCTGAACCTCTCTGGGTGTCCCTCACTGTGGAGAAATTTTTCATCTTTAACCTAGATGTTTTATCAATGGTGCTGTATAGATGGAGAAGTCTTGAGGCTACTGTAAAAATAAGACTGAAAATCAGAAGCAGGAGGCTTAAGTCCAAATCCTGAGAACACCAGGGAACTCCTGACTCCAGGGAACATTAATCAACAGGAGCTTATCAAACCCCTCCATATCTACACTGAAACCAAGCACCAACCAAGGGCCAACAAGTTCCAGAGCAAGACATACCACACAAATTCTCTAGCAACACAGGAACACAGCCCTGAGCTTCAGTATACAGGCTGCCCAAAGTCACTCCAAATCCATTGACATCTCATAACTCATTACTGGACACTTCATTGCACTCCAGAGAGAAGAAATCCAGATCCACCCACCAGAACACTGACACAAGCTTCCCTAATGAGGAAACCTTGACAAGCCATCCCTACAACCTCACCCACAGCAAGGAAACTCCACAATAAAGAGAACTCCACAAACTGCCAGAATACAGAAAGACCACCCCAAACACAACAATATAAACAAGATGAAGAGACAGAGGAATACCCAGCAGGTAAAGGAACAGGATAGATGCCCACCAAACCAAACAAAAGAGAAAGAGATAGGGAATCTACCTGATAAAGAATTCCAAATAATGATAGTGAAAATGATCCAAAAATCTTGAAAACAAAATGGAATCACAGATAAATAGCCTGGAGACAAGGATTGAGAAGATGCAAGAAAGGTTTAACAATGACCTATAAGAAATAAAAACGAGTCAATATATAATGAATAATGCAATAAATGAGATCAAAAAACACTCTTGAGGGAACAAATAGTAGAATATGGAGGCAGAAGATAGAATTAGTGAGGCAGAAGATAGAGTGGTAGAAATAAATGAATCAGAGAGGAAAAAAGAAAAACGAATTAAAAGAAATGAGCACAATCTCAGAGACCTGTGGGTCAATGTTAAATGCCCCAACATTTGAATCATAGGAGTCCCAGAAGAAGAAGACAAACAGAAAGACCATGAGAAAATACTTGAGGAGATAATAGTTGAAAACTTCCCTAAAATGGGGAAGGAAATAATCAACTAAGTCCAAGAAACCCAGAGAGTCCCGAACAGGATAAACCCAAGGCAAAACACCCCAAGACACATATTAATCAAATTAACAAAGATCAAACACAAAGAACAAATATTAAAGCAGCAAGGGAAAAACAACAAATAACACACAAGGGGATTCCAATAAGGATAACAGCTGATCTTTCTATAGAAACTCTTCAGGCCAGAAGGGAATGGCAGGGCATACTTAAGTGATGAAAGAAAAGAACCTACAGCCTAGATTACTGTACCCAGGAAGGATCTCATTCAAATATGAAGGAGAAATCAAAAGCTTTACAGACAAGCAAAAGCTGAGGGAATTCAGCACCACCAAACCAGCTCTCCAACAAATGCTAAAGAATCTTCTCTAGACATGAAACACAAAAAGGGTGTATAAACTCGAACCCAAAACAATAAAGTAAATGGCAACAGGATCATACTTATCAATAATTACCTTAAACGTAAATGGGTTGAATGCCCCAACCAAAAGACAAAGACTGGCTGAATGGATACAAAAACAAGACCCTTATATATGCTGTCTACAATAAACACAGCTCAAAACAAAGGACACATACAGACTGAAAATGAAGGGCTGGAAAAGATATTCCACACAAATAGAGACCAAAAGAAAGCAGGAGTAGCAATACTCATATCAGATAAAATAGACTTTAAAACAAAGGCTGTGAAAAGAGACAAAGAAGGACATTACATAATGATCAAAGGATCACTCCAAGAAGAAGATATAACAATTATAAATATATATGCACCCAACATAGGAGCACCACAATATGTAAGACAAGTGCTAACACGTATGAAAGGGGAAATTAACAATAATACAATAATAGTGGGAGACTTTAATACCCTACTCACACCTATGGATAGATCAACTAAATAGAAAATTAACAAGGAAACACAAAATTTAAATGATCCAATAGACTCAATTGAGTTAATCAATTAAGTTAGACTTAATTGATATCTATAGGACATTTCACCTCAAAACAATGAATTTCACCTTTTTCTCAAGTGCACACGGAACCTTCTCCAGGATAGATCACATCCTGGGCCATAAATCTAGCCTTGGTAAATTAAAAAAAAAATTGAAATCATTGCAAGCATCTTTTCTGACCACAATGCAGTAGGATTAGATCTCAATTACAGGAGAAAAACTATTAAAAATTCCAACATATGGAGGCTGAACAACACGCTGCTGAATAACCAACAAATCACAGAAGAAATCAAAAAAGAAATCAAAATATGCATAGAAACAAATAAAAATGAAAATACAACAGCCCAAAACCTATGGGACACTGTAAAAGCATTGCTAAGGGGAAAGTTCATAGCAATACAGGCATACCTCAAGAAACAAGAAAACAGTTAAATAAATAACCTATCTCTACACCTAAAGCAACTAGAAAAGGAAGAAATGAAGAACCCCAGGGCTAGTAGAAGGGAAGAAATGTTAAAAATTAGGGCAGAAATAAATGCAAAACCAAAAAAAAGAGACTATAGCAAAAATCAACAAAGCCAAAAACTGATTCTTTGAGAGGATAAATAAAATTGACAAACCATTAGCCAGACTCATCAAGAAACAAAGGAAGAAAAATCAAATCAATAAAATTAGAAATGAAAATGGAGAGATCACAACAGACAACACAGAAATACAAAGGATCATAGGAGACTGCTTATCAGCAATTATATGCCAATAAAATGGACAACTTGGAAGAAATGGACAAATTCTTAGAAAAGTACAATTTTCCAAAACTGAACCAGGAAGAAATAGAAAATCTTAACAGACCCATCACAAGCACAGAAATTGAAACTACAATCAGAAATCTTCCAGCAGACAAAAGTCCAGGTCCAAACGGCTTCACAGCTGAATTCCACCAAAAATTTAGAGAAGAGCTAACACCTATCCTACTCAAACTCTTCCAGAAAACTGCAGAGGAAGGTAAACGTCCAAACTGATTCTATGAGGCCACCATCACCCTAATACCAAAACCTGACAAAGATGCCATACAAAAAAAGAAAACTGCAGGCCAATATCACTGATGAACATAGACGCAAAAATCCTTAATAAAATTCTAGCAATCAGAATCCAACAACATATTAAAAAGATCATACATCATGACCAAGTGGGCTTTATCCCAGGGATGCAAGGATTCTTCAATATCCGCAAATCAATCAATGTAATACACCACATTAACAAACTGAAAAATAAAAGCCTTTTGATTATCTCCATAGATGCAGAGAAAGCCTTTGACAAAATTCAACATCCATTTATGATAAAAACTCTCCAGAAAGCAGGAATAGAAGGAAGACATCTCAACATAATAAAAGTTATATATAACAAACCCACAGCAAACATTATCCTTAATGGTGAAAAATTGAAAGCATTACCTCTAAAGTTAGAAACAAGACAAGGGTGCCCACTTTAACCACTACTATTCAACATAGTTTTTAAAGTTTTGGTCACAGCAATCAGAGCAGAAAGAGAAATAAAAGAAATCCAAATTGGAAAAGAAGAAGTAAAACTCTCACTGTTTGCCGATGACATGATCCTCTACATAGAAGACCCTAAAGACTTCACCAGAAAATTACTAGAGCTAATCAATGAGTACAATAAAGTTGCAGGATATAAAATCAACACACAGAAATCCCTTGCATTCCTATACAGTAATAAAGAGAAAATAGAAAAAGAAATTAAGGAAACAATTCCATTCACCATTGCAATGAAAAGAATAAAATACTTAGGAATATATATATATCTAAAGAAACAAAAGACCTATATATAGAAAACTATAAAACACTGGTGAAAGAAATCAAAGAGGATACTAATAGATGGAGAAATATACCATGTTCATGGATTGGAAGAATCAATATAGTGAAAATGAGAATACTACCCAAAGCAATCTATAGATTCAATGCAATCCCTATCAAGCTACCAGCGATATTTTTCACAGAGCTAGAACAAATAATTTCACAATTTGTATGGAAATACAAAAAACCTCGAATAGGCAAAGCAATCTTGAGAAAGAAGAATGGAACTGGAGGAATCAACCTGCCTAACTTCAGGCTCTACTACAAAGCCACAGTCATCAAGACAATATGGTACTGGCACAAAGACAGAAATATATATCAATGGAACAAAACAGAAAGCCCAGAGAAAAATCCACGCACCCATGGACACCTTATCTTTGACAAAGGAAGGTAGAATACACAATGGAGAAAAGATAATCTCTTTAACAAGTGGTGCTGGAAAAACTGGTCAACTGCTTGTAAAAGAATGAAACTAGAACACCTTCTAACACCATACACAAAAACAAACACAAAATGGATTAAAGATCTAAATGTAAAACCAGAAACTATAAAACTCTTAGAGGAGAACGGAGGCAAAACACTCTCCAACATAAATCACAGCAGGATCTTCTATGACCCACCTCCCAGAATATTGGAAATAAAAGCAAAAATAAACAAATGGGACCTAATTAAAATTAAAAGCTTCTGCACAACAAAGGAAACTCTAAGCAAGGTGAAAAGACAGCCTTCAGAATGGGAGAAAATAATAGCAAATGAAGCAACTGACAAAGAATTAATCTCAAAAATACACTAGCAACTCCTGTAGCTCAATTCCAGAAAAATAAATGACCCAATCAAAAAATGGGCCAAAGAACTAAATAGATATTTCTCCAAAGAAGACATACAGATGGCTAACAAACACATGAAAAGATGCTCAACATCACTCATTATCAGAGAAATGCAAATCAAGACCACAATGAGGTACCATTTCACGCCAGTCAGAATGGCTGCGATCCAAAAGTCTACCAGCAATAAATGCTGGAGAGGGTGTGGAGAAAAGGGAACCCTCTGACACTGTTGGTGGGAATGCAAACTAGTACAGCCACTATGGAGAACAGTATGGAGATTCCTTTAAAAAGTGGAAATAGAACTGCCATATGACCCAGCAATCCCACTGCTGGGCATACACACCAAGGAAACCAGAATTGAAAGAGACATGTGTACCCCAATGTTCACTGCAGCACTGTTTATAATAGCCAGGAGATGGAAGCAACCTAGATGTCCAGCAGACAAATGGATAAGAAAGCTGTGGTACATATACACAATGGAGTATTACTCAGCCATTAAAAAGAATACATTTGAATCAGTTCTAATGAGGTGGATGAAACTGGAGCCAATTATACAGACTGAAGTAAGCCAGAAAGAAAAATACCAATACAGTATACTAATGCATATATACGGAATTTAGAAAGATGATAATGATAACGCTGTATGCGAGACAGCAAAAGAGACACAGATGTATAGAATAGTCTTTTGGACTCTGTGGGAGAGGGTGAGGGTGGGATGACTTGGGAGAATGGCATTGAAACGTTTATAATATCATATGTGAAACGAATTGCCAAACCAGGTTCAATGCATGATACAGGATGCTTGGGGCTGGTGCACAGGGATGACCCAGAGGGATGGTATGGGGAGGGAGGTGGGAGGGGGTTCAGGATTGGCAACACGTGTACACCCGTGGCAGATTCATGTTGATGTATGGCAAAACCAATACAATATTGTAAAGTAATTAGTCTCCAATTAAAATAAATAATTTTTTTTAAAAAAAAAAAGAACATTTGTGACTCCTGGCAATAGGTCAAAATAGCAATATTAACAGAATCCACCTCCAAGAATATTGGAAATCCATGTGGATTCCAACCCACATGGATGACTTTGAGGGTACAAACTTCAGTGGAGGAATAATTGCAGATATAGTGGAAATAGCAAGAAAATTAGAATTAGAAGTGGAGCCTGAAGATGGTCCTGAATTGCTGCAATCTCATGATAAAACTTTCACAGATGAGGAGCTCCTTCCTGTGGATGAGCAAGGAAAGTGGTTCCTTAAAATGGAATCTATCACTGGGAAAGATGCTATGAAGATTGTTGAAATAACGGAAAAGAATTTAGAAAATTACATAAACTTAGTTGATAAAGCAGCAGCAGCACCAGAGAAGACTGACTCCAAGTTTGAAAGAACTTCAACGGTGGGTAGCTGCTATGAAACAGCACTGCATGCTACAGAGAAATTGTTCATGAAAGAGTCCATCAATTCAGCAAACCTCTGTCATCTTATTTCAAGAAATTGCCACAGACAGCCCAACTTTCTGCAACCACCACCCAGATCAGTCAGCAGCTAATAACAAGGAGGCAAGACCCTCTACCAGCAAAAATTACAGTTAGCTAAAGGCTCATATTTTTTAGCAATATAGTAAATTTAACTTAAGGTATGTTCATTGTTTATTAGACATAATGCTACTGCACTCTTAATAGACTACAGTGTAATGTAAACAGGACTTTTATAGGCACTGGAAAACAAAACAATTTCTGTGACTCATTTTCTTTCCATATTTGCTTAATAGTGGTGGTCTGGAACTGAACCAACAATCTCTTCAAGGTATGCTCTATCCATTTCTGTCTGTTTTCTCTTCTTGTGCCCCTAACTGGAAAAGCAGTGTCACCCTGTAAAATCAGCATTCAGCAGCCTCCACACCAGCATACTGTCAAGATAAAAACAAACAAACAAAAAGCACTCTGCCTCTATCTGCAGAATTAAACCTTTTCAATATGAAAATATAAATCTCTTGTTAAGTAGAAGATGAGAGCTGCTGTGTATCCAAAGTGATATGCTCTGTTAAGTAAACCCTGTAAATTATTTTCCCTGACAAAGATGTTTTTAACTATACTCCTGAAAGGAAATTGGACTCTGTGGTATCTGATGCGGTAATCCACAAAAATTAGCTACTCTGTGATAGTTTATGTTCATGAAAATTACACTCCATACCCTCTCCTCAATATCCAAAAACACTTTTTCCTACACCCCAAGCCTGTGATTATGGTAAAGAAACGAGCTAAGTAGTCCAAATTAAAATGCTTATATTCAAATCCTGAAGAACTGGAATACAAAAAAAATAATTCTCTGATTATGCCACAAATTTACAGGTGAACAGTGATTAAAGCTGCTAAATCTACAGAAAGGATGAGATGATTTTATGTTACAGATGATTTACTTATAGATGAGTTTTTTTTTTCCCTACATGCCATTGTTAGAAGATATTTCAAATGAAAGAGAAAGGACCTTGGGAGGCTTAGTGATGTGGAAGCTATACATTTCTTCCACTAGAAATCTCAAAGGAATTCTCACCTAAAATAAGAGTGAAATAAATTTAACTAGTTTGAAATGTTAAGTATCTCTTTGAAATTGAGGCTGATACATAATAGAATGCAGAAATACTTACATTTTTGCCCTACTTTTGATATAAATTCTAAATGAAACATTCAAAGCTTCAAAAAGGTTACAGCTCTCCAATTAAAAAAAAAAAAAAGGACACCAATGTTTCTATGGTTCTGTTGTAATCAGGGTGCACCTCACCCGAGGCTCACTATTCAGTTTGATTGGAACTTGGCTTAGTTCAGGAAAGAAAAGTTTGGAAGGTGATTATTCATGTGTACTACCAAAAATCAGATAGGAATGTGAACCTTGGGAAAAAAAACACAAGATATGAAGTTATTCTCAGACAGACTCATCTTTCTGGAACTCACCAATACCTACAATTTTAAGAACCAAATTAAGCAACCACTTTTCAGTTAATTTTCTTATTATTGTAATTCCACAATCACACATATACATATTCTTTAAAAACTTATAAAGTGGTTCTGTGGTTAAAGTAGGAGTCTATTTATGTAGATACTGAGAATATCACCAGTTTCAAGCACTTTTTGCTGTATCTCACACAGTGCATGGAGTACAATAAATGTTGAAAACACACATGAGACAGGTAAGAAGATGAATGAAACGAATGGACGGATAATGAATGGCTAAAATGAGGAGATCAAGACGGTTCTGAAGGCCTGAATTTAACCTGGGAGGAAAGAGAATAACAGGAAATGGAAGAAACAGAAAAAAAAATAGTTGTAGATATGAAGAACAATTTCATCGGGTTCACAATGTAGATGCAAGCCAGATCTGACTTGTGTATATATCCCTAGGCCTTGAAGTGTGGAGAGTAGAATCTTTTACAGTTGACTCTTGAACAACATGGATCTGAACTGCACAGGGCCACTTATATGTGGATTTTTTCCAGTAAATATATCCTATAGTACCATACGATCCTAACCTGGTTGAATCCTAGGATGTGGAACTGTAGATACAAGGGGCCTACTGTAAATTTACAGGTGGATTTTCAACTGTGCCCCTCAACCCTGCATTGCTCAAGGGTCAAATATAGTTTAAACCATATGAAACTGCCTGATCTACAAAAATGGCTATTGCATATGGTTCAGCTGAAGGTAAGTATTTTTATAGTCAATGCTAATTAACTATTTACTCTCCTCCTCCCAACTGTGACTTGGATAAATATGCCAGGAATTGGACAATTGGTAAGTTCGTCTAAAGATGCTATAGGACTGCTTGAGATCACACTGCTAGTCACAGGTGGAGCAGGAGTCAGCAGTCAGGGTTTACCTCTAGCCCAATCCTCCTTCTACAACACCATTTTGACAGTGAGATGGTCCAAAGAAGAAACAAAGTGAAAAGAAGAGCAAATGTCACACTTAGCTGCCACTCAGGATTTCACTGAGGGACAAAATTGTAGCTACCAAAATAGAGTGCCTTTCTTCCTCATGTACCAGAGAACAAGGGAATAAAAGTGAGTCAGCAGAAAGAATGACAATTCCCTTAATTTCCATGAGTTAGTGGCATTTTTTTAAAGTAAATTCCAAGTTTGCCAAATTCAAGAGTCTGCTGGTGATTAGTCAAGGAGATTGACAATAAGGGATACTTAAAAGAGTTACGGTCCTGCTATGACACTTCTTTCAGGGTTGGACAGGAGAACCAGTGCCATTATTACTGTCCTGAAAAAATGAGTTTGTACCATTCACAGTACAGCTCTTCTTTTCAGCTGGGAGGTAAGGACAGATTTCCAAGTTTCATGGGAGCGTCATTAGCAAATTTAATGAGAGATCAACCATGGAGCAAGTGGAGGAAGAACAAAAAATTATAGATACTTAACTATAAATGGTAACTGTAAAGAATATAGTTAAGTATCTGATCAACCCAAACTACTCACAGAAGCACATAATATTGGCCAGGGTTGGGGTGGGAGTATGCTGAAAGCTGACTTGAAAATTTTTCACAAATCTCTTTAACAGACTCAAACTAGCTAATGCAGTCCAAGAGGCTGTTACTGTAAGCATCCCTGATGATCAGTAGGCATCTCAATGTGGTTGAATGTCCTCAAGACTTTTTTCCCTGAGATTTTCTGATGAGCCTGTTAAAAATCTATGAAAAGCCAGGCTGCGTATGGTGAGCAGCAGGTGCTAAGATAACTTGGGCTGTAGAGTGAGAGAAAATCTTTTGTTCCCACCATCATGAGTTGTTAAGGTTATAAAACTTGGAGCTGAAAATCAGTCAACAATAACAAAAACCTGCTGCACTAACCAAAATAGATTCTATATGTGAAAAAGAAAATTACTTTTTCTCACTCAGTTTGTGCTCCAAGGTGGGGGGGGGGGGGGGGGAACAGGAAATACTGGGTGGGTGTTGCAACTATCTGCAGTTAATGGTAATGCTAAATGGTAACACTATTATTTTAAGTAGTTGCAAAGACTTTTCAAAAGCCTTCAATAATGGTTTCAGTAATTTTTAACCTTAGCTCTGGATTGCAAATACATCTTTACTTTTTTTTTTCAAATTTGGATGGCTAATAGTTGGAGAAACATAATGAAGTGCCTCTTAAATTTAGCCTTTTCTATATTTTTGCCAGGGCTAAATTGCAAGCACTATATCAGTGAGTTGTAAAAGTCAAATAAAGAAATTAATTTTAACACAGTAGTTACAATGGTGATTTCTCATTCTAATAATACTGGGAGCTCATAAAATTTAAGGTGTGCAAATATGGCAGATTTGTTAGACTTATTTTTAAATTTATAGGCATCAAGGAGATCCAACCAGTCCATTCTGAAGGAGATCAGCCCTGGGATTTCTTTGGAAGGAATGATGCTAAAGCTGAAACTCCAGTACTTTGGCCATCTCATGCGAAGAGTTGACTCATTGGAAAAGACTCTGATGCTGGGAGGGATTGGGGGCAGGAGGAGAAGGGGAAGACAGAGGATGAGATGGCTGGATGGCATCACTGACTCGATGGACATGATTCTGAGTGCACTCCGGGAGTTGGTGATGGACAGGTAGGCCTGGCGTGCTGCGATTCATGGGGTCACAAAGAGTTGGACACGACTGAGCGAATGAACTGAAATGAACTGATGGGCATCAACAAATATCATAGTTTGCAAATATTTTATTTGATCCAATTTTTAAAAATATGCCTAGCAATTTGCTTAAAACATTCACAGGCTTCCATTTTATTGGTTGCTAAATGAGCTTTTATTTGTAAATGCATTATGTCTATGTTTAAGCTGCTTCTTTGGCTTTTGAGTTTATGTTTAAATGCACAAACACAAAAAGGAGATAACTAAAAGATATTTCAAGATCTGAGACACAATTTTGAAAGTTTTACTGAACCCCAAGCTAAATTTTCACCAGCAACAGAAACAGAAACAGAATTATTATCAAAATAATAATAATAATAAAATCACCATCAGGTCTTTCTTAGGGTTACTAGAGCTGTAAAGCACCCAACAATCACAACAACCATTACTAACAACATTTAATGTTCATTGATTATGAGCATTTGTCATAATTGAACAAAGGAATCCTTCCTCTTCTTCCTAATTGAGAAGGTCTGGAAGGGACCTGAGATTCTGCATTTCCAGCACCTCATGGGTGTGATGCTCTTGCTTCTGATCCAAAGGCCAGACTTTGAGGATCAAAGTCTATTATGTACTAAGCACTATGTAAGGCCTATGTTTTTACACTGAACTTTCTTAACCACCCTAATTGATACAGGTAGCATTATTTCTACCCATCAGTGGAGGAAACTGAGTAAAAGACAGATTTCAAATAATCAGCAAGTGACAGAAGCAAAATATGAACTCTTGCCTCTTTGAAGTCAAAGGCCCTAGGTCTATAATATTTCACTGCCTTCATTTCTCAAGAAAAGAATTTCTAATTACCAGTAATTAATGTTATCTACAAACAACAATCTAATCCTGAATGAATCAATTCAAACCAATGGCAGAGCAGTTTTAAAAGTTCACTGCTTAGGTTCCACTGCAGTATACTTCTTTTTCAATAAATGTGCTAGGAATTGAGAATTCTAACTATCTTTGCATCTCCACAGGTGACTCTTGGAATCACTAAAGTTATTCATTATTCTATCTGAATAAAAAACTCACTGCAATAAATGCCATCTACATTCCATTTGTTACTAAAAATGGCAAGTATATGGTATGGATGCAGACCAAGTATGCTGGCCTGAGGGAAAACACGTCACCTTTAGAAAAGGTTAGATGTTTATTTAGTATTTTATATTGGATGACACACAAAATGTAACCTTTCAATTAACCCTTAGGCCTGCACTATAGTCCTTTTGAATTCTCCCTTATGTCATGAAAGCCTCTGATCCAAAACATGCTGGCATATCTGCGTTGTAATGCAGACCACCACTCTATTCTAAAAACTCCCTAGGAGGCCAAACCATTGGATGAGGCTGGCTCTGATAGGATTCTTTTCCTGTCTATTTCCACGCTGTTTTGAAGGCAAGCACTTGTGGTCACAAAATATATGATTAGTGACAGTCCCTCCTCATGATCATTATCATGTTTTCTAGCATTAAATACAGAGAAGGCAATGGCACCCCACTCCAGTACTCTTGCCTGGAAAATCCCATGGACGGAGGAGCCTGGTGGGCTGCAGTCCATGGGGTCGTGAAGAGTTGGCCATGACTGAGTGACTTCACTTTCACTTTTCACTTTCATACATTGAAGAAGGAAATGGCAACCCACTCCAGTGCTGCCAGGAGAATCCCAGGGATGGGGGAGCCTGGTGGGCTTCCGTCTATGGGGTTGCACAGAGTCAGACACGACTGAAGCGACTTAGCAGCAGCGTTAAATAGGGCAGTCCTCTCTACAATTCCACTTTTACCGGCAAATTTTCCAGTAGAACCAACCATTATAAAGGATTTTTACACTGAACGATTTGGGCAAGGTAGAACAATGATGTTTATGAAGAAACCTCAGTAACGCAAAAGTAGTGCTTAATAAAAATAAATGAAATACAGAGTGGGGCCTTACACCATTAATTTTTCCCAAAGTAGAAAGCTCTTAACTAACACATCATTGTTAATCAACTATGCTCCAATACAAAATAAAAATTAAAAGGAAAAAAAAGTTCTACCAGCCTTCACAAGATTTCCACAGGTTGCCAGAAGCTTTTCAGCTGTCTCAGCATTACTTTTAGACAGTAGTTGATTTAGCAATCACCAGAGAAAACAGACTCATAACCAAGGTAGCATGTCATCAGTGATAAACTGAAACCAGTCAGTAAACCCATGCTTGGAAAAGATACATGAAAGTCAGAGATTCTACTATTTTTGTTAATGTAATTAGATATTCATATATAATCTTTCTTTTCATGTCTTCAAAACTCTGTTTTAAAACTCAAGTTTACCAGACAGAAGTCAAGTATACTCAATGTTAGCAGTTCCTTCTTCAAAGTATATAAAGAGCAATGGCTTCAAGAGAAGACTATAGGGACTTTCCTAGTCGTCCAGTGGCTAAGACTCTGCCTCCCAGTGCATGGGGCCTGGGTTTGATCTCTTTTTAGGGAACTAGATCCTACAGGCTGCAACTAAAAGATCCATCATGCTGCAACTAAGCCAAATAAATAGAGAAGATAATAAGTTGTTTTCTAGAATAATCAGAAATTCATGGCCAATTACTGCTGTACTCAAAAAAGATCTGGCTCTCAGAAGGAGTACATGACAGAAAGGTCCTCAACCACATCTTAAATTCACTATTACACACACAGAAATATTTTAACGTGGGTAATTTTTAAAGGGACTCTTATTCTAAAGAGAACTGCATATTGATTTTGGTGGGTACAATGCAGCACAATGGGCTTCTCTGGTGGCTCAGTGGTAAAGAATCCGCCTGCTTATGCAGGAAACACAAGTTCAATCCCTGGGCTGGGAAGATCCCCTGGAGGAGGAAATGGCAACCCACTCCAGTATTCTTATCTTGGAAATCCCATGGACAGAGTAGCCTGGCAGGCTACAGTCCATGGGCTCTCAAGAGTTGGACACACTTTAAGCAACAATTGCAGTGCAACACAATACCAGTACACAATGCACTACCTCACAATGAAAAGATTCCAAATGTCATAATTCTCAGTATATATGTATTGCATGTGCATATTTTAGCAAATAACCCCAAACTGAGCTCAAATTATCACTGAAAATATTCTGTTAATACAACACTTAAGAGTATTTATTAATAGAAACATCTCTTCTCTGCATATTTTATAGAGAAAATATTCATAATGTGGCCCCTGGACCAGGAGCAACAGCATCACCCAAGAGCTTGTTAGAAATGCAAAAGCTCAGAGTTCATCTCTGATCTACTCAATCAGTCTCTGCATTTTAACAAGATCCCCAAGTGACTCACGGACACCTTAAAGCTTGAGAAACACTAATGTAGCAGTCATCCAGCTAGGTATTTCACTTTAGCTAGATTTTATTCTTTTCATCATTACCATTTTATGGATGAAGAAATAAGATTCAATAATAACTTTCCAAAAGTCATATAAATAGGAGGGGACCAATGCAGACCCAGGGACACCAGATACAAAAGTCCAACTTGTTTCTCTGCTGTGCTGTCCCCTTAGGGTGAATATCTTATACAGAGGCTACAAATAGATGTTGAATAGTATGCAAAGTTTAGAACACATTTTTCAGGAGATGCCTCAGAGTTCTCAACCGACCTTCAAAGGAGTCTATATCCTCCCAAAGTTTAATGCTCTCTTCTTGAAATTCTTATTTATAGGCATAGGAACAAACAAACAATTGAAAAGCAAACCACAAAAATTTATTTTCTTAGCATTAATCCCTTAGTCCTTGAAATTTGAAGAGGACCACTACAAATGATAAAGTCATATTCCAAGCAGCAATTTTCATTTTTATATGTCCTTTGAAAAATCTGTGATCATGCATTTTCCCCCTGCTGAGTTAAGGATGCTTAAGAACTTTTAAATAAAAGGAGAAATGAAAACAAAGGACTCTTTGTGCTGAAACTAAGCCTAACTAAATTCAGCTCATCACTACAGATTTCAAAAAGCAGAGTGGTAAAAAATTTAGCTTTGGGAATTCATCTATTAGTATTATCTGGGTTGTAATATTAGCTCTACCTTATGTTGTATATATAATCTTTAGAAAGTCATGTGTTTTTCTAAATCTTAGTTTCCAAATGTAAATTGAAGAAAAGAATAGCACTGATTCCTATGTTTGTTGCTTTACTGTGTAAGATAATATGGACAGTGGGCCTAGTGAAGTGCCTGGCAATATAATAAGCACTCAGTAACTACAGTCAGTTATTTTAAAAGTGCTATTATCTTACCAATAATTATTATATTAATAAGTGACTTACAGCATTTTTCCAGGGTCTACAAAAGCTATTAATCAAGTTTTAAAATCTTTGCAAATAAAAGGTTGGGCATCTGAGGAGTGAGCACTGGCTTAAAAGTAAAGAGAAAAAAGAAGAGGGGGAACCTAAACTCCTTTTAGTTACAATTTTAGGGTGAATTGGTGGTTCACAAAGTGTGGTCTCCAAACCAACAGTTACACCTTGACTGGGTGCTTCTTAGAAAGTCAGTTCTCTAGTCTCTCTTCATACCTACTAAACCAAAACTCTGGAGGCAGGACCAGTAATCTGTGTTATTTTACAAGACCTCCAGCCGATTCCGATGTATGTTGAAGCTGGAGATTCACTGGGCAAAGACCATCTCTGAAAGCAAATACACCCCCACGCAGTCTCTAAACGTCCCTCTTTAGTTTGTGGACACCCAAGGCTGTCATTAAATCTCTTGTGATCTGTGACATATGTAATCATAAAGATCTTCCCAGGAAGAGATGAGACTGTGGAGGCAGAGAAAAATGCATATTTGCATAAATATGCAGCTCTCAACTTCCTAGAGTTAGGTTATAATCCTCCTAGAACTCCCCCACACCTCACTAGATGGGATTAATTTAATCACTAAATTATGTAGCGCTGTGAACATTTGCATCAAAATAACTATCATCATTTTCTACAGAAATAAATTTCAAGCATCTGATCCTAGCCTAAGGCCTGTACTTTACTGGGGCAAACTAAACATCTATTTAGGCTTATAGAAGAGAGGTGTCAATTAATAAGTACAGTGAGAGACAGTATAAAGCATAGAGGTGATTGTGAACCCTTGCTGCACATTTTCCTAACCCAGCTCCCTCAGTTACAAGCTCTGTGACCTTGAGCAACTAACAAAACATCATTTGGCCCAGTCTTTATCTACTCCAAGGGGAAAATAGTAGTAGTACTCATAAGATGTCAAAGATTAAGGGAATTCATACACGTAGAACACATAGAACAGTGCCTGATGGCTACTAAAGGCTCAATAAATGTTCATTTTCAAGAAGATACATGAAACAGGAAAAAAATATTGGTTTCTTTATTGTTGGTCTTATAAAAAGAAAAATGCCTCATGTTTGGATACTCAGTGACATCTACAACAAGACTGCAGTGTTTATGTGGTTACTGTTACCTAATCACTCGCTTCATGTACTTTTGTCAGGTTTTGTTTTTTCAACCAGATCTCTGAAAACAACTGAGGACAAAGGCCTTTTTTATGTTTCCTTGAATCCTCCACTGTGCCATCTTCATAACAGCTGCTTAACACACATTTATCTATAATGATGCAACATGAGCAGCAAAAATAATAATTATAAAATGCAAAAGTTGTGATTCACTTGTTTTTAAAAAGATAGCCACAAAATTAGAAATATATTTATGTAACTAAGTAGTACTAAACTTATTTTAAATTTATTAAATATATTGCTAAAAAGGCATATACCCATCAAGTAATTTCTAGAGTATCAACCATAACAACTCAACTCGGTTGTTTCATGGAGCTAGAGACAAATCACCTTCTTTAAACATTGTAAAAAACCTATTTTTCAAGGACATAAAGCCTGTTTATGGCATTGCATATAAAGACTGATAAAGGTTATACCATCTAGCCCTCTAAAACTTCTTTAGGTTGTTGTACTGATGCTCCAACAGAGATAAAAAAGAAAGCTATTACCTGAAACAAAACCTCAGCTTCAATCTGCTGCCATATTTCCAGCCATTCCTTATCAAACCTAACTATAAACCGTATCTTCAAACTACAGTCCAGTCTAATTTATGATTTATTTCCCCACTTCTCCTGTCTCTCTGTCCTGGAATGCTTCAGTCTCTCAGAGAAGCAGCATCACATTTCACAAGTTTAGTTTAGAAACAAGTCACTGCAGATCCACTGCAAATGGAACATTGTTCCCTTGCTTGGCTGTGATGTGGAGATAGGGCAGGCATATCACTGTCTCCAGAGTACAATGGCTTCCTTGCTCACATTTCCTTCCTCTCTGTTTCACTCACTAACAGCACAGCTACCAGTTTCTATAGTTCCTGTCACCAGGACACTGTCCAACATAATTTGGCAAAGGAATTATTTCACTCTGTAAGAAGAGAGGATAGGAAGATACTAAAAAGAATAATCTCTTGCTGGGATGTTGGCCATCTAATTAAATTCAGAAGGGTATTGATTTCGTCCACTTAGATTAACTTTACTTTTATATACAACCAAATTATAGATTCAAATTAACCAATACAGGCCACTGAAACACCTCCAAAAATGTATCAAATATCTCTAAATGAAATTTTGCACGTGAATGTGTTTGCAGTCCAATCTAGATTGCTATTTTCTATTTTAACATGAGTTTCTAGCACAAAAAGGATAAACTGAGATGTATTAAGCATAGTGGAGGCCACATGATTTTGCAAACAAAGCAAGCAGAAACTTTCTAATGCTCATTAAGGGTATTTAATTATTCCAGAGATTTGTAAAATATTCAGGAGTAGTATTTTAAATTAAATTGTTGGCATGTGTAATAATTTTTCACCTAAGACATAACACATTATAAAATCATTTACATATATTAAAATCTAAATATTCCAAAGTTCACACATGGTGACAAGGATATCAAATCTTGAATCCTATGTTTGGCTAACCAATATCTGGTTAGTATATTCCATATCTTTACTAAATGCTGAGCAAGAGGAAATGAAGCTACTATTTGGATCTGAGTCTTAATAATTTTCAGTGTCAGGTCATAAATCTCTTGACAGGAAAATATTAAATTCTGAAATCACTTCTCAAAGAATCTGCAGCATTGTTTTCTTCAGCATATGTGCTACATAGCACCAATTTTGTTATCTCTGAGTTAGTGTGAATATAATTGAGTCAGAAAAACATAGGATGGACCAAATCACTCATCCATACATTTCTACTAACTTTCCACTTGATTGCCCTGCTGGCCTGTTTCTCATGTAATTATCACTAATATTGAATATTCTTTGTCTGAAATTGGCTAAAACATTCTTAAAATGCATGGATGGCAGAAAACTCAGATAGTGAAGTTATGTTTTCTTTGTAAACTTGAACAGTTAACAGAACTGTTTTCAAAGAACAGGATAAAGCAATAGGTAATCATGCATTTAAGAAAATAGACATCTTCCATGTAATTTTCCAAATCTCTATGAATAATAAGAAAATAAATCTGAAAAAGTTTTAATGGTTGTGAAGAATAAAGCAGATAGAACTTTCAGTGCACAAACATTTTGTTCTTTTAGAAATAAACACTCAACATCCTTAATCAACCCACTAAGCTGTTAGCAAATTGTATTCCTTGAACCTTTTCACAGGGACCACTTTATCTTACAAGACTGAAGAAGGTAAGATATGAAGATTTCTTAACATGATTACTGTTCAGAAGCTAAAAATAGATAGCCAAGAAAATTGAGATCAAGCAACTTCCTGACACAAACCTGACCTTATTCAACAGACTGATCTTTATTAGAAGCTCATGAAGATCTAAGGGGCTGTGAATCTTCTAAGAGTAAAAGACCACACAGAGGACACAGAGCCCTAAGGGCAATTCCATTTAAAATAATGAAGCTTGCAAAAGATTAGAAATTACCTAATGTCTGCTAATAGAAAGCCTGTTAGATTTTAGAAAAATCCACACAAGGAAATACTACGTAGCTGTGAAAAAAGGAGGAGGCAGGTTGGTATTTCTACATATGGAAAAAACTCTGTGAAGTACTATCAGGGGAATAAAAGCAAGGCATAGAAAATATGTTATGTTTATATTTAACACACACACACACACAGCACTGCAGAAGATTCTGAAGGACCATATAAGAAACAGGTATCAGTGACTAATTCAGGAGAGACAAAAACACCAAGGAAAAGTGGGGATATATATAGATTTTTCACTCTGTGGCTTTTCTATCTTTGAATTTTGTACCTTTACATCTAATACATATTTTAGAATCATATCTAGTAGCACTGCTGCTGCTGCTGCTGTTGCTAAGCCGCTGGAGTGGGTTGCCATTTCCTTCTCCAATGCATGAAAGTGAAAAGTGAAAGTGAAGTCGCTCAGTCATGTCCGACTCTTAGCGACCCCATGGACTGCAGCCCACCAGGCTCCTCCATCCATGGGATTTGCCAGGCAAGAATACTGGAGTGAGTTGCCATTGCCTTTTCCTCTAGTAGCACTAGGGAAAGACTATTGTCTGTGTCCAATAATGCTCAGCCAAGCTAGCAGTCTTCCGCATTCAACTGCATGCCCTACACAGAGTCAGGATAAAATGCCTGATAAGATGCAAATAATTCCCATTTCATCTTCTCTTCACTCACTGGGAAACTCCACATATTAAAGACTGTTTTAACTTCGAATAAACATCTTTTCTACCAACTATTTATTGGATTATTTAAAGTAAATTTCCCATGGCAGCACAAAGAAGGTGGTTTGGTGGCAATAGTCACTTCCCTTCCAAATTAATCTCCATCAGCCTCTTTACAAAAGCTTCCCCAAATAAGCACATATTCTAAGTTTTAAAAAGGTGCCTTCAGTAAAAGACAGCTCCAAAGCCAGTCCCTACCCTTCATCTCTAAGTCTTTTTAATTAGAAAGTCTAAGGCCAGAGTACACTGTTACCACACTTGAGAGAAAAATTTCCCATTTGGTACAGTCCTCCTAGATTGTATGACAATCTAAAGGTTTTGAATAGGCAAGATAGATGTGGTATGAGAGGGCTTTGAGGAGAGTCTGCCCAAGTCTGAACTCTGGATTTTCCACTTAGTAAATTTGGTCAACTTACAGGGACTCTGTATGTCTCTCTCATCTGTAAAATATGGATTAATAATACTATCTAATCTTATAGCACAGTTTTTGATTCTGCAGGATGCAACCCATTATGATGAGTGATAAAATGAATTTTCTGGTTCACAACTGGCATTTATTTAAATGAATTAAACAAAATAATACAGAAAAATGAGTTTTAAACATAGTAAAATTGTATCATAAATTTTACTATTCATATACCATATATACACAGAGGGATTACATACCATTAAGTCTCAATTTCTCTTTGGGGGTAATGTTCAAAAGATTAAAAGCCTCTTCCGTATGAGGATTGACTATGAGGGAAAAACGTCCTCATATTAATACAAATACCAAGTAGTTAGTACAATTCCTGGCACTTAAGCACTCTGTTACCTTCTGTGATCTTTGTTATAATAATGATGACTTATCTTTGTCATCATCATCATCTGCAGAATTCAGATTATACAAAACTTTAGTTCAGTTCAGTTCAGCTGCTCAGTCGTGTCCGACTCCTTCCAACCCCATGAATTGCAGCACACCAGGCCTCCATGTCCATCACCAACTACTGGAGTTTACCAAAACTAATGTCCATCGAGTCAGTGATGCCATCCAGCCATCTCAACCTCTGTTGTCCCCTTCTCCTCATGCTCCGAATCCCTCCCAGCATCAGGGTCTTTTCCAATGAATCAACTCTTTGCATGAGGTGGCCAAAGTATTGGAGTTTCAGCTTCAGCATCAGTCCTTCCAAAGAATATCCAGGACTGATCTCCTTTAGAATGGACTAGTTGGATCTTCTTGCAGTCCAAGGGACTCTCAAGAGTCTTCTCCAACACCACAGTTCAAAAGTATCAGTTCTTCAGCATTCAGCTTTCTTCACAGTCCAACTCTCACATCCATACATGACCACTGGAAAAACCATAGCCTTAACTAGACGGACCTTTGTTGGCAAAGTAATGTCTCTGCTTTTGAATATACTACCTAGTTTGGTCTTAACTTTCCTCCCAAGGAGTAAGCGTCTTTTAATGTCATGGCTGCAGTCACCATCTGCAGTGATTTTGGAGCCCAAAAAATAAAGTCTGACCCTGTTTCCACTGTCCCCCCATCTATTTCCCATGAAGGGATGAGACCAGATGCCATGATCTTAGTTTTCTGAATGTTGAGCTTTAAGCCAACATTTTCACTCGCTTCTTTCACTTTTATTGAGAGGCTTTTTAGTTCCTCTTCACTTTCTGCCATAAGGGTGGTGTCATCTGCATATCTGAGGTTATTGATATTTCTCCCGGCAATCTTGATTCCAGTTTATGCTTCTTCCAGCCCAGTGTTTCTCATGATGTACTCTGCATATAAGTTAAATAAGCAGGGTGACAATATACAGCCTTGATGTACTCCTTTTCCTATTTGGAACTAGTCTGTTGTTCCATGTCTAGTTCTAACTGTTGCTTCCTGACCTGTATATAGGTTTCTCAAGAGGCACGTCAGGTACTCTGGTATTCCCATCTCTTGAAAAATTTTCCACTGTTTGCTGTGATTCACACAGTCAAAGGTTTTGGCATAGTCAATAAAGCAGAAATAGATGGTTTTCTAGAACTCTCGCTTTTCCGATGATCCAGTGGATGTTGGCATTTTGATCTCCGGTTCCTCTGCCTTTTCTAAAACCAGCTTGAACATCTGGAAATTCACGGTTCACGTATTGCTGAAGCCTGGCTTGGAGAATTTTGAGCATTACTTTATTAGAGTGTGAGATGAGTGCAACTGTGCGGTAGTTTGAGCATTGGCATTGCCTTTCCTTGGGATTGAATGAAAACTGACCTTTTTCAGTCCTGTGGCCACTGCTGAGTGTTCCAAATTTGCTGGCATATTGAGTGTAGCACTTTCACAGCACCATCTTTCAGGATTTGAAATAGCTCAACTGGAATTTCATCACCTCCACTAGCTTTGTTCATAGTGATGCTTCCTAAGGCCCACTTGACTTCACATTCCAGGATGTCTGGCTCTAGGTGAGTGATCACATCATCATGATTATCTGGGTTGTGAAGATCTTTATACAGTTCTTCTGTGAATTCTTGCCACTTCTTCTTAATATCTTCTGCTTCTGTTAGATCTATACCATTTCTATCCTTTACTGAGCCCATCTTTGAATGAAATGTTTCCTTGGTATCTCTAATTTTCTTGGACAGATCTCTAGTCTTCCCCGTTCTGTTGTTTTCCTCTATTTCTTTGCACTGATCGCTGAAGTAGGCTTTCTTATCTCTTCTTGCTATTCTTTGGAACTCTGCATTCAGATGCTTATATCTTTCCTTTTCTCCTTTGCTTTTCGCTTCTCTTCTTTTCACAACTATTTCTAAGGTCTCCTCAGAGAGCCATTTTGCCTTTCTGCATTTCTTTTCCATGGAGATGGTCTTGATCCCTGTCTCCTGTACAATGTCAGCAACCTCCATCCATAGTTCATCAGGCACTCTATCAGATCTAGTCCCTTAAATCTATTTCTCACTTCCACTGTATAATCATAAGGGATTTGATTTAGGGCATACTGGAATGGTCTAGTGGTTTTCTCCACTTCCTTCAATTTAAGTCTGAATTTGGCAATAAGGAATTCATGATCTGAGCCACAGTCAGCTCCTGGTCTTGTTTTTGCTGACTGTATAGAGCTTCTCCATCTTTGGCTGCAAAGAATATAATCAATCTGATTTCTGTGTTGACTATCTGGTGATGTCCATGTGTAGAGTCTTCTCTTGTGTTCTTGGAACAGGGTGTTTGCTATGACCAGTGCATGTTCTTGGCAAAACTCTATTAGTCTCTGCCCTGCTTCGTTCCGCATTCCAAGGCCCAATTTTCCTGTTACTCTAGGTGTTTCTTGACTTCCTACTTTTGCATTCCAGCTCCCTATAATGAAAAGGACATCTTTTTTGGGTGTTAGTTCTAAAAGGTCTTGTAAGTCTTCATAGAACCGTTCAACTTCAGCTTCTTCAGCATTACTGGTTGGGGCATAGACTTGGATTACCGTGATATTGAATGGTTTGCTTTGGAGATGAACAGAGATCATTCTGTTGTTTTTGAGATTGCATCCAAGTACTGCATTTCGGACTCTTGTTGACCATGATGGCTACTCCATTTCTTCTAAGGGTTTCGTGCACACCGTAGTAGATATAATGGTCATCTGAGTTAAATTCACCCATCCTGGTCCATTTTAGTTCACTGATTCCTAGAATGTCGACGTTCACTCTTGCCATCTCTTGTTTGGCTACTTCCAATTTGCCTTGATTCATGGACCTAACATTCCAGGTTCCTATGCAATATTGCTCTTTACAGCATTGGACCTTGCTTCTATCACCAGTCACATCCACAGCTGGGTATTGTTTTTGCTTTGGCTCCATCCCTTCATTCTTTCTGGAGTTATTTCTCCACTGACCTCCAGTAGCATATTGCACACCTACTGACCTGGGGAGTTCCTCTTTCAGTATCCTATCATTTTGCCTTTTCATACTGTTCATGGGGTTCTCAAGGCAAGAATACTGAAGTGGTTTGCCATCCCTTTCTCCAGTGGACCACATTCTATCAGACCTCTTCACCATGACCCATCCGTCTTGGGTGGCCCCACAGGGCATCGCTTAGTTTCATTGAGTTAGACAAGGCTGTGGTCCATGTGATCAGATTGGCTAGTTTTCTGTGATTATTTGTATCTTATGAAGATTAAGATACAAATGTTACTAAACTTTAAATAACAATATTAAAATAGCTATATAAATAACTGTCAGTGGTAACTTGGAAAACTTAACGAGAAAATAGAAATAATAAGTTTATTCAACATGATTTCAGGTAAGAGAGATACTGAATTTAGGAACCCTCAGCAATCTGATAAATAATAAGAGTGTGTGTGTGTGTGTGTGTGTGTGTGTGTGAAGGGAATTCATACAGGTTCATGATGACCTGGAAGAAATGTCAACTTCTCTTGCCTTTGATTCTATGCTTTCAAGGGAACAATACATTATTAAAACTACATCTCACCTGCAGCAATATGCAGATGGCCGGGGACCGAATGAGATTCACCAACCCCTGGACAAGAACATCCCCGACTCTGAATATTAACTTGTGCACAGTAAGAATAAACTAGAGGAGTTAAACATGAGTATTGTATAATTTTTATTTTTATGCTCCTCATTGAATTTGAAATATAAAACTGGCATTCTGATTTGCACATATGTTCCCTAGGAGTCTGGTGAGCATGAAGCGATTGCTTAGACACAGAGCAATTTCTTCATTACTAGCCAAATCAAGTTTCAAGACCACATGGCTAGAATAATATGAGCACACTAAGAGATATTATCACCCTGAGAAGGCTTTCTGGGCCACCAAACACTGGCCACCAAAGAAATATGCACATCCCAGTGGTTTTTAAGACTACTGTTCAGTTCAGTTCAGTCGTTCATTTGTGTCCAACTCTTTGTGACCCCATGAATTGCATCACGCCAAGCCTCCCTGTCCATCACCAACTCCTGGACTTCACCCAAACTCATGTCCATCAAGTCAGTGATGCCATCCAGCCATCTCATTCTCTGTCGTCCCCTTCTCCTCCAGTGGCAGAACTCAATCTAAAACCTTGTGATAGAAAACCAAGACTTCTTGAGTTGACACAGGTCAAGGTCGAGGGTGGAAGGAACCCGGAATATTTCCTTCATCATTCCCCACCAATTCCTTCTCTTTCCACATCGCAGACTTTGAAAGCCTCTATTCTGTCTCTGTAGTTCTCAATTGATGGTATTCATCAGAACCATCAGGAAGGCTTTTAGAACCCAGATGGCTGGACTCCACCAGTGTCTGATTTAAAAGGCCTGGTGTGAAGCCTAACAACGTGCATTTCTTACAAGTTTTCAGGTGACATGGATGCTCCTGGTCCAGCAACTTTTGGAGAGCCAACAATTTTGAGAGCCACTGCCCTATCATATTTCTTGAACACTCTTGCTTAAAATGACAAAAACACAGGGATCACTTGTATTTTATTCCTTTGCAACTATGTGAGAAATGTAACTATTTTTATTATTTTAGCATTCTAAAAATTCAAGATATAAAAGTAATTGGATTTGAAAATGTTTTTCCAACCAGTTTTAAATCCTAGTGATTCAGCAACATTAACTGAGAGCACACTCACCAGAGCATGAAAAAAAGGCTCTGATAAAGTGCTATAGCAACAAATGTTCCTAAAAGTTCTTTAGGTTCTGTTTGCTTACAGAACAATAAATGTTCCCTGTTTGGAAATAATCCCCAAATGTTCCCTCTTGTTTTAACTGCCTGAATTCTTAACATACGCGGTACACATATTGTAATCTATGACTGAATGGAGCCCTTTCCTTTCTCAGGGAGAATGGAAGGATGTTATTTTCGGGAACAGTGAGGCTACCTTTACCATTTTTTTCTAACTGGCAAAATACTGCAGTAAAGTATTGCTCAACTCAGTCTGAAACAATTTTCCCATCTGTCAAAATATTTTAAATAGTATCAAGCTGGTATTACTTTGTCAAAACATTTCATCAGAGACAGTATCTAAATTTAAACAAGCAGTTCCTCGAACTATGTAAGTAAGGTGAATAAACTGTCACCGACACAATATATTTTTTTGGAAAATCTGCAAAGTCTCATTAGAAAGACCTTGAAGGAAATGGGTGTTTAAACCAAGGATAAATGTCCAGTGGGTAGAGGAAAATGAATACTGCATTAAGGGCTGAACATTTCATTGTCCTAGAAATGACACACTTCCATTCTCCCCACACTGTTTGGGGAAACAGTATGAATAAAAGGAAAATAATCGCTAGCAATCTTTCATATCGACAATATATGTAATATATTTTCACTTTATACAGTCTCTACTTCTTTCTGTTATAATATAGCACAAGAAAAAGATTAAGAGAACATCTCTCCAGGTCAGACCTAACATGCTTTCTCCACAAAGCAGTAATCTTCAATCATCTGCACAGGCTACCAAAACTTTTATACCTTCAAAAATTTTTTAATCTACTATCATGTACCAAATGGAAATCAAATATCACTTCAGGAGGAAGTACGTTGTATTCATGGCCAACAATAAGACTGCAAACTTTCCACAGGTCAAATAATTACAGATAGAGTTTAAGAGTTTTCCTTACAGGAAAAATTTTCCTTTTTTGTACATGGTCAAACAAACCCACATGAATATGAAGGAAACAGAGCTAAAATAGGGACTTTCATCATCTTTGATGTTTACAGTATTCTATGAAGGCCTGGTTTTACAAATTTCTCAATCTAAGGAATCTAGTTGACCAAAACCAAGTTCATCAGAAGTCTTAAACAATCAAATTTGGTTCACAATACTGTTAAAATGTTAAACTGGTCAGGAATGTAAAAATAAACTAAGAAAATGTGCTGCAGTTTTCATTTAAATTGGAGAAACTGTTAATTCATACTTAAAGAATATTTATCACTTTTCAAAATCATGAGATAAGTTTTTACAAAGAACCTAACTTATTTGTAAAATTTTCATATATATGTATCTTGCTAGTCTCTGAAATATTTCTCTTCTGCTTTTTGCTGGACTTCAAGTATTTTCATTACCAAGAGAGTATAGCTGGTGAAATGAAGAATCTTAGATGCATTCTTTTCCCACAATGATTTTTGGTGATCATCAGTGATGTAGTGACGTGAAAGTTGCTCAGTCATCTCCAACTCTTTGAGACCCCATGGACTATACAGTCCACTGAATTCTTGAGGCCAGAATACTGGAGTGGGTAGCTGTTCCCTTCTCTAGGGGATCTTCCCAACTCAGGGATCGAACCCAGGTTCTTTACCAGCTGATTCTTTACCAGCTGAACCACAAGGGAAGCCCTCATAAAGGATATAAGTAAGCTGCTTTTACATATGTGATTACTGTTTTTAAAATATCACTATGATTGTGTTATGATGTTGTAACATTACAAATTTTTTTAGAGTCTAAGAATGGCTAAGGACTTAATATGAGAAAATAACAGTATAACAATAAGGATTTTGGCTTTTTTTAATGGTCCTACATAATAATCATTATTTTCTTAAAAAATGTTCAAGATGATTCTCACCATAAGAGACTTTCCTAATATGTATCAGGCAGAAATTTCACTAATGTGCATTCTTTTTATTCTCATGGATTGATAAGTGTAAACGTCCATGCAGACTGAAGCATCTGTTACTTTCCCATGGACACAAAACTCATAAATGGTGGAACCCAGATATGAACTCAGAAACTACAGTTTCAAAGCAAAATTACAGTATTGTAAAGTGAAATAAAGTAAAAGTAAAAATAAAAATAAAAATAAAAAAAAGGATAGAACTATCTTCCTCAAACAGTATACAATCCAGCTATGAGCCAAGACATTAGCACATGATAGATTTAATTATAAAGGTGAGAAATAACAATGCAAATAAATAAAAGACATGTCACAATGTGAACTGTGCAGTGGGTATAAGGAATGAGGCCACTCCTGGCTCATGCCACCACAAGAGATGGCTAACAAAAGGACTGCTTAAGTGGATATGGAGAAAATGAAGACTAGTAAGTGGGAGGTATTTCATATGTCCATAATATCAGAAGGACTGTGAGTAAATAATCTGATTGAAGAATTTATATGGAAAAATATTGGTGAGGCTAGAGAAACAGTTGAAATTGTAAAAGTCTTGAATTTAAGTCTAGAGGTAAGACTTAATCATACCAGCATTGGTATCCATCCAAGGGTTGTGAGCAGAAGTGCCTCGATCAGAGGCGTTTGAGACAAGTATTCAGCAGTAGCATGAACAGAACAGTATATGGAGACCAAAGCTGTGTGTGGAAGTACTAGAATCTACTGGTCAACTTCATTGTCTCACTATCATCTTTTATTGTCTTACAAATGCTGCTACCGCAAACCACATAAACACAGTTTGGGAACATGTCTAAAGCTGCGCCGCTCAGATTTGCATCTGAAAACGTGCTGTAGCAGATGCTATTGACAAGCCCCCATGCCTATTTGCCTTTACCATGTGGTATCTATTGGCAAGACTTTGATTTCCAACTGCTTGTACCTGTATTTCTTTTCCAGTGGCCATAACACTCCGACATCCACTATAAGTTCTGTCCAGCAGCCCTAATTCAATGGCTAAGGTCACAAGTTGGTATATAAATACCTCTGCTCCCTCCCCTCTGGGTGGAGTATCTCTCAAGAGAATGCTGTGCACTGTCTCCCTCAGTTCTCCAGGTAGATTTAAGCCTTAGTTATTCACAGTAGTAACTTACTTTACATCATATTATCTTAGGGGTTACTTCCTATTACCTTATTCATTTCCCTTATGGAGGTTTCCTAGAATCTTCTCTCAAATAAAGGGCTTAAACTTGATTCCTTTCCTCAGGGCCTGCTCAGGCTTGAGGTGGATCCAAACTAAAACACATCATGGTCTTTCAGTCCACTCACCTTGGCTCAAATTACTTTCCTTTCTCTAACAGTCTCTCAAAACCCAGAAAGTACCTTCCTCCACCCCAGTTTCAACCCTCCCTAATCATCCCAGTCCATTGTGCCAGCTCTTTGTGACCCCATGGACTGCAGCCCACCAGGCTCCTCCATTCCTGAACCTTTAAAACAATTATTGCCATTGCTTTGTATTTGTTCTATATCACATAGTGTGTTATATGTATGTCTTATCTTCTCATCAGTTAAATGCCCAACTAAAGATCAGCAACTTTGCTTCTCTTCACCCTTTATGTGATAGAGCAGAGCTTTATGTCATTCAAATGGCTGTTGATAACTATCGTTGGCTTATAGGTCTTTCTGTTGGCTTACAGGTCAGAAAACCTGTGAAAATAAAAGGGGAATCACACTTTTTTGAGCTTAGAGTTTAGATATAGTTCTTCAAAAATACATGGTTTGGAAGAGTAAGAGCACTTTTGTCAACACGTGAGTGAGGCTGGATCAAAACCATTTGAGGTTCCAGCCATCAAGAGAGAGAAAGAACATGGAGAGTAACAAACAAAAATCCTAAAGCACTGATCCAGAAGTGACACACATCACTCACATTCTGTTCATAAGAATTTTATCACATGGTTACACCTACATAGGTTTCCCTGGTGGCTCAGACAGTAAAGCGTCTGCCTGCAGTGCGGGAGACCCGAGTTCGATCCCTGGGTTGGGAAGATCCCCTGGAGAAGGAAATGGCACCCCACTCCAGTACTCTTGCCTGGAAAATCCCATGGATGGAGGAGCCTGGTGGGCTGCAGTCCATGGGGTCGCTAAGAGTCGGACACGACTGAGCTACTTTACTTTCACTTTCACATCTACATAAATGGGGAATGAGGAGTGTAGTGCCTAGATGGTCAGTCATATGCTCAGCTACAATTTTATTTCCATGGAGCAAAGGGGAAAGGAGTTTGAAAAACAAGGATTTAAAAAGCTGCCTCTGCTAGAGACTCCAACGCCTATGCTTTTCAACAAAAAGAATCTAGGTCTCACTCTACAGCTACTCTTCTTCCATTTCTGAAAACTTAACAGCTTATTATGCTAGTTACTTGACTGTGTTACAGTAGGGATGAGATTACCACACACTTAATTAAATTAACTCGTGTTCTGTCCTTTTCGTGAAAAACTAACACTCTCTTAGTGACTCATTTTTGCTACTGCATCTGGTGAAATCATATGCTTTTAGGAAAAGCCATGAAAAGACCAGCTGAAAAAATCACACTTACTATTACTGTATATGTGGAAATTAGAACCCACCCCAAAAAGGTTAGTTAACTAAGTGAAGCCTTAACTATCGTTATCTAGTAAATTAAGATATAGAAGCCTGCAAATAGAAAAGCATGGAACTAATATTTATTGGACACCTACCATTGTAAGCACCTTAATTAATTCAAACAAAGAATTACTGAGTACTCATTATGTCCTGAACACTGTACCAGAGACTAGACACTGTCTTGCCTTTCAGGTTAGTTTCTAGTTTGACATAATTATTTGATTTTAACTTTACTACCACCCTGTAGAGTGGACAGTGTAGATGAGGACACGGAGACTCATAAAGTCAATTTGTCTACGTCTTCTGGACGTAGGTTAGGCTACAGCTAACCTTCTGGAAGGTTAGGCTAAAGTTTTATATAAAATATTTCATTTTACCTTCATTATTACTTTATAAAGTAGACATTATAGATAAGAAATTAAGACTCAGAAAGGTAAACTCCATTTGCAAATGTCACCAAGCTAGTCAATGGTATTGTTGATGTTAAAACCCAGATATCTTGGCTGCAAGAACAATGCCCTTTCCATGACGTCCAGACCCTCAGCTCCAACCATACCACACATTAGCAATGACTTCACCAAAAAAAAAATCACATACTTGGTATCATCATCTGCATCTGGACTTTTTCTCATTTGCTGACTGAAATGATGCATAAAAATTACATATGCCAAGTAAGTCCCCATCGGAACCATTATTAGGGAACTGTGCACATGGGCATACGTCACAAGTGGCAATTAAGTGTATAAAATCAGCAGCCCTGACCCAAGAGTGTAAACAAACAAGCAGGCCAGGGAATATTATTAATCACATGCACATTGTCTACTTAATTGCAACTTGACTCTTAAAGTTAGAAGAGAAATTTCCACTTAAGGAAACTGTTGACTGATGGTGACACCTCTGTCCTTAATATCTGAATATTGTAGATTTCAGAGACCTGCATATATGACTTCAGAGTCATCAAAACATTAAACTGAATCACTTCGTCAAATGCACATGCATAAAAATACTAAAGGAGATTTGTACAAAATCCATCTTCCCAAGTACTGAATTCTGTGGCAGTTGAGAAGGAAAAGGAAAACATAGATGTGCTAAGACCCTTTCATCTGAGAACATTTAAATAACAAGGTAGACTTTTTTCTATTGCATCATTCTTTTACACTCATTATGGAACAAAAGTATCTGGTGGAGAAGTAGGAGAAAGGAATGGTACTCCTCACTGAGGGCAGATTTATTATGATTTAATTTGTATTTCATGAGTTACAAATAAAGATAAGTGGTGGTATATTCTATAGTCATGTTTATTGTTGTATACTTATTTATATACTTATACATAAATTCAAATGCAGAGGTCAAAGCTTTGGTCTCTTTCTACATTTAAATACTTAGTTACATGAAAGAAAGAATTAAGCTACTTCCTCAGTGGGATACTAGATGAAAACTAAAATCTCTGGAATAAAATAGAACAATAAATCACTTCACACACACAAAAAAAAATCTAATGTGTCTAGATTGTTTTTTCCTATATTCACTGTAAACTTAAAATAAAGACAATTACATGTTCTATCAGAAAATGCAATTTCAGCTACCATTCTTAAATTAACTTGATCCATTTGAATATATAGACATTATATCTATCCACTTAGATAACACTTCATGATAATATGACCTTAAATTATTCTAATACTTATGTTGAGAATCTAGAAAGTTTCATCTGAACATTTAGTGTGAGAGAATATTTCTTTAAGCAATTTTACACAAAATGAGTATGATATGACCTTTGGATGTATATGCAATAAACAGTTCATTTTTTAAAAACTATATTGCAGGAAAAAGTGTTTTTAACTAAAGGAAAAAAATGTTTGAACTTCTTAACTTGCTCTAAAAGACCAAATTAAATTATTTAACTGTGCTTAATTCTTTGCTTGACAGTATTTTCTCACCATGCCATGAAAAGAATTTTGCAAGCAGTTCCTGGGAGCCATCCCATGTTGAAGGTCAGGAAAGGTGGTGGTGAGGAGATACATCTCATCCAAGGTAAGGAGCAGTGGCTGCGCTTTGCTGGACCAGCCATGAAGAGATACCCCACGCCCAAGGTAAGAGAAACCCAAGCAAGATGGTAGATGTTGCAAGAGGACATCAGAGGGCAGACACACTGAAACCATACCACAGAAAACTAGTCAATCTAATCACACTAGGACCACAGCCTTGACTAACTCAATGAAACTAACCTATGCCAGCGGGGCAACCAAAGACAGGCGGGTCATGGTGGAGAGGTCTGACAGAAGGTGATCCACTGGAGAAGGGAATGGCAAACCACTTCAGTATTCTTGCCTTGAGAACCCCATGAACAGTATGAAAAGGCAAAATGATAGGATACTGAAAGAGGAACTCCCCAGGTCAGTAGGTGTGCAATATGCTACTGGAGGTCAGTGGAGAAATAACTCCAGAAAGAATGAAGGGATGAAGCCAAAGCAAAAACAATACCCAGCTGTGGATGTGACTAGTGATAGAAGCAAGGTCTGATGCTGTAAAGAGCAATACTGCATAGGAATCTGGAATGTCAGGTCCATGAATCAAGACAAATTGGAAGTGGTCAAACAAGAGATGGCAAAAGTGAACGTCGACATTCTAGGAATCAGTGAACTAAAATGGACTGGAATGGGTGAAGTTAACTCAGATGACCATTATATCTACTACTGTGGGCAGGAAGCCCTTAGAAGAAGTGGAGTAGCCATCATGGTCAACAAAAGAATCCAAAATGCAGTACTTGGATGCAATCTCAAAAACAACAGAATGATCTCTGTTCGTCTCCAAAGCAAACCATTCAATATCACTGTAATCCAAGTCTATGCCCCAACCAGTAACGCTGAAGAAGCTGAAGTTGAACGGTTCTATGAAGACTTACAAGACCTTTTAGAACTAACACCCAAAAAAGATGTCCTTTTCATTATAGGGAGCTGGAATGCAAAAGTAGGAAGTCAAGAAACACCTAGAGTAACAGGTAAATTGGGTCTTGGAATGTGGAACGAAGCAAGGCAAAGACTAATAGAGTTTTGCCAAGAAAATGCACTGGTCATAGCAAACACCCTCTCCCAACAACATAAGAGAAGACTCTACACGTGGACATCACCAGATGGTCAACACCAAAATCAGATTGATTATATTCTTTGCAGCCAAAGATGGAGAAGCTCTATACAGTCAACAAAAACAAGACCAGGAGCTGACTGTGGCTCAGATCACGAACTCCTTATTACCAAATTCAGACTCAAACTGAAGAAAGTAGGGAAAACCACAGGACCATTCCGGTATGACCTAAATCAAATCCCTTATGATTATACAGTGGAAGTGAGAAATAGATTTAAGGGCCTAGATCTGATAGATAGAGTGCCTGATGAACTATGGAATGAGGTTCGTGACACTGTACAGGAGACAGGGATCAAGACCATCCCCATGGAAAAGAAATGCAAAACAGAAAAATGGCTGTCTGGGGAGGCCTTACAAATAGCTGTGAAAAGAAGAGAGGCAAAAAGCAAAGGAGAAAAGGAAAGATATAAGCATCTGAATGCAGAGTTCCAAAGAATAGCAAGAAGAGATAAGAAAGCCTACTTCAGCGATCAATGCAAAGAAATAGAGGAAAACAACAGAATGGGAAAGACTAGGGATCTCTTCAAGAAAATTAGAGATACCAAGGGAATATTTCATGCAAAGATGGGCTCGATAAAGGACAGATATGGTATTGACCTAACAGAAGCAGAAGATATTAAGAAGAGGTGGCAAGAATACACAGAAGAACTGTACAAAAAAGATCTTC
Source organism: Ovis aries (assembly GCF_016772045.2). Classification (NCBI taxonomy): domain Eukaryota; kingdom Metazoa; phylum Chordata; class Mammalia; order Artiodactyla; family Bovidae; genus Ovis; species Ovis aries. Next base: position 27,833,392 of record NC_056057.1, on the reverse strand, counting down.
ACGACCAAGATAATCACCATGGTGTGATCACTCATCCAGAGCCAGACATCCTGGAATGTGAAGTCAAGTGGGCCTTAGGAAGCATCACTACAAACAAAGCTAGTGGAGGTGATGGAATTCCAGTTGAGCTATTTCAAATCCTGGAAGATGATGCTGTGAAAATGCTGCACTCAATATGCCAGCAAATTTGGAAAACTCAGCAGTGGCCACAGGACTGGAAAAGGTCAGTTTTCATTCCAATCCCAAAGAAAGGCAATGCCAAAGAATGCTCAAATACAGCACAATTGCACTCATCTCACATGCTAGTCAAGTAATGCTCAAAATTCTCCAAGCCATGATTCATCAATACATGAACCGTGAACTTCCAGATGTTCAAGCTGGTTTTAGAAAAGGCAGAGGAACCAGCGATCAAATTGCCAGTATCTGCTGGATCATGGAAAAAGCAAGAGAGTTCCAGAAAAACATCTATTTCTGCTTTATTGACTACGCCAAAGCCTTTGACTGTGTGGATCACAATAAACTGGGGAAAATTCTGAGAGTTGGGAATACCAGACCACCTGACCTGCCTCTTGAGAAATCTGTATGCAGGTCAGGAAGCAACAGTTAGAACTGGACATGGAACAACAGACTGGTTCCAAATAGGAAAAGGAGTAAGTCAAGGCTGTATATTGTCACCCTGCTTATTTAACTTATATGCAGAGTACATCAGGAGAAACGCTGAACTGGAAGAAACACAAGCTGGAATCAAGATTGCTGGGAGAAATATCAATAATCTCAGATATGCAGATGACACCACTCTTATGGCAGAAAGTGAAGAGGAACTAAAAAGTCTCTTGATGAAAGTGAATGAGGAGAGCGAAAAAGTTGACTTAAAGCTCAATATTCAGAAAACTAGGATATATGCATCCAGGCCCATCACTTCATGGCAAATAGTTGGGGAAACAGTGGAAACAGTGTCAGACTTTATTTTGGGGGGCTCCAAAATCACTGCAGATGGTGACTGCAGCCATGAAATTAAAAGACGCTTACTCCTTGGAAGAAAAGTTATGACCCACCTAGATAGCATATTCAAAAGCAGAGACATTACTTTGCTGACTAAGGTCCATCTAGTCAAGGCTATGGTTTTTCCTGTGGTCATGTATGGATGTGAGAGTTGGACTGTGAAGAAGGCTGAGTACCGACGAATTGATGCTTTTGAACTGTGGTGTTGGAGAAGACTCTTGAGAGTCCCTTGCACTGCAAGGAGATCCAACCAGTCCATTCTGAAGGAGATCAGCCCTGGGATTTCTTTGGAAGGAATGATGCTAAAGCTGAAACTCCAGTACTTTGGCCACCTCATGTGTAGAGTTGACTCATTGGAGAAGACTCTGATGCTGGGAGGGATTGGGGGCATGAGGAGAAGGGGACGACAGAGGATGAGATGGCTGGATGGCATCACTCACTCGATAGATGTGATTCTGAGCGAACTCCGGGAGTTGGTGATGGACAGGGAGGCCTGGCGTGCTGCGATTCATGGGGTCACAAAGAGTTGGACATGACTGAGCGACAGAACTAAACTAAACTGAACTAAAGAATCCATGATTTCAGAGTTTTAAACTGTTGTTTTGTAACCATTGGAGAAGGAAATGGCAACCCACTCCAGTATCCTTGCCTGGAGAATCCCATGGACAGAGGAGCCTGGTGGGCTACAGTCCATGTGTTCACAAGAGTCAGATACAGCTGAGAAACTAAACTTTTAACCTAGTAACCATTAGTAAAACTATTGTGTTTCTCCTAAAAGTAATTTTTTGTCACTTAAATATATGAAATTATGCTTGTTTTCCTAAATATTCAGGAATTTTTTGGGCACATATAAATAAGAAAAGGCTTTGCCTAGCTTTAATACAGCCTACACAAAGAGTCAGACATGACTTAGTGACTAAACAACAAAAAACGTTTACTTGGAATAGTTTTGAGTTGTATGTAGTTCAAGAACTTGAAAACATATACTTATTAAGATATATACGTGCATTTATTACTTAAGGTAATTCTGTTTTCAAACTAAAAACAGAATCAATTTCTTCTTGTCATATGTTAATTTTATTCTGAAAATAAAAAACCTTCACACATAAATAATGTATGGCTTATAATCTGATTTCTTCTACTCAGCACAGAAAATATTTTATATATTAATCAAAATATTTTTGTAGTGATTTACTCAACTTACTTTTAAAACATCCTTGATTCCATTGTGTTTCTTCACTAAGGTATAGATAAGTCAAAGTAAACCTGATATTTATAGAAGGATGCCTTCTACCTATTAAAATCAGATCCTATTCTTTATATTCCTTGGAAAAGTCAGCATAGCATCTAGAGATAGACAGCACCAGGAAGAAGAAAAGAATCAAATATTAGGGTGGTGATATGTGAGTTCCTGGGAAAGTTCCTTAATATCTCCCAGGACCTGAGGTATTTTATCTGTAAAAGTTTACATACTAAAGAATATCTTGTCAAGAGAGTCTCTGGAGAAGCCTTCAAATTTTAACATCTATGACTAAAACATGTAGTTCACTGGAATTCAGAAGGGGAAGTGTTTGCTAAGGTGAAGGTGAACTGGGATCCTTTCCTCTGTGAAGCCTCCCTGTCCATTACAAAGCCCCACATTACTGATCCTAGAGATTTTCTTTGTATGCATGTTCAGTCGCTCAGTTGTGTTGGACTTTTTGTGACCCCATGGACTAGCCCCCCAGACTCCCTGTCCATGGGATTTCCCAGGCAAGAATACTGGGTTGGGTTGTCATTTCCTCCTCCAGGGGATATTCCTGACCCAGGGATCGAACCTGCATCTCTTATGTCTCCTGCATTGGCAGGCAAATTCTTTCCCAGTGAGCCACCTAAAGAGATTTTCCTTTACTACCAGATCAATTGTACTTTTCAACCAGGTAGAATTCCTCCCAGCTTTCTCTAGATGGCACCAACCCAATTTCTGAATTGTGTCAAGCCATGCATTTTATTTAGTGACAATCTTTTCTTCTCTAACCTCTCAAGATGAACAAATACTTTTTTTCCCCCAGATTGTAAAAAATCAAATTATGTCACCTCATTTCAAGGAAAAGATCTGCAATGCCAGCCAGACCAAACACACCATTTGTATGCAAACAGAGTTAAACTACTTGGAAAAGTATCCTTGCCAGTAGAGTGTGGTATCATTAAACACAGAACTAAATCTGAAGCAGAAGTAGTAGGAAAAAATATATCTTGAAATGTGATAGGGTCCATTACGCTTCTTGATGAGATTATTTGCCTCTCCAATACATTACCCAAAGGCTGTTACCAAACTGAGGGAATATATTACACTGGAATTATCAGAACCTTTCTAAGTAGGTCAAATTAGAAGCAAAAAAATGCTTCAAATTTTATGCAGTGTTAAAAAATAAATCTTAGGAGCTGTACAGCCAAGGTGCTAATAACTTTTTTTTTAAGTCTTACTTTTGCATAAACATTAAACATACCACTTTAAAATGCAGAGTCACATACCTGAGGCTGATCTTTCTCTGTCATCTTAATTCAGTTTTTAATAATAAACTGAATTTTAATTATATAAATATCTTTATTCATTTGGAAACTTAAGAAAAGTAGGGCTCTAAAAAAGTTTACAAATCTCATCATTTTGAACCGAACAGATTCACTCTTAACTAAATATAAAATACTATTTCTCCTACCTGCTGGGTTTTCATTCGTGATGCTGTTACAAAACCACAAAAGTCTTGTTATAATATTTTTAACAAAATTTTGGTTTTCTGGTTCAATAAATTTTAGTTTTCTGTGCCCACTATTTAGGCACAGGGAGCTCAATCCAGTACTCTGTGACAAACTAGAGGGGTGGAATCAGGTGGGAGGAGTAAGTTCATGAGGGAAGGGACATACGTACACTTGTGGCTGATTCATGTTGTTGTATGGCAGAAGTCAACACAATACTGTAAAGCAATTATCCTCCAAATGAAAATAAACACAAAAAAGAAAATTTTAGTTTTCTTAAATGTGTGTGTGTTCAGTCATGTCCGACTCCTTGCAACTCCCATGGACTGCAGCCCATGAAGTCTCCCTCATCTCCTGTGTTGCCAGCAGATTCTTTACCACTGTGCCACCTCGGAAGTCCTTTAGTTTTCACATAGGTGAATCTAAAAGAGCAGGTTTACTATCTGTCTGTATAACTTCTCATATGGAAATAGTTAAGACACCCAGAAGCTGTAGCATATGCCTAAGCATGTCCTATGCAGGAATATGATAATATAAAAATTAATTTAAGAATCAAGCTTATTGATTCAAGTGCAAGTTGATAAAAGAAAGTTAACCACTATAAAAGTAAAACTTTCTTCTAAAAATCATCTCAGGTAAGAAAGTTGTAAAAATTTAGGTCTTTCTTAAATATTCTATCATTGTGTAGATAAAGGTTAGATAAATATGGACCAAAAAAGTACTTGTACAAATAAATAATATTAATATAGGCCTGTTTGACTTACATCTGCCACAGTACCTGAACAGTCCTACATTAAGCGCCACTTTAGGTGCAGACATGAAGCCCCCAGTGAAGATGCCATCTGGGAGTGAATACATTAGGCCAATAATAGTGTATTGTGAATTACTGTGAATAATACAGACTTGACACATCAGCATTAGTAACTAGCAGGCCTCTGAGGAAAGGGAATGTAGAACTGACAACATTTAAATTGGTGTAAGAGAGGAAAGAGTAGAGTGAAATCCCTTAGGCCTAGGCCCTAACAGGTAGGAAAGAAGGTTTATGAAAAGAGAAAAGCCAAAAGGTAGGAAAATGTCTTTAAATAATTTTACTCATCATCTAGATCAACCTCTTATTTTGAAGAGGTGAACACTTAGGACCAAAGAAACTCATAAAAAGGGGAATGCCAGCCTTAAAACAAACATTGGTGATGTCACAATTTTACCCGGCACTTCTTCCAATAAATCACACTCCTTTTTAAACAGGGTCAAAAACTTGTTTGATGTAATATAAAAATTCCAAATCAAACGATGTCATATGTATTGTCATAAGAATCCAACTTAGCTTTGAGTGCTAATCTACTACAACAGTACATATTGCAAAGAGAGAAACAAAAAGCATATGGAATAGAAATAAGTTGATTAAGGATTTTAAAACAAAAGTAAGCTAAAAGCAAAAGAAAAAGTTCATATATATTTTTTAATCCCACCATTACCTATGGGCATTCCCCAAGCATAGAATCTCTTTTGTCCCTACTTTTCTTCATTTCATGTGGCTTCCACTGAAGGCTCTAAAATATTCATCTCCAGTTCAGCCATCTCAACAAAGACTACATCCCTATCTGGAACTGCTCTGAAAGAGCAAACTCTTAGATGTCCTGTTGCCATGGCAAAGAGAGGTCCAGATAATGAACACAGTACTTCGATCTTCTTGAAGGAAGACACAGAGTACAAAATCAATCTCACTCTGTATGCTTCTTGTCCCCTGTCTCTTTCTGTGCTTCTGTTAATAAAACCTCCATTCTACCACCATGTTTAAAACAGTCGTTTTGATCTTAGGCTCATCCTTTATCCATGAATGCAGACAAATCACAAACGATGTCTACCCTTTTCTAACAGGGCCACTGTTCTCAACCTTGGTGCAAGGCCCCAGGGCCATATACCTACATTTCTCAGGCCTTCACTTTGTTTTATTCTTTCCACTCTTTCCCTTGTCAATACATCCTATAGGCATAGACATGTTTTTAATTGTGGAAAAAAACATATAACATGAGATCTACTCTCTTAATTTTTTAAGTATAACAGTACGGTACAGTATTGTTCACTATAAGCTTAGTGTTGTACATCAGATCACTAGAAGTTTTTCATCTTATATGACTGAAACTCAGTATCCATTGTACAGCAACTTCTCATTTCCCCTTCCCCCAGTCCCTGGCCACCACCTTTTCTTGCTTTCTCTTACTGTGAGTTTGACTAATTTAGATAACTCACAGAAGTGGAATCATGCAGTACTTGTCCTTCTGTGACTAGTTTATTTCACTAAGCATAATGTGCTCATGGCTAATTCATGTTGTAACATATAATAGGATTTTCTTCTTTTTCTGGCTAAATGATATTCAATCACATATATGTTATATACATCATCCACTCATCTGTTAATGGACATATAGGTTGTTTCCACCTTTTGGTTATTGTGAACTGAATATGCAAAGAACACAGAAGTGCTAATATATCATTGAGTTATCATTTCAAAATTTTTGGATAACTACTCAGAAATAGGATTCTTGAATCATATATTAGTTCTAGTTTTTAATTTTTGAGAAACATCCATATTGTTTTAGATACCTCTGAACCATTTTCACCTAGTGTCAGACATCCTGGAATGTGAAGTCAAGTGGGCCTTAGGAAGCATCACTACAAACAAAGCTAGTGGAGGTGATGGAATTCCAGTTGAGCTGTTTCAAATCCTGGAAGATGATGCTGTGAAAGTGCTGCACTCAATATGCCAGCAAGTTTGGAAAACTCAGCAGTGGCCACAGGACTGGAAAAGGTCAGTTTTCATTCCAATCCCAAAGAAAGGCAATGCCAAAGAATGCTCAAACTACCGCACAATTGCACGCATCTCACATGCTAGTACAGTAATGCTCAAAATTCTCCAGGCCAGGCTTGAGCAATACGTGAACTGTGAACTTCCTGATGTTCAAGCTAGTTTTAGAAAAGGCAGAGGAACCAGAGATCAAATTGCTAACATCTGCTGGATCATGGAAAAAGCAAGAGAGTTTCCGAAAAACATCTATTTCTGCTTTATTGACTATGCCAAAGCCTTTGACTGTGTGGATCACAATAAACTGCGGAAAATTCTTCAAGAGATGGAATACCAGAGTACTTGACCTGCCTCTTGAGAAACCTATATGCAGGTCAGGAAGCAACAGTTAGAACTGGACATGCAATGACAGGCTGGTTCCAAATAGGAAAAGGAGTACGTCCAGGCTGTATATTGTCACCCTGCTTATTTAACTTATATGGAAAAGGAGTACGTCAAGGCTGTATATTGTCACCCTGATTATTTAATTTATATACATCATGAGAAACGCTGGGCTGGAAGAAGCACAAGCTGGAATCAAGATTGCTGGGAGAAATATCAATAACCTCAGATATGCAGAGGACACCATCCTTATGGCAGAAAGAGGAACTAAAAATCCTCTTGATGAAAGTTAAAGAGGAGAGTGAAAAAGTTGGCTTAAAGCTCAACATTCAAAAAACAAAGATCATGGCATCTGGTCCCATCACTTCATGGGAAATAGTTGGGGAAACAGTGGAAACAGTGGCAGACTTTATTTTGGGCACTCCAAAATCACTGCAGATGGTGATTGTAGCCATGAAATTAAAAGACGCTTACTCCTTGGAAGAAAAGTTATGACCAACCAAGATAGCATATTCAAAAGCAGAGACATTACTTTGCCAACAAAGGTCCCTCTAGTCAAGGCTATGGTTTTTCCAGTGGTCATGTATGGCTGTGAGAGTTGGACTGTGAAGAAAATTGAGCACTGAAGAATTGATGCTTTTGAACTGTGGTGTTGGAAAAGACTCTTGAGGGTCCCTTGGATTGCAAGGAGATCCAACTAGTCCATTCTAAAGGAGATCAGTCCTGGGTGTTCACTGGAAGGATTGATGCTAAAGCTGAAACTCCAGTACTTTGGCCACCTTTTGCGAAGAATTGACTCATCAGAAAAGACTCTGATGCTGGGCGGGATTGGGGGCAGGAGGAGAGGAGGACGACAGAGGATGAGATGGCTGGATGGTATTACCAACTCGACGGACATGAGTTTGGGTGAACTCCAGGAGTTGGTGATGGACAGGGAGGCCTGGTGTGTTGTGATTCATGGGGTCGCAAAGAGTTGGACACCACTGAGCGACTGAACTGAACTGAACTGAACCATTTTACATTCCCACCAATAATGCATAAGGATTCTAATCTCTCCACAACACCATCAGCCTTTGTTATTTTGTTTCATTTTTAATGTCTGTCTAACAGTTGTGAAGTGATATATCATTGTTTTAAATTGGGTTTTCTTGATAATTAGCAACAGTGAGCATGTTTCCGTATACCCACTAGCCTTTGTATTTCTTCTTTGGAGAAATATCTAAGTCCTTTAAAATCAGATCACTTGTTTTTTGCTATTGAGTTGTAGGAGGTCCTTATATTTGTTGACTATTAACTCCTTATCAGAGCTTGCAAATATTTTCTCCCATTCCATAAGTTGTCTTTTTACTCTGTTGGCGGTTTTCTTTGCTGTGCAGAAGCTGTTCGGTTTGATGTGGATCCACTTGTCTATTTTTGCTTTTGTTGCCTGTGCTTCTGGTGTCATATCCAAGAAACCATTGCTAAGGCTAATAATATAAAGCTTTGTCCCTATATTATTTCCTAGGAGCTTTGTGGCTTTAGGTATTATGCTTTAAGTCTTTAATCCATTTTGAGTTGATTTTTGAGTCTGCTGTAAGATAGTGGTCTAATTTTATAGACATACGCATTTAAAAAACTCTAATTTCATATCATTTTAGATGCATAGATATCAAACTTTAATTCAAATTAAAGAAACAATAAACAAAACTTCATAACTGTGTTTATTTTCAGGTGGGTAAAAGGGGTGGGGAGTCACACAGGAAGATTCATTGATAATGGTCATATTCAATTTCCTAAATTGATTATGTGTACCTAGTAGTTTATTGTATTTTTATATCAGTTCAGTTCAGTTCAGTCGCTCAGTCATGTCTGACTCTTTGAACATACTTCAACACAATTTTAGATATATGAATTATAATATAATATACTGAAAGCCAAAATGTTTCATTTTAAAGAAAGAGATGAGACCTTTTAGGTTTTTTTAAAAAATATATCTAATAACTTTCAAGGTTACTTTTTAACATTAAAACTTCCCTAATATATACTTTCACATAGGAACTAACTCTACTTAAAGGTTCAGACTCTGATGTAAAAAGTCTTAACGTCCATTGGGTGGAGCACTGTCTTCTACTTCTAACCATATAGATAAATTCTGTTAGAAATTAATTCTGCAGAGGCATTTCATACAAATGTGCTTTACTTTTATTGATTCTTTTCTTTCTACCCAGTCTCAGGATCAATATGAAATTCAAAGATCACTTACTATACTAACTTATTGGTATACCATGAAAAACACAGTATGAGATCTCCACTTGTTTGCGAAAAACCCCTCAAAACTTAAAAACTATGACTGCCAACCCCTCAGGGTGGGCATTGCCTATTACATCATAGTCAATATGTCAGGTTTCTCAGCCTCTGCACTATTGACATTTTTGGCCAAATAATTCTTTGTTTTGTGAGGTACCCTATAGGTTGGAAGATAGCAGTATCCTTGGTCTCTTCCCACCAGAAGCTAGTAGCATATTTTGCCCCAAATGTGACATTCAAAAATGTCTCCAGACATTGCCAGATATTCCCTCAGTATAAAATTGTCCATAGTTGAGAACCACCTCTGTGAATGACCCATGAGAGATGCCCTCATCAACAATACCTAAGCCTCCTTGTCACTGAAAATAAAAATATGAAGAAAGCGCAGACTTCAAGCAATTTACACTTATGGGAAGATAAATTCAGACTGGCATAAATAGTTAAATATAATTAAGAATAAATTTATTTACTGCCACTTAGGAAAATAACATGACTTTTAATCTTAAATCTTATGTACTTATTGAATCAGTCAATAGTAAAATTGATTAGCCAACATGTCAAAATGCAATAACATCTTTAAGAAATTAAATATTCAATTTGTTGTATGTCAATCAGCTCCACATTACTAAATTCCATGATATTTTTTGATAATTTATTAGCTTTTAATTAGCATTGGATATGGGGGCTTCCCTGGTGTCTTGGATAGTAAAGAATCTGCCTGCAATGGGGGACACCTGGGTTCAATCCCTAGGTTGGGAAGATCCCCAACCCAGAGATCTTGCCAGCCCATAGAGAAGGGAATGGCTATCTACTATAGTATTCTTGCCTGAGAATTCCATGGACAGAGGAGCCTGGAAGGTTACAGTCCATGGGGTTGCAAGGAGTCGAACACAATTGAGAAATTTTCACTCATGTGAGTAACAATTCATCCCTCCTGAATATTCTATGCCTTCTGGTTTTCTGTTTTGTCTAACTACTATGTATTCATCTCCTTTACTATTTTTCCTCTGTCTTTTAAATTTTGGAGTTTCCCATGGTTAAGTTCTGAGCCCTCAGCTTTTCTCACTTCTTACCACTTCTTAGGTGATCATATCTATTTCTATGGCATCACATACCATCTTCATGCCATCAACTGCCTACTTGACATGCTGCCTCGAATCTTTCAAAAGCATTTCAATTGAGATGTCCAAGACTGCTCTCTTCCAATCTGCCCCACCTTCATACATGATAGCTCCCTTGATCCAGCTGCTCATGCCACAGAATTATGATTGCTATTTTCCTCACTCCTACTTTCACATCCAATCCTTTACAAATCCTATTGATTATATTGGATCTCTTAACTCTGTCCACTGGCACTACTTCTTCCAGGCTACCATCATTTCCGGACTAGGCTAATCTAATGGTCTTCTAATTTCTTTTCATGTGTACTAATCTTGTTTCTTGAGAATCTGTTCTCTGCTGCTGTTGCTGCTAAGTTGCTTCAGTCATGTCTGACTCTGCACGACCCCATATGGCAGCCCACCAGGCTCCCCCGTCCCTAGGATTCTCCAGGCAAAAACTGGAGTGCGTTGCCATTTCCTTCTCCAATGCATGAAACTGAAAAGTGAAAGTGAAGTCGCTCAGTCGTGTCCTACTCTTAGCGACCCCATGGACTACAGCCTACCAGTCTCCTCTGTCCATGGGGTTTCCCAGGCAAGAGTACCAGAGTGGGGTGCCATTGCCTCAGATCATGTAACTTCCTGCGTAAACTTTCAATCACTTCTAATTGCACTTGGAATAATATGCAACCTCCCTACCATGATCTATTGGGCCCTGCATGTTCTAGACTCTTCTGGTTACACTTCCAAGCAACTTTCCCCTTTTTACATGTTTCAACCATACTGGCCTTTAATCCCTTTCTCAGAGAGGCAAAACTCTTTACCACTCTGGCAAATGCAGCTCACCTGTGATGAGAAGGATCTGTCATTCAGGCTCATCTTAAAGTGAACCTTTTTTTGAGAGGCTTCCCATGATCTTTCAAATTATATTACAACATGTTATATAAATATTTAACATGTATCATTACAAATGATTTACAGGCCACTCCTATGAGCTTGTATCATTTTGCAGGTAAAGAAATCGAGGCTTACAAAAGTCAGCAAGATACCCCCATATCAGAGAGTAACACGGTTCAAACCATGACTTTCTTCTCTCTTATCCATACACACACTGCCTTCCCTGATGTAGCTGGTTCAAGGAAGACAAAATATATTTTATGAACTATAGCTTCACTCACATCCTACAACTGTGTTTCACCCACTGGTCTATAAACCTTCTGAGGGTAGGAGTTGTGATTATTGTTTTCTGAAACTTCAAGGCAAGTGACACTAAAAAATTGTGACTAAATGACTAAAAGAACAAAAAGGAGAGAACTGATTTCAAGGAAAAGTAATGCTTTAGTTACTTAAGAATTTTAATAAAGCATTTAATCCCCAAACATTGGTGACATAAAAACAGGACAAATGTTAAATATTAGGATAGACATGGAGAATCTGGCAGCATGGAAGCATTGCTAGTCAGTGACCTGGTGGCAGTGACTAAGCCCATCAGGAGTTACGTCAACGCATTCTCTAAGTCTGTGAGTATCTTTCTAAGGCACAGTCAGGGGGTTTGGGATGGACACATACACTGCTATATTTAAACTGGGTAACCAACAATGACCTACCATACAGCACATGGAACTCTGCTCAATGTGGCAGCCTGGATGGGAAGGCAGTTTTGGGGAGAATGGATACATGTATATGTATGGTTGAGTCCCTTTGCTGTTCACCTGAAACTATCACAACATTGGCTGTTAATCAGCCTATACCCCAATTCAAAATAAATTTTTAAAACAAAAGAAAAAGAAATTACATTAGTGCATCAAGCTAAATGGCAATTCTGAACCTGTTTTTAACCATAGATGGATATGAAAATTTCCAGTGCTGAATTTTACTTTTCTAGCTGTAAATCCTGTGTTCTTATAAGATAAGATAAAGACATTACAGGGAAAATATACACAAACAGTTAATGGAAAAAATGATTAGCAATCACCATACTAAATTATATCTTTGCTTTCTCAAAGGCTTAAGAATCCAAGGATGCTTTATAACGATGATGCTTCCCACTTCACTCCCTCCACCACTGGCAGACTCAACTCCATTTATCCTCCCACTTCTCTGCAAAAAGATGGCAAGATTTCAAATCTCTTCCAAAGCTTCTAAAGGAATTCTTTGCTAATTCCATCAAGATGACAAAAGTACTGTAGTCAATGAAGGAAAGATAAAAGTAAAGATGAAAGATTGCTGAATGTATCCAATTGCCTGATAAGCCAATCATTCTATATCTGATGTTTTCCTTTTTAGTTCGAAATTCCAGACAGCGTCCCTTTCAGTGAAGGAAATTTTGTTTCAACACTATTACTCCACTGAGGGGAAAAAATATTCTCCCAAGTTGTGAAATTAACCTCTCCCTTCATTCACACGTTTGGTTCTATTTTTACAGTTGTACCAGTAATCTAAAAGAAAAAGCACTGAAAGTTAATTCCAGGTTTCTAAAATGTCTGACTGTGCGTGTTCCAGTTCTCTACAGCACCTCCCAGAAGATTTGGCCAATTTCTATTTCTGTAGCGCATCAATGTTTATCATTTGTTTTACAACAGCACTGCATGTTCTCAAAAATTGACTTAGATGAATTTCACCCATCGTTTACAAAAACTCAAGAGAGACAAATGGCCTTAAAAACAAAATCCACCACTGAGGCATGGTTGATTTACTAAAAGATCATTTCTTTTTTTACCTTCTCAGTTCAATATTTACTTCATTACAGTGGTAACTCCACCCCCACTAGCCTCTGTATTTGTCAAGATTTCTGACAAATTTCCAGCTTATGATTAGGCATTATGAAAATTCACTGTGGGAAAAAGAAAACTATTGCTATACAAAAGCTTTTATATTCAACTTGTTTTAAAGGATTATTGATGACTTTCACCTTCAGGAAAGCCACAATCCAAACTGTGGATGCATTTTGACTGCACATGTATAAATAAACTGATTCCTTATGGACAAATGCTCTAAGACTTGGTTAAGCCAGACAGAACTGAACAAAATCCTGATTGCCACCTATTCCCTGGGTAATCAAAGTAAATTTCTTAATCCCTCTGTGCCTCATGTCCCTTATCTATATTATATATGTTATCTTTGAAAATACCACCCAGCGCAGTATCAGGCACATAGTGAATGGTCAGTAGATAGCAGCCATCAGTACCTGTATGAATACTATGGAGAAGTAAGAGAGTAAGGAAGGTCCTCACCACCCCATTTGTTGCCATTAGACTTTTTCCATCCTCATTACTAATGAAAAAAATATCGGGACAACCGGTGGCCCTAGAAGGCAGAGGTAAGCCTGGAGAGCTGGGTCACTGAGAGGAAAGAACATAAGCCTGGATGTGAGGTGGCCTCCCAGGCCCAGCAGGGCTGCCTAAACCCAACTACAACACACCCCCTTGCAGGGAGTAGAGGAGCCTATGGCTCTTCCCTCAGATGGACAACTCCTTGCTCTGTGAGCTTAGACAAATTTCTACTCCCACATCTACAAAGTGAGAGGACGGACAAGACCAGCTCTGACACTCATTTCAGAGATAACTCATGAGTTGGTACTGAAGGTTTTTCTGGACCCAGGAGCAAGAAAGAGATCTTAGTAGAGATTTTTCTTAGACTCACATCACAAAATAACCAGGAGAAAAACAATAGTCAGAAGACAACCAAGTATATTCAAACATGTTTGCTTCCTCTTTGAATGAATCTCATTCCTACTCAGTTAAGTCACTCAGTTGTGTCTGACCCTTTGCCACCCCATGGACTGCAGCATGCCAGGCTTCCCTGTCCATCACCAACTCTTGGAGCTTTTCAGCAACTAGCTGTAGGGTACAGCTACTAACCTACATCGGGTACTCTCTGTTCTCAGCAATTTGCAAAGCTTAATAGGCATTGCCTCATTGTCTCCTAACCTGGAAAAATCAGTACTACTATTATCCTATTATCTTCATTTGTCAAGTGAGGAAACTGAAGCATAGAAACACTGTGAAACTTCCACAAGGACACTGAATTGCAACGGAATCAAAATTTGACCCTACCCTGGCTCCACAGTCGATGATCTGAACTATTATCCTCTACTCCCACTTTCACTGGTAAAGCAGCCATTGGGAAGTTAGTTTGCTTTCTCTGATTCATAACTGAATTTCTACGATAATATTTCTCAAAAAATTACATTACTCAGCTGGTATGAGCCTTTAGGAGATTCTCGGCCTCTTTCATTTAATGTTCACAATAGGCACATTTCAAATACTGCAATTCAACCAGACTAAAGTGACACAGAAGTATGGAGGAAACTCCGTGGGTTCTGACTTCATAACTCTCAAAGCTACATGAGAGCTGCCCGGGGAATCTATACACTGTTCACGCTACTTTCGTTTGTGTTAGAGATTCACCATACTAAATGTTAAAAGCAATAAACAGTTCAATCACAGAGAGGATAACCTAAGAACTTAAGCTGTTTCAGGATCCAGAAGGACATTTGAGTTCAGTAAGTCAATGCCTCTGCTGACAGTTTCAAAGTCAGGATTTCAAGAACTGAGAGTGCAGGAACTTACTTGTCAAGAATTTTATGAATACAAGAATCCTCCCCTCAGTATATTTTAGTCTTGTCTATCAAGAACAATAAAAACATTCCCAGAATTGAATCAGTTGCTCACTCAGATGTTTGCTGTTGTTAGAGCTACAGTTGCTGATGGGAAAAGCTTTTGCTTCCCTCCTTGTAAGAAGTTTATCTTTCCACAGTCCACAAATTACTGAAGACTATTTGCATAATAAAACTTTAAAACTTCTGCCCCAATATCCTTTTCACAGCTGTCGTACATGATTAAAGGAAAGAAACTTACCCGTTCTGTTGTGCATTCCCTCTTTGCCAAAATGTACTGTGGTTTCAAAAACTAGCCCAGTTCTTCTGAACTTTTCTGTATCGGTTATAATATTTAAGAGCCACAAGGAAGGGAAGTGGTTAGTCAACTTGCTAATTTTATCAGTCCCTCCCACTGGTTAAATAGTACCTGATGCTACAGACACAAAATCAGTTTTCTAGCTTACTTCCTTGCTACAGCATGACTTTATAAAAACAGCATAATTCAAGGGGAAAGACAGTGAAAGTATCTAGTTCTATCTAGTTTGTAGGCATGAGAAAGTTAATGAATGAACATTTTATTAGTTAATAAGAAGCCTAACAGACTACAAAAACCAGCAATTCAACAAAATGAAGAGGAGGAGGTGGAGATAGAATGTGTGTCAGCTGCACATCTATGCAAACTCCATCAGTTGGGTGGGAAAGGGAGTGATTTTAATGCAATCAGAGGACGAGTGGGAAGTAGCTGGTGTTTCATTTGTTCATAAATTATTCTATCCTGGAATGGAGCCAGTTTACCAGATATAGATACTTTCACAGTGTGGGGCCCTGGCCTGGGTGATTCTCTTCCTCTGGAGTTTAGCAGTTAAAGCATAGGACAAAGCAGTAGATATATGCCTATGGATGAGGGAAAATAAAATGTACTCTGAGGAAGCTATAAACAGTTTTCCAGGTGAAATATCTGCAATAAGTGAGCAGAAAATGCAGGACTTATGACATTTTTAATGAAATAAAATACTTTTATATGTTGATCCAACTTCAAAAGATTGCAACATATAAAAACACTGTCACCTGAGAATCATCAGAGCCATCACTGGCTCCCACTAACTGTGGGCAAGCAGACTTTGAGCACTGCAGGGCTTCCCATCTTTCAAGAGAAAATAAATCACCAGATTTTTATGTAAATCTTCTTTATCAAAATACTGGCAAAACCATTTCAGATTACATAAAATTTGTCTGCAGGCTGACGTGATCACTGCCCTAGGTATTAGTTGCTCAATAAAAAATACTGTAATGACATTTACAAAATATGATATATCAAAGATACGATATTCAATATAATGTGCAGGTGACAAGACTTTGCTCTCACCTTGTAAAACACATTTATAGATGAATGATATAGAATAGACTCTGGAGTAGCTACCAATGTGTTAACAGGAATTTTCCATGGATCAGTTCATTTCAGTTACTCAGTCATGTCCAACTCTTTGCGACCCCATGAACCGCAGTAAGCCAGGCCTCCCTGTCCATCACCAATGCCCAGAGTCCACCCAAACCCATGTCCATTGTGTCAGTGATGCCATCCAACCATCTCATTCTCTGTCGTCCCCTTCTCCTCCTGTCCTCAGTCTTTCCTAGCATTAGGGTCTTTTCAAATGAGTCAGCTCTCTGCATCAGGTGGCCAAAGTACTGGAGTTTCAGCTTCACCTTGAACATCAGTCCCTCCAATGAACACCCAGGACTGATCTCCTTGAGGATGGACTGGTTGGATCTCCTTGCAGTCCAAGGGACTCTCAAGAGTCTTCTCCAACATTGCAGTACAAAAGCACCAATTCTTCTGTACTCAGCTTTCTTTATAGACCAACTCTCACACCCATACATGACTACTGGAAAAATCATAGCCTTGACTAGACGGACTTTGTTGGCAAAATAATGTCTCTGCTTTTTAACATGCTGTCTAGGTTGGTCATAACTTTCTTTCCAAGGAGTAAGCATCTTTTAATTTCATGGCTGCAATCACCATCCGCAGTGATTTTGGAATCCAGAAAAATTAAGTCAGCCACTGTTTCCACTGTTTCCCCATCCATTTGCCATGAAGTGATGGGACTGGATGCCATAATCTTAGTTTTCTGAATGTTGAGCTTTAAGCCAACTTTCTCACTCTTTTCTTTCACTTTATCAAGAGGCTCTTTAGTTTTTATTCACTTTCTGCCATAAGGGTGGTGTCATCTACAAATCTGAGGTTATTGATATTTCTCCTGGCAATCTTGAGTTCAGCTTGTGCTTCCCCCAGCCCAGCATTTCTCATGATGTACTCTGCATAGAAGTTAAATAAGCAGGGTGACAATATACAGCCTTGACATACTCCTTTTCCTATTTGGAACTAGTCTGTTGTTCCATGTCCAGTTCTAACTGTTGCTTCCTGACCTGCATACAGATGTCTCAAGAGGCAGGTCAGGTGGTCTGGTATTCCCCTCTCCTTCAGAATTTTCCATAGTTTCTGGTGATCCACACAGTCAAAGGCTTTGAAATAGTCAATAAAGCAGAAATAGATGTTTTTCTGGAACTCTTGCTTTATCGATGATCCAGCAGATGTTGGCAATTTGATCTCTGGTTCCTCTGCCTTTTCTAAAACCAGCTTGAACATCTGAAAGTTCATGGTTCACGTATTGCTCAAGCCTGGCTTGGAGAATTTTGAGCATTACTTTACTAGCGTGTGAGATGAGTACAACTGTGTGGTAGTTGAGCATTCTTTGGCATTACTTTGGCACTTCTTTGGGACTGGAATGAAAACTGACCTTTTCCAGTCCTGTGGCCACTGCTGAGTTTTCCAAATTTGCTGGCATATTGAGTGCAGCACTTTCACAGCATCATCATTTAGAATTTGAAATAGCTCAACTGGAATTCCATCACCTCCACTAGCTTTGTTCATAGTGATGCTTCGTAAGGCCCACCTGACTTCACATTTCCACGGATATGGGTTTTTATTTTCTATCTACCATTTTAATTTTCCCAAAATGAACATAAGGTTTCATAGTAGGAAATATTTAGTTTTTTACAAAAAATCAAAGGAAAGTAACTATGAAAAATTCTCTGAAGATATTCAGAAAAGACCAGAGATGAAATGGATTGACAAATGAAGAATCTCTCAAATACTCAACTCTGCTCTGTCTTGAGCATTGGCTAAAGATCAGAAGTAAAAATTAAGATGTCGGAAAATCAGAATAGGGATGTACCCAAGTAATAAGATTCATTACTGTGTGTCTCAGATATATAAGTTGTTACTTTATCTCCTTTATTAGGTAGCCAGAGCTCATATAGGCAGGAATTAAGACTGAATGCATAACACAGAAAGCATTGAAATAACTGTGTGCCAATCCAGGGCTTGAAAAGAGGTAAAAAATAAATTTCCCAATGAGATAAATGGACATGAGTTTCAGCAAGCTCCAGAAGTTGGTGATGAGATGAACAGGGAGGCCTGGCGTGCTGTAGTCCGTGGGGCAGCAGAGTCAGACACAGCTGAGCAACTGAAATGAACTGAACTGATGAGCTAAATAATAATAAATGTAACCTTTAAAAAGGTCTCTACCAATTTAACTACATTTTCCTATTTACAAAATTAATATTAGAAGCTGAGTCATGTTTGATTTCAATAAAATTATTTTATTAATTTCCTCTAAGGCTTAAGAAACACTTCATGAAATCCCTTTTATAAGACAGTCTAATCCTTCAGTCTGCTGAAGACCTAGATCACATTTTACTCCTTTAAAAACTTATCCCCCTCCCCAAATTAGAAATATTTAATTAGAAATGTTTCAAAGCTGATCCTCCTAGGTATCAAGCATGCCATGCCAGAAAAACATGCTCATGTCATTTTAAAAATCATACCTAATAATCATACCATTTAAAGTGTACTCTATACACACTAAAAATTCTGCAGTTACTACTGAATTTTTGCAAATTATGAAATGCATGTGACTGTGTATAAAGTAATTGTTGCTGCTACTGCTACTGCTAAGTTGCTTCTGTCGTGTCCGACTCTGTGCGACCCCATAGACGGCAGCCCACCAGGCTCCGCCGTCCCTGGGATTCTCCAGGCAAGAACACTGGAGTGGGTTGCCATTTCCTTCTCCAATGCATGAAACGGAAAAGTGAAAGTGAAGTCACTGAGTCGCATCCAACTCTCAGCGACCCCATGGTAAAAGGTGTGGAACTGATAATATAATTTTGGAGATATTACCTTACTTTTTGTTAGGGAGTACAGTCTTGCTGCTGCTTACTTTGAAAAGAAATTCACTCTTTCTCCAGTCTTAAGCTCTAGGTTTATTGATGCTTCAGTCCTTAAATATTTTTTAAGTTTATTCATTTCCATTGTGCAGAATCCAAAGACTATAGAGTTTATGAAATAAATCTTTTCTTTCAGTTGTATCTTTCCATTTTGATGACAAAACCAGATATTTGCAGGTTTGAAAGCTGCTAGTTCGACATTATTGGGGAATCCAAGGTAAACAAAACAAAATTACCAACTGCCCAGCATAAAAGGAGACATGAAAAACTATTTCATAAGCTGAGTATCACTCAAAACATCTTTCTGAGGAAAGTATCCCAAAAGTAGTCTCTTTAAAATGCTGTAAGCATTTGATTAAACTTGCTTCTAAAGTGATTATTTTTGGCCAAGATCTTGCTTATTAACATATATTCAAAGACTTTTTACAACTGCCATATGAATACAACATATCTACTACTTGCTGAAGAGAAAGGGACACCATCCTGGGGTTTGTTTGTGCATCTGTGTGTGTTTCTTCCTCAATAAATTAACATATAGTATTCAACTTCACTAGTAATCAAATAAATGCAAATTATTAAAGATTAACATTTTTACCTATCAATTCATGCTAATACATGACGATTGAGAAGGTCTCTCATATGTTACTGATAGGAGTATAAATTAGTACACCTTTCCTGGAAAAAAAAAATATCACAGTATATCAAGAATTTTTTTTAAAAGTTCACACTTTTTGAGAATGACTCTATTTCTAGAAATCATTTCTAAAGAAAAGATAATCAAAGATTTTGATTTCTGTAAGTAAATGTCTATCCCACTGCTACTTTAAAATCTGAACAACTTTAAACCATCTATATCCTGAAATAAGGGGAATAATCAAGGAAACTATGATATAATTATAGGGCAGATTATAATATAACTTCTATAAGTCATGACATTAAACATATTTAATGACACTAAAAACATTCGTAACACAATGCTGAGTAAGGAGAAAAGACACAAAAATATGTATGTATTATTATCCCATAATCTTGGAACACAAACACATACTCCATTCACACCTTCACACTTCACATGCAAAATGTATCACACATATTTGATAGAAAACAGAATTTTTTAAAATGTCCAAAACATGAAGAGGGGTTATTTCTGAATGGTATGGGTATAGATAAATTTTATATTCTTTTTATCTCTTTTAAAAGCAAGTTTTCTACTTTGAACACCAGGGCAAAAATAAAATTTGATTATTCAAAAATATTAGCAAAAATATTTGTACTTTTCATGAGTGCTAAAATTTTATGTATCACAGTATCTTTTACTTGATATTTTTGAACCAATTTTGTCTTGTTATTACTTTAGATTTGTGGATTTTTATTTTATTCCTTGATAAAGTGAAGCCCACCTGGCAATCCAGGATATTTAGGCTGAAATCAGCCCTGTGTTAACAAAGAAAAGACTGTCAGCTAGACATCTTTTTAGTTACTTCACAGGAGATCCATTTACTCTTAAAAGTAGACTGCTAAAATTCACATCCAATTTATTGTATAATTAATAGGCAAAATTTTACCTGGGACAAAAGCCATACTGAGTACTAGATTTAAATCAAGCGAAAGAGGAAAGAATTTATCTTTATTTGATCTTCATAATACCAGATGCTTGAAAGTTTTTTTTTTAACTCATTTAATTTTCACAACCATCCTGAGGGTTCAGTATTCTTACATTTATTTTACAGATGAAGAGACTAATTTATCCAAAGGCTAAGTAAATAGACTAAGTCCTCATATTTTGTAAATGGAGAGCCAGAACCAACTACAGATAATTCTGACTATGAAACCTGTGTCCAGCACTATACGGAGAAGTTTCTGTTGGAATCTAGATAGTATACCTGTGGTAGTCTTAAAATTACTGACAACTTAAAGAACAAAATCTTTGATGATCATGAATTTAAGGAGATTAAAAATGGGAAATAAACTAACTTTTCTCAAAGATTAAATAAGAGCTAACAAAGAATAGGAAAAAGCATACAACTGAATATGTAACTGAGGACATCTTCTCCAAACCAAGTTAGGACACAGATCTAAACATAAGAAATAGGAGGATTAGATGCATATAAGTATGTGTGTTTAAACTGACATCTTGCATATTTTTGTAAATACTAAATAAAACTCATAATTATTTTCATTGATTTTAAAGGGAGAAGTTTTAATTATTTTATAAATGTATTTTATCACAAAATGAAATAATAAAAAATATATGAGGACAAAAGTAAGTACTGTATCATAATCTTATACTGAAAAGCCATTGCTAAGTGGTGACATCCCAGACTTCTTTCTGTTTATGTACATAAGGATCACAGTAGCACTACAGAAAATGAAGTTTGGATAAACTGGCCAAACTGTATACTTAGTGACATGAGGCAGGGTTTGAACAGCTATCTGTCTAACTCCCCAGTAATGGTTTTTCTACCTCTTAATTTTGCCCCATGCTGTGAAGGGGTAGGTAGAATACTTCACAAACACAGGAACTGAGAGGAGGTTTGTTTTTATTTGTTTTTAATATTTTTCCAAAATTTAAAGTATTAAATTGGTTGATCCTGACATTCACTACTGTTTCCCTTTGAACAAATCATTTAATTCCTAAGGCTGAAGATTCCCATCAATAAGTAACGATGATAACCTCCAAAAGTTCTGGAAAAGTCAATGACTCAGTGACTAAATGGAATATCTTAGAACTTAAAAATCTCTGTTTTAGAGCAACACAACATACTTAACATAAAAATTCAGCAATATCCTTTGGAACTGTAAATAAAGAATTAAGATACCATTTGGGCCATGTGTACTGACAACCCATTCTGCAAAGAGGAATGATAATCAGTTCACCAAATTATGGTCAGTTGTTACAATTTCTGCTCATAAACTTGGTGTTTAACCAACTTTAAAAATAAGTCTTACTCACCTTTGATTTACTCTCTCTCTCTCTCCTTATATTATTACTAAGCTCTACTGAGCTCTACTATGAAATGTCCCCCTATACATTTTGAAGTGTATTTTGAGTGTTAGTATACCAAGGATCAGAAAAGGGTCAAAGGTTTTCACATGCTCTTATTCCTTTTGAAAAGTAGTGCCTAAAAATTATCCAGAATTTCCAACAATTCTTTCAACTTTAATTCCAACAGTGAGAAAACTTTATCATTCAAACGTTGCTAATGCTGTTCACAAGGAGACTATACTACGTGAAGACAGGCCTTCAACCAGACAACAAAGAAGAGGGAATGCACAGTCCATTTAGTTACAGACTCACTCTGCAATGCAGTTACAACCCTTTTGCCTTGTGGGATATACAGGCGTAAGTTCCTCATAAACTCACACACAATGAAGTGAATTGAACTGTTGAAGAAGTTTTCACCAAGTGATAATTGCTTTCCCCCAGTGTAAATACAACGTCCCTTTTTGGAAGAGGTCCTGGGACCTTGCAATGTCTTGTTTAAGATGAATAATCATGATGTATCACTCTCATCTATTCCTCTAAGAAGTGAAATATTATTTCTCAATATTAGAGAGCCTTGGCCACCATTTCAGGATTTTCCTGAGAAATATCTATAACATACCATGACTCACTAGCTATACTGTCTTAGAAATGTTATTAAACACTCTGCCGTTATTATCTCATTTACAAAAAGTGGGCTTGTAATGCCTATTTCATATTATTTTTGTGAATATTCAGTAAGGTCAATTATATAAACAGCCTTCATACAGGGCCTGGTGGCTCAGACGGTAAAGCGTCTGTCTACAATGCGGGAGACCTGGGTTCGATTCCTGGGTCGGGAAGTTCCCTGGAGAAGGAAAAGGCAACTGACTCCAGCACTCTTGCCTAGAAAATCCCATGGACAGAGGAGCCTGGTGTCCATGGGGTCGCAAAGAGTCGGACACGACTAAGAGACTTCACTTTCACTTTCATAAAGGGGCTTCAGTTTAGTTCAGTTCAGTCGCTCAGTCGTGTCCGACTCTTTGCAACCCCATGAATCGCAGCACGCCAGGACTCCCTGTCCATCACCAACTCCCAGAGTTCATTCAGGCTCACATCCATCGAGTCAGTGATGCCATCCAGCCATCTCATCCTCTGTCGTCCCCTTCTCCTCCTGCCCCCAATCCCTCCCAGCATCAGAGTCTTTTCTGATGAGTCAACTCTTCGCATGAGATGGCCAAAGTACTGGAGTTTCAGCTTTAGCATCATTCCTTCCAAAGAAATCCCAGGGTTGATCTCCTTTAGAATGGACTAGTTGGATCTCCTTGCAGTGCAAGGGACTCTCAAGAGTCTTCTCCAACACCACAGTTCAAAAGCATCAATTCTTCGGCACTCAGCCTTCTTCACAGTCCAACTCTCACATCCATACATGACCACAGGAAAAACCATAGCCTTGACTAGATGGACCTTAGTCAGCAAAGTACTGTCTCTGCTTTTGAATATGCTGTCTAGGTTGGTCATAACTTTTCTTCCATGGAGTAAGCGTCTTTTAATTTCATGGCTGCAATCACCATCTGCAGTGATTTGGGAGCCCCCCAAAATAAAGTCTGACCCTGTATCCACTGTTTCCCCATCTATTTCCCATGAAGTGATGGGACCGGATGCCATGATCTTAGTTTTCTGAATGTTGAGCTTTAAGCCAACTTTTTCACTCTCCTCTTTTACTTTCATCAAGAGGCTTTTTAGCACCTCTTCACTCTCTGCCACAAGGGTGGTGTCATCTGCATATCTGAGGTTATTGATATTTCTCCCGGCAATCTTGAGTCCAGCCTATGTTTCTTCCAGTCCAGCGTTTCTCATGATGTATTCTGCATAGAAGTTAAATAAGCAGGGTGACAATATACAGCCTTGACATACTCCTTTTCCTATTTGAAGCCAGTCTGTTGTTCCATGTCCAGTTCTAACTGTTGCTTCCTGGCCTGCATACAGATTTCTCAAAAGGCAGGTCAGGTGGTCTGGTATTCCCATCTCTTTTAGAATTTTCCACAGTTTATTGTGATCCACGCAGTCAAAGGCTTTGGCATAGTCAATAAAGCAGAAATAGATGTTTTTCTGGAACTCTCTTGCTTCAATCAAATCCCTTATGATTATACAGTGGAAGTGAGAAATAGATTTAAGGGCCTAGATTTGATAGATAAGAGTGCCTGATGAACTATGGAATGAGGTTCATGACACTGTACAGGAGACAGGGATCAAGACCATCCCCATGGAAAAGAAATGCAAAACAGCAAAATGGCTGTCTGGGGAAGCCTTACAAATAGCTGTGAAAAGAAGAGAAGTAGAAAGCAAAGGAGAAAAGGAAAGATACAAGCATCTGAATGCAGGGTTCCAAAGAATAGCAAGAAGAGATAAGAAAGCCTTCTTCAGTGATCAATGCAAAGAAATAGAGGAAAACAACAGAATGGGAAAGACTAGGGATCTCCTCAAGAAAATTAGAGATACCAAGGGAATATTTCATGCAAAGATGGGCTCAATCAAGGACAGAAATGGTATGGACCTAACAGAAGCAGAAGATATTAAGAAGAGGTGGCAAGAATACACAGAAGAACTATACAAAAAGGATCTTCACGACCCAGATAATCACGATGGTGTGATCACTCATCTAGAGCCAGACATCCTGGAATGTGAAGTCAAGTGGGCCTTAGGAAGCATCACTATGAACAAAGCTAGTGGAGGTGATGGAATTCCAGTAGAGCTATTTCAAATCCTGAAAGATGATGCTGTGAAAGTGCTGCACCCAATATGCCAGCAAATTTGGAAAACTCAGCAGTGGCCACAGGACTGGAAAAGGTCAGTTTTCATTCCAATCCCAAAGAAAGGCAATGCCAAAGAATGCTCAAATACTGCACAATTGCACTCATCTCACACGCTAGTAAAGTAATGCTCAAAATTCTCCAAGGCAGGCTTCAGCAATACAGGGACTAGTACATTGTAAATGGCCAAAGCAGAAACCTGCAATTACTATAACTAGACAAAAACAATATTTAAATAGTTTTCTCCTACCCATTTTGAGAGGGCTGTTATAATGTCTTTTCATTGTATCTGTATGTTCTTTCAATATTTTTTAAGGTGACTCTAGGCTCATTTGGCCCTTCTTCTAGAGCCTTACTATAGAGTTTTTAAAATCCTTTCAGGATCTATAATCCCATTGAATCAGCAATAAAACATGTACTGAGTGAGATTCAGGGAAATAACTATTCAACAGAAGTCCCTTCAATTTTTAATTACTCCTTCTTCCCTCTCCAAGTTCACTGTTCTCTGGTTTTTAATCTTGAAAGCCAGTCAGGGTACATTATTTATGTTATGTTCAATAGGGAGAAAAAGAAGAAAAAGAATTTTATTCAGGACACTATCTCTAACCTTGAAATGTTTTTTTCTGAACATTTGTTCTGCTCACTGAGCAAATTTTAGTCTTCAAGTCAGATGTCTAAATACAGTACTTGAGCTCTGTTTAAGGCTAAAAATATAGACTTTGCACAAGGTGATGGTTACAAAGGAAGGTGTTTACAATATAGTTCAATAGAAGAAGCTAACTGAACATTAGCTATACAGTTCAGCCAGAAGAATTTCTCATCTCCACTGAAGCTTTGGAGTCAAATTATCCTTTGAAATACATTTTTCTTGAAAAGAAAGTGAATTAAGTAAGGGTTTCCTGAAGTCCTTCACCAGATTCTCAATTTTCTTCACATGAAACTGCAAGTCATGGAAGTCTTTGTCAGCCTCTCTCTCAAACAGAGTACCAATAAAAGCATGCTCCACAAAGAGTAAGTCTGAACAAGAAGTATGGTTACAAAGCCCACGAAATATCTTTCTCATCGTAACAGAAATCTGTTAGTAGATGTCAATGAATAGTTATGATACTTACTAATAACACAAAACACATAGTCACCATCAGAAAAGTTTATTATCCTTCAAGAAACACATATTATTGCCTGATCCTGTCTCAGACTCACAGACAAAGCTCTATTCCATCTGCTGCTGCTGCTGCTAAGTCGCTTCAGTCGTGTCCGACTCTGTGCGACCCCATAGACGGCAGCCCACCAGGTTCCCCCGTCCCTGGGATTCTCCAGGCAAGAACACTGGAGTGGGTTGCCATTTCCTTCTCCATCTAGAAGCTCATATTTGGTCTTCCTCAGGTATATCTTCCCGAAAGTAAAAGATCAAGAAGGTCCAGATGGGAACAGCAGGATAAAACAAAACCCTGAAATGGATAATGCTGACACTGTTGTCAAATGTTATGTGAAGTCCACTTAATTTTTAAAATGTTACTCCTTTTCAGAAACTGGAAGAGATAAAATTGGATGAACAAAGGGAGACTAGGATACATAAAATTTTTGATGTGCTCATGAGCAATTACTGCATAAATGAATGAATGAACAGAAATGGTCTTAGTGATATTAGAAAATCTCAATAGGTTATTTTATTATCTGAATCCCCTCTTTAAATATTTATTATAAGCAATTTTCATGAGGCTCACCTGTCTTTTTTAATACTTTAATCTTCAGATCATAGAAACGTATCTGATAGAGATAGTTCCTTAACAAATACTTGCTGAAAGGATGAATACATTTTCATTTTATTTTTATTACCCTTCTAATCTTTCAATCATTTTTAAGGGTGATTCACAATTATTCTCCTAAACCTCTGAGAATTCCCCTTTCAACACTCAGAATTCCCCTTTCAACACTAAACAGAAGAGATAAGTGAAAAATGGAAGTCATAATTCCTTAATAAAATTTTCATGCAAGAAATAATATTTGGCCAATTTACACATAGCACATGAATTAAGCCTTTGAGAAAACCAGTTTCTAGGCAACAACTGTCCTTATTAAATGGGTAAAATGCGAACATAAACACATATTGGAAATACATTTGGCATCAACTTCATCATGAAGTCACTGGGTAGAAAAGATCAGAGCATGAAAATTTTCCTAATCATTTATTTTATAATTGTAATAATCAGAATTGCCTATACACTTACTTTTTAGTAAGAACATGGGTAAAATTGGTGGTGTGAAATCCAGGCAGGAAGAGAGTAAGACAAAACGACTAACAAAGGAGAGCACAATTTTAAACTCCAAAGAAAGTATATATAGACTGTGTGTGCTAAGTTGCCTCAGTTGTGTCTGACTCTTTGCGAGCCATGGACTAGTGGTCTACCAGGCTCCTCTGTGCACACAATGCTCCAGACAAGAATACTGGATGGCTTGTCATGCCTCCTCCAAGGGATCACCCCTACCAAGGGATCAAGCCCATGTCTCTTACATCTCCTGGACTGGCAGGACGGTTCTTTACCACTAGCCCCACCTGTGGGGGGCTCCTCTATCTAGACAACGTTGGATCAAATACCTTTAGGAAAAAACATGCTGTTTTTACATTAACAATTTCTCTTTTTTTATTTTTGCAATTTAGTTTCACTTTATTGAACGGTGAATTGAGTTTGATACATGCTTGAGATTGGAGTTCAAATTTTTTCAAATTTATTTCTAAAATGACAAAGTTTACTTTAAAACTCCCAAACTTCCACATCCATGTTTCTCAGTTCCAGAACAGGATAGCTGCTTCCATAGCAGAGGCAGTTCTTGTTATGGTGGTTAAATTTCAATAGAAAAAAAAAATCATTATTCTTTCTTGAATTACCAAACACTTCTTTCATGCCTTTCAAAGTAACCTTTTAAAACAGCATGTGAAATGTACAAAAGATTATGTCTCTCTATATAAGCACATGTTCACAATGTCCTAGGGTATTATTTCAGCAAGGAAAATTTCTGATGTTTTAAAGTTAATTTTTTAAAATATGCTAAAGAAATAACTGTATCATATAGAATGCAAGTACTTCTCTTTTACCATGTTACATTAAAGGCACATCTAAATTTAGACATATGTAGATAAACATTCCAATCCCTGAAAAACCCTAGACCACAGAGGTTCTAGGGAAAAGTCTGTATTATATTAAACATGAGACTCCATTTCCTTGTTTTGAATTATTGGTGCTGCTGTGGCAACAGCACAATAGAGAACTTTGCTGCACTCTCAGCAGAGCTATTTATACTATTTAACCTCTTCACTGGGAGTTCTTCCTCTACCAAGTTCTTCCATTAAGCAGTCCATTTAAAGTTGTTTTTTTTTTTAATTGTTGCTAAATGTGAACAAACAAAACTTAGCTTTGAACTCTTTAGGCAAACATTCTGGACATAAAACTAATATCTTGAATTATTTTAAGTAACTGAATACCCATTTCACAGATCACAGAATTCTGAAATAAAAGGATCATTTCCTGAAAAAAGTGACATCTGGATTCTGAATGCTCTGAAAATTTACTAAACTTTCCAGAAATGGGAAATGGCTGGTTAACTGCTAATTAAAATACCTCAAAGGAGAACTTTTCAAAGAAAGTTCAAGATGATGTTCCTTTGTGATTGTAGGATGACATCAGCACAGTGACATAGACCTGGAATAGGACTAAAGTCAATTAGTTGCATGAAGATACACATCACAAAATTTTCTTTATTACTTCCCTCTGGAATAGTTAAATTAACCAAGCAAACTGAATTGATCAACTTGATTTAACATGTGGAACTATATAAAAAGCTTCCTTGTAATTGGTAAATTGGCTAACTGCTACTGCTGTTACTGCTAAGTCACTTCAGTCGTGTCTGACTCTATGTGACCCCATAGATGGCAGCCCACCAGGCTCCCCTGTCCCTGGGATTCTCTCCAGGCAAGAACACTGGAGTGGGCTGCCATTTCCTTCTCCAATGTATGAATTGGCTAAACATCAAGCTTAATCGAAGGTAAGATGTTTTAATAAAATCCCTTGAACACAGTAACTCAAATTAATCTTCATATTGGGAAATGACCAAGACATTTGAAAGGAGTTCTTAGGAAAGGAGAAAATGAAGTAGGAAAATTAACCATGAGTGAGTCTGTTTAAATGTCTGAGAAATGTTTGGAGTGAGGGGTGATGTAAGGTAAGATATTAGAAGCAGGCAGAAATGATTAAAATGGAAAAAAAAGGATTATAAATCTTATGTATAAATGATAATTCCACTTCTCCAGTTTCGTCGATCATCCCCCACACCCACTATTCCAGGTACAAGGCATTTTTCATTTCTAGCCAACACTTCCCATCTTCTACTGATCTGCACTTGATGTTCCACTTGTCAGCCCTACCTCCCATCCTTTTTTGCTAGCAAGCTCACATGCACCTTTTTGAATCAGCTATCTTCTCCATCCCCTGCCAACTGTCCCTCACTCACGCAGAACTTGCAGCTGTTTCTTCAACATCACAGGCCATCATTCCTACTTCTTCCTGAGTACTCACATCTTATCATCATGGAAGTGTTTTGTCTACTTCTCATACTACACTGGGGCCTCCTCTAAAGCAGAATTCACAGAAGATTCACTCATTCATCTTTGTACCTTCAATTATTTTAGAACTGTGCTATAATTACTGAATGATTGGGAGTCATGGTATCAAAGTGAATTTAAAATGAGTAATAAAGAACTATAACATGGTTTCAAAAATGACGTTTCAAAACGCAAGTTTGCTCATAATTGAATGCAAGAAGAAATTAAGAGTATGAAGAAAACTGGAAGGGATACAAAAAGAAAAATTTAGGAAAAGAACAAAGAAGCCACTTCTGTTACTGTTTACCATGGCTGCAAACAAACTTAATTATTGAGAAAATATTCACCAATTAAATTTTATTTTGAAGTGAATATTATAAAAGCTAAAATAAGCATTATTTCTAGTTTTATATTTGGCTTGTTTAAAAAAGTAAGTTCAATAAGCTGTCATTTCAACTATTTATGATTTCATTATAAAATGTAACACCACCCACTTTCTATGAAGAAAAATATCATGTATCCTCCCTTATTAAAACCTATGCCCTCTAGAGGTGCTCTGTCAAGCTGAGAAATAGCATGTCAGTAGCATATTATGTCTACTGTAGCATAATATGCTACAGAGACAGATGTCCCTATTCAAAATGCAAATGCAATGATCAATCACAACTCAGAGCATTCCTGAAAACCAAAGTGCCACAGTTAAAACACAATTACAGAAAGACATGCTAAAATAATATCAAGAAATTGATACAGGATGAATGCATTACCCAAGAACTGCAAGAGTATTTGCAGAATATGTGTGGATTTTGTGTTTTGCTAAGGATCCATATAAAATTTTTAAATGCATTGTTAGGGGAATTACTGCACCAAGGTCCATACTCACTATTGGGTGAGCTCTCCTTTGCCTTTTCCTACTTTGCTTGGAGCTATCCAACTGATACACATAACTTGCTGCTACTGCTGTTAAGTCACTTCAGTCGTGTCTGACTCTTCGTGACCCCATAAACGGCAGCCCACCGGGCTCCCCCGTCCCTGGGATTCTCCAAGTAAGAACACTGGAGTGGGATGCCATCACCTTTTCCTTGCCTATCATTAATTCCATTTCTAGTTTCACAAAGAAAAAAAATGAATAAGATACCCATCTGAATGCAGAGTTCCAAAGAATAGCAAGGAAAGATAAGAAAGCCTTCCTCAGTGATCAATGCAAAGAAATAGAGGAAGACAATAGAATGCAAAAGACTAGAGATCTCTTCAAGAAAAGTAGAGATACCAAGAGAACATTTCATGCAAAGATGGGCACAATAAAGGACAGAAATGGTATGGACCTAACAGAAGCAGAAAATATTAAGAAGAGGTGGCAAGAATACACAGAACTATAAAAAAGATCTTCATGACCCAGATAACCACGATGGTATGAACAATCACCTAGAGCCAGACATACTGCAATACAAAGTTAAGTGGGCCTTAGGCAACACTCTATGAACAAAGATAGTGGAGTTGATGGAATTCCAGTTGTGTTATTTTAAATCTTAAAAGATGATGCTGTTAAAGTGCTGCACTCAATACACCAGCAGGTTTGGAAAACTCATCAGTGACCACAGGACTGGAAAAGGTCAGTTTTCATTCAAAAGGCAATGCCAAAGAATGCTCAAACTACCACACAATTGCAATCATCTTATATGATAGCAAAGTAATGCTCAAAATTCTCCAAGCCAGGCTTCAACAGTCCATGAACCAAGAACTTCCATATGTTCATGCTGGATTTAGAAAAGTTCAAGGAAACAGAGGTCAAATTGCCAACATTCACTGGATCATCGAAAAAGCAAGAGAGTTCCAGAAAAGGATCTGCTTCTGCTTTATTGACTATGGCAAAGCCTTTGACTGTGTGGCAAACAACAAACTGTGGAAAATTCTTCAAGAGGTGGGAATACCAGACCACCCTACCTGCCTCCTGAGAAATCTGTATGCAGATCAAGAAGCAACAATTAGAACCAACATGAAACAACAACTAGCTCCAAATTAGGAAAGGAGCACATCAAGGCTGTATATTGTCATGCTGCTTATTTAATTTACATGCAGAGAACATCATGTGAAATGCTGGGTTGGATGAAGCACAAGCTGGAATCAGGACTGCCAGAAGAAATTTCAATAACCTCAGATATGCAAATGACACCACCATTATGGCAGAAAGCAAAGAACTAAAGAGCCTTTTGATGAAAGTGAAAAGGAGAGTGAAAAAGTTGGCTTAAAACTCAACATTCAAAAAACTTAGTATCATCTCATTTGGCCCCATCACTTCATGGCAAATAGATATGGAAACAGTGAGAGACTTTATTTTGTGGGGCTCTAAAATCAGTGCAGATGGTGACTGCAGCCATGAAGTTAAAAGACACTTGCTTCTTGGAAGAAAAGCTATGACCAACTAAGACAGCATATTCAAAAGCAGAGACATTACTTTGATGACAAAGGTCCATCTAGTCAAAGCTACAGTTTGTCCAGTAGTCATGTACTGATGTGAGAGTTGGACTATAAAGAAAGATGAGCACTGAAGAATTGATGTTTTTGAACTGTGGTGTTGGAGAAGACTCTTGAGAGTTCCTTAGACTGCAAGGAGATCCAACGAGTTAATCCTAAATGAAATCAGTCCTGAATATTCACTGGAAGGACTGATGCTGTAACTCCAATACTTTGGCCACCTGATGCGAAGAACTGACTCATGTGAAAAGACCCTGATGCTGGGAAAGATTGAAGGCAGGAGGACAAAGGGGACAACGGATGATGAGATGGTTGGATGGCATCACTGACTCGATGGTCATGAGTTTGAGCAAGCTCTGGGAGTCAGTGATGGATGGGGAAGCCTGGTGTGCTGCAGTCCATGGGGTCACAAAGAGTTGGACACGACTGAGTGACTGAACTGAATCGAACTCCTAAGCATGCCTTTGATTTTTTTTTATGCCTTTGATTTTATATGTATGTTACCCTTAACTATACATAGCAGTCAAAACCTATTTTTCAGATTCATCTGTGATTATGTATACATATATGCACATATATAATATGTCTAGTTCATTCATTATTAAAGCCACCTAACTCCATTGCATGAAACACCCTCAAAGTATTTATTCAATTTCCTATTGATGGATATATAGACTGATTCTAGTTCCTCATTAATATACACAATGATGAAATAGACATTCCTATACATGTCTCTTTGTACACAAAATGAGAAAGTATCTTCTGGGGATTATACTTCAAAATGGTATTGCCAGGCATTAGAATATACACAACTTTTTTTGTATGTATGAATAAATGACTCTCTTAAGTGGTACTAACTTATCCTCTCCAGTATTACAAAATTTATACTGTTCCATATCTTCAGCAACACTTGGTGTTGCAGAACTTTATATTTTGTCAGTCTGATGGGTGAATGAAATTGAAAAATATTTATTTTTAATTTGCATTTTCCTGATCAATATTTTAGATTTTATTGGTCATTTGAACTTCTCTTGATCAGAATTGACTATTCTTATTTGTCCTGTTTTCCACTGGGTTTTGCCTTTCTTTTTGGTACCCTAAGACAGAGGGCCTGAAGAACTTTGGACAGAGATTCATAACATTCCACAAGAGGCAGTGACCAAAACCATTGTCAATAAAAAGAAATGCAAAAAGGCAAATGGTTGTCTGAGGAAACCTTACAAGTATCTGAGAAAAGAAACAAAAGGCAAAGGAGCTTCTGCACAACAAAGGAAACTATAAGCAAGGTGAAAAGACAGCCTTCAGAATGGGAGAAAATAATAGCAAATGAAGCAACTGACAAACAACTATTCTCAAAAATATACAAGCAACTCCTGCAGCTCAATTCCAGAAAAATAAACGACCCAATCAAAAAATGGGCCAAAGAACTAAATAGACATTTCTCCAAAGAAGACATACAGATGGCTAACAAACACATGAAAAGATGCTCAACATCACTCATTATTAGAGAAATGCAAATCAAAACCACAATGAGGTACTATTTCATGCCAGTCAGAATGGCTGCGATCCAAAAGTCTACCTGCAATAAATGCTAGAGAGAGTGTGGAGCAAAAGGAACCCTCTTACACTGTTGGTGGGAATGCAAACTAGTACAGCCACTATGGACAACAGTGTGGAGATTTCTTAAAAAATTGCAAATAGAACTGCCTTACGACCCAGCAATCCCACTTCTGGGCATACACACTGAGGAAATCAGAATTGAAAGAGACACATGTACCTCAATGTTCATCACAGCACTGCTTATAATAGCCAGGACATGGAAACAACCTAGATGTCCATCAGCAGATGAATGGATAAGAAAGCTGTGGTACATATACACAATGGAGTATTACTCAGCCATTAAGAAGAATACATTTGAATCAGTTCTAATGAGGTGGATGAAACTGGAGCCTATTATACAGAGTGAAGTAAGCCTGAAAGAAAAACACCAATTCAGGATACTAACGCATATATATGGAATTTAGAAAGATGCTGTTTCCTGTATGCGAAACAGCAAGAGACACAGATGTATGGAACAGTCTTTTGGACTCTGTGGGAGAGGGAGAGGGTGGGATGATTTGGGAGAATGGCATTGAAACATGTATAATATCATATGTAAAACGAATCGCCAGTCCAGGTTCGATGCATGATACTGGATGCTTGGGGCTGGTGCACTGGGACGACCCAGAGGGATGGTACGGGTGGGAGGAGGGAGGGGGGTTCAGGATGGGGAACACGTATATACCTGTGGCGGATTCATGTTGATGTATGGCAAAACCAATACAATATTGTAAAGTAATTAACCTCCAGTTAAAATAAATAAATTTATGTATTTAAAAAAAGGCAAAGGAGAATGGAAAGATATACCCAATGAATGCAGAATTCCAAAGAATAGCAAGGAGAGATAAGAAATCAATCTTAGGCGAACAATGCAAAGAAATAGAAGAAAATAACAGAATTGGAAATACTAGAGTTATCTTCAAGAAAATTAGGAATACTAAGGGAATATTTCATGTAAAGATGGGCACAATAAAGGACAGAAATGGTAAGGACCTAACAGAAGCATAAGAGATTAAGAAGAGGAGGCAAGAATACACACACAAAAAACTATACAAAGAAATGTTAATGATCGGGATAACCATGATGGTGTGGTCATTCACATAGAGTCAGACATCTGGAATGTGAAGTCAAGTGGGCTTCCCTGGTGGCTCAGAGGTTAAAGCATCTGCCCGCAATGCAGGAGACCTGGGTTCGATCCCTGGGTCAGGAAGATTCCCCTGGAGAAGGAAATGGCAACCCACTCCAGTATTCTTGCCTGGAGAATTCCATGGATGGAGGAACCTGATGGGCTACAGTCCACAGGGTCGCAGAGTTGGACACGACTGAGCAACTTCACTTTCACTGCGAAAAAAGCTGATGGAGGTGATGGAATCCCAGCTGAGCTATTCCAAATCCTAAAAGATGATTCGTTCAATATTATTTTTTCTTTCCTATCCCTTTACACTTCCATGTAAATTTGAGAATTAGATTGTTGAATTCCAGTAAAACTTCTGTTACAGTCTTAATTACAATTTGACCAAACCCATAGCTCAATTTGCAAAGAATTAACAACTTAATAATACTGAGTATTCTAGTTCATGAGAACAGCATATCTTTCTGTTTAACTGAATCTTCTCAAATGATTTTCATTAAAGATAATTTTAGTAAATAAAGATATTTGGTATCTTTTATCACATTTATTCCTGTTTTTGCTGTTGTTTAGTCACTAAGTCATCTCTTACTCTAATGCAACTGCATGGACTATAGCCCACCAGGCTTCTCTGGGATTTCCCAGCCAAGAATACTGGAATGGGTTGCCACTTCCTTCTCTAGGAAATCTTCCCAACCCTAGGTTTCTTTTATTTTGTGGCTAACATTAGATGTAGCTTAAATTGTATTTTCTGATTATGGAAATATGTCTTCCTGATATTAGTGTCCATTTCTCATTATATATTTAGTGTTCCTTATGTGTATATTGATTATGAATAAATGAATGACAAACTAAACCCTTTTTCTATAAAATCTTATGGCATTTCAATGAAAAGCAAAATTCTATAATGATGGTGAGTATAAACATACAACTGAGTATAATTTTGTTTTAATTTCAATGGAGCTAAGATTAACATTTGAAAAAACTTCAGCCAAGAATGACCCAAAATTTGAGATGATTTCCAAACAAGCTGTCTAAGAATGAGAAGAAAATGTTGCAGATGGCTGCCTTTCAGACAGTATCAAGAAGAGAAAGCTAAAACCAAAAGAGAAAAAATTTAAACAGTTTTAAAAATTTGACTCAAAGGGTCTAGTATTATTTATCAGGGAAAAAATTACTCCTACATTCTACTGATTCCTTGAAGGTTTTACTATAACATTCAAAGACACATAATGTATGTATATTTGTATATATGTGTGTGTATGTATGTATGCATTTAATCTTAACTAGGTCCCTGTCAAGAAAGAATATGCTTACATGGCTAAAAATATAATTAGGAGACTCAAAAACGTGTTACTTTTCAGATGAGAAAAAGCACTCATTCAACATTGTTAAGATTTTAAAATAATGTTTCTTTTAGCAGAAAATGATCAGAATGCAAAAACTACAGTTCTTAATATAGTGAGCATTCACCCTACAAAAAATAAATAAATAAATAAGCAATTGAGATTTCTCTTCCATAACAATTTATTGTGCAACTAAAATCTACACATTCCCAAAGTTCCATATAATCCAATTCAAAACTCTTGATAGTAAAAGAGAAACAGCATTAGATGCCTTGTCCTTGTTGCACAAACATTGTACAACTCAACATTATTTCAGAATTACCTCTGATGCATTTATTATAACTCCTTATTCTTAAAGAGGCTAGAATTAAGATTTCTTCATTCGAGCATGCACTGATTCATCAAACATTTATTAAATTTTACCTATGTGCTGGGCATTTCTCAGATGCTACAGATAAAGTGGTGAATGGAATGTCCCTGATTTCTGCTTTCACAGAAGCTTACAGGCTCCTGGAAAAGACAGACATTAAAAAAAGAGACATCACTTTGTATTAAAGTGCTGTGGCAAGGGAAGTACAGGATGCTATGTCCACAATTGGGGTCCCAATGGAGAAGGCACTGTGGAATGCCCACCTTGAGGAAGTACCATTCTAACCAAGTCTTGAAGTAAACTTAGGAATTAGGTACAAAAAAGTATTCAGGCTGAGAGAAAGTCATGGGGTGCATGAAATGCAAGATCACAGTAACTCTAGGATCTAAACTTAGTCCATGCAGTTGGATAGAGGAAAGCAGGAGGGAGACTACTGCCAAATGTTTGATCTCTGACTTCTTACTCAAGCATATGGCAACCTGAAATACATGAACTTTCAGGTTCTACATGATGATGAGGAGGCAGAAAGGGGAACTCCGAATGTTCTAAACTGTGAATCTTTCCAAGAAATATGCAAGTACCTAAAATGTCCTTAGGCAAAAGAGCTTAGATTAATTCACAAATAGCTCAAATAAAATCTCACTTAAATGTACACATCTATACATACATGCTGGAGAAGGAGATGGCAACCCACTCCAGTGTTCTTGCCTGGAGAATCCCAGGGATGGGGGAGCCTGGTGGGCTGTTGTCTCTGGGTCGAACAGAGTCAGACACAACTGAAGCAACTTAGTAGCAGCATACATATATGCAGCTAGATAGCCACACAAGTGAATCTCTCTGATAATGGAGAAAGTGTAATTCTTTTTTAAAAAAATCACACATTGTATATTTGTAGCATCTGTATTTCCTCTCCTAATTACAGTTCCTGAAAGAATACTTTACTGTAAAATAATGACCAGGAATAACAGTAAGAAGTGATCAATGTTACATATGGATGTTTGCAATTCAGAAAACTAAGTAGAGATGGTCTCTTCTACATTTTAAGGAATTTCTACACAATAGTTATTAAATACACTGGGTATTTTCCCCAATTATGTGTAGTATGCCAAATCAATTATAATGCTGCATGTGTTCTTGCCAAGTAACAAAGTTACAACAAAAATCAAATAATATAATTATAGGAACATTTGGGTAACAATTTCAAAAGTAGTAAAGTAGAGCTTATAATTCACTCTTGGCTTTTCATTAAAAAAATGAACAAAATGCCATTTCAAATGACTATATAAAATCCACTCAGATTTAGCTGGTTTTCTGTATCTTTTATTTGGATTTTCTAAAGACCAAAGAAAAAGAAGGCATCTTGTTAATAACAATTCAGAAGGTGCACAGAAAATCTAATCATAATGCCAGAAGCAACCAGGACTAATAATTTAGCATTTACCCTCCTGTTGTTGTTTTTTCATGTAATAGTAAGATACAAAGAGTCGGACATGACTTAATGACTAAACAACAACAGAAATACATGTATTAAAAAATCATTCTTTTGGCTTATAACCTACTTTTTACAAAAACAGTATCATTTAAAAGGTTTGCTAGATAACCTATTTTATAAATGTGCAATATTTCATAGCATAAATGCAGCATGTTACCTTGGTCATTTTCTACATTACTAGGCATTCAGGTATTTTTCTAATTTTTTCCTCTTTATAAATAATGCAGCATTGAGCTTTTTTATTTTATGCTATTCTACTAATGGCTCAGATAGTAAAGAGTCTGCCCACAATGCGGGAGACTTGGGTTCAATCACTGGGTCAGGAAGATCCCTTGGAGAAGGAAATGGCAACCCACTCCAGTATTCTTGCCTAGAAAATCCCATGGATGGAGGGGCCTGGTGGGCTACAGTCCATGGAGTCGTGAAGAGTCAGATACGACTGAGCGACTTCACTTTCACTTTTCATTCTACTAATAGCATGGGGAGTCAGTGGCAGAGAAAGCGATAGTAAAATAAGTTACCTTCTTCTCTGTCACCTTTTGAAAAAATGCGTGCAAAGTTTATTGAGGTCCAGTCTTATGCCAGGCACCTTGTTAAGTACTTAGGATACAGAGATGAGTAGGAACCAATACACTTGCCAGAAGCCCTCTGTCTAGTACAGAGGTTCTCAACCAAGATGACTTTGTTCCACAGGGGTCATCTAGCGATGCCTGGAGGCAGTTTTGGTTGTCACAACATGTAGGGAGGGAACTACCGGCATTTAGTGCATAGATGGCAGAGATGTTGTTAAACATCCATAATGCACAGGCTGGGCAACCACAGCAAAGAATTATCCAGTCCAAAAGGCCAATAAAAACATGCTGTGGTTGGGAAACCCTGATTGAGCCCTTTCCTGGAGTCTGCCTGCCTCTATCAAACTTACGATGTCCTCTCACCCCAACATTTACATTTAGTAAGTTATAAAAAATCAATGAGTACACCAATAATCTCCATGAAACTACATTTTTAAGTTAACAGAACGGTGTGATTTCCATACTCAGACTTTGAAGCCAATGACTCCATATACTGATCAATGAACTATGGGGACTGGTAGGTGTGGGGATTTCACATGTGGAACACACACTTCAGGCTCTATTCAGTATAACATCTTCCACTCCCTTTTAAACCTTTAAACTTTAGGATTTTGTCAGGCAAGGAAATGAAAACAAGGTATTTTTAACTACCTGCTCAATTGCTTGGAAAATTACCTCTTAAAACATCTGAACACCCACTTCTCATTTTTTCCAAAGCCCTAGAGTAGCCAAGTGATATTAATCACTGGAATTCCTTGATGAGGAAATGCCATTTTCAAAGTATGTTAGGACAATTTGTTTTGTTTTTCAAGCTCTGTATTCTGGGACAGATACAGCTATAGATACAGATGTCCATCTGCAACACAAGTAATCATTAATTTGCTGCAAACCCTACAGCGGCACCTGTAGAAGAGAATGGCAACCCACTCCAATATTCTTGCCTGAAGAATCTCATGGACAGAGGAGCTTGGCAGGCTACAGTCCATGGGGTTGCAAAGAGTTGGACACAACTGAGTGAATGAGCATGCACGCATTTACAGCAGCATCTTCTCTGAATTCAATACTCAATTTTGATAGATCTATATGAGCTTTCAAAGGACAACAAACTCTTTGCAGCAATGGAAATCTAAATATTTATAAGCTCTTCAACTACAAATGCAATATATATTAGGCAAAATAAAAAATCCTGACATTGTGTAGTGCTATATTGTACAATTCCTTTAGTCTTCCATCTGTTTAAATAACCATAGCACAGCTGGAGGAAATAAAAGCTACTCAATTGTCTTCTCACTGCCTGACCTTGGAATAAATGGTCCAGCTCTAGAAAAGAAGTTGTCCTTCTTTCTGATAAATTCCTTTCAAATGGTTATCAATTTAAGGAAGAAGTCAAAGCAGCCCATCAGTAAATACCTCATCACATAAAACATCAAATGTCAGCCACTCCCATTTCTGAAAACACTGGCTTGGAAAACAAACAAGGGCAAATGGCTCACTGCTTTTAATCAGTGTAATGAATATCATTAACTCAAACTGCAAACTCCCTACTCAACAGAAGTGAATTATTTACTTCTAATATCTTTCCAATGGTTTCGTTTTCTCTTTAAACTTTAATTAAAATCAAACATATTTGAAAATTGAAGTCTAAGCCTAAAAAAGGATTTTCAGCAACAACAACAACAAAATTAACTTTGGTTCTAACAACCTCTCTGATATCTGAAAATTCTGCAACTCAGTCAGAAACACAGTTCTTAAAACTCAAACATCCATAAAAGCAGATAAAAAATTCATGGTATTAAAAAATTTCTGTGGAAAAAACTCAATATGCTGAATACTACAGGTACATGACAAATAAGACATAGAGTCAAAGAAATTAGTCCAAGCAACTTATACATCAATTATGCTTGTTATCAAAACACGGAAATTGATTAGTTCTTGAAAAATAACTATAAAGTACAAAATATAATTGATATTTTGTAAGCATGTTTGAAAATTTTTCTACTGTTCTCTGATTTCTGAATATTTTAACAAGCTTAGTGCTTTTATTAGGTCTATTAAATATCCAAGTTTTCATGAAATATTAATTGATCAAAAAATATCTATTTTCAATTACTCCAGTAGCCGTGAGTAGCACCAACATCAAATTAGTTGGTGCTACTTAAAATTGACTGAGTTCATTCTTGATGCTCAGCATTCTATCAAATTCTAAGAGAACAGTAAAATTGGAAATATACTATTAGAATGACTTCAGAGTATTTTTGTTGAATTTTTCATAGTGTTTATATTTTTGGTTGATATTTTCATAGTATATATGTATCCACTTAATGGGCTTCTCTGGTGGTTCAGCAGTGAAGAACCCTCCTGCAAATGCAGGCGACGTAAGAGACACAGGTTCCATGCCAGGGTTGGGGAGATCCCCTGGAGAAGGAAACGCCAACCCACTTGAGTATTCTTGCCTGGAGAATCCCAGGGACAGAAGAGCCTGGAGGGCTACAGTCTATGGAGTCGGAAAAGAGTTGGACATGACTTAACAACTAAACAACAACATCCAACTAATACTTATGATCTACCATGGACATAGCAATGTAAAATCAGAGTATTTCTGAAGCACAAAATATTTTCATTTGAGGAAACAAATGACAATAGGGCCTTTAATAAAAATATGCTGGGTATTATGAGGGAAACAAGTCCTCAGACTAGAGAAATATGCATAGACTCCCTTTCTGACTTGGCTCTAACTTCTGGGTGTTCATCAGCCACACCACAATAGTTTGATCAAAAACAAACAAACAAACAAACTATTTGTAAATGAATAAAATATTCCTTTTTGGTGAGTATTTAGATATTAAAAAAAAAAACACCTTAATTCTTCGAAAGGAAACAGCATCGGCAGATAGGTCATAAAATATTGCTCCCAACAACTTTTTTTGTGTATTGTGATTTTTGCTTTGGCTTCCTCTTTCAATAATCATATAGATTATTATAATTGAAAGTAAAACACCATTCAACTCAAACACCCAATGTTGATTTCTCCTTGTTCTAAAGAGTAATAATTGCAAGATACATTTTTCACCACCTAACACGGACTGAAATTAAATCACACTCACTATAATAAAATGTTCTTGCTGTTCTTCAATAAGCATCAAGACTTAAACACATATCCTCTGAACTGAACAAAGCATTATAATGGACATATATAGATATTTCTGTGCACAGTGTCTGAATATCTCTAGAGTAACTAAGTAGTTTTGCCTTAATGGCACTAAAGTATATGGCAAAAAGTAAATGTGAAAGATGTGATCTACTAACACTATTCTGGAGAAGGAAATGGCAACCCACTCCAGTACTTTTGCCTGGAAAATCCCATGGACGGAGGAGCCTGGTAGGCTACAGTCCATGGAAGTCAACATTTTTTAAGGGTACATAACCAAAAAAAACTTTTTAATTTTAAAATTTTGTCTAATTAAAACCTAAAATTGAAGCAGGGGCTTTGGGGCATCATTAAAACAGTAAATTATCTTTCCCCATAAGAACTAAGTCACATATCAGGCATTACATGGGTAAGACTGTCTCAACAGAAATCATCTTTTCTAAAACAGAAATGTGTTAATCCTTCAAAATGAATTCCTGGCCTCTACATTCGTGTCCCTTTTACATGAATGTAAAATGTTAGTATATATACAGTCATTAGCAAACTAAACTTAGTTTGCTAAATTTAGCAAACTAAAATTTCTCATCCCTAATTTTACCATGCCTGTAAACAAAGCACTCTGCTAGTACAATAACAAAAAAATTTTTTAAAACCATAGTACATCTAAAACTTCTTTAAAATTAACTTATTAATATTTACATATGTATATTTATTCCCTTTTCTTCTTTTACCAACTGGTTATTTAGGAGCATGTTAATTCCCACATGTTTATGAATTTACCAAATTTCTTTCTGTTTTTGATTTCTAATTTTATTCTACTGTTGTTGGAGACTGCATCTTTCATTTCTGTCTTTTGAAATTTATTGATACTTGTTTTATGGCCTAACATATATGTGCTAGAGAACACACCTGTGCACACAACTTGTGCACCTGAAAAAAAAGTGCACCCGGCTGCTCTTAGTTGGAATGTTTTATGGAAATGTTATTAAAATCTTCTGTTTTCATTTGTCTAGTTCTTCTATCCTTTATTAAAAACGGAGTGATGAAGTCTCCAACTATTATTGTTGAACTTTCTATTCCTCATTTAATTCTGTTAGTTTTGGCTTCATGTATTTTGGGACTCATTACTTTGTGCATAAATGTTTATAACTACTATGCCTTCTTCATGGTTGACCATTTGTCATTACAAAAGATCCTTCTTTATCTCTAGGAACAATTTTTGTTTTAAAAACTATTGTGTCTGATACTAGTATCACTACACTCACTCTCTTTTGGTTACTTTTTTGCATGGTATATCTCTTTCATCTTTCATTTTCAACCAATTTGTCTTTGTATCTACCATATTCCTTATATATAGGCTACAGATAGATGATGTTTTATTATCCATTCTGCCAGTATCTCCCTTTTGCTTGGATTATGTAATCCATTTACACTGCATAAATTACTGATAAGATTTACCTCTTCTATTTTGCTATTCATTTTCTATGTCATGTCTGTTTTATCCCTCTTTGATTCCACTACTGGCTTATTTATGTTAGCTATTTTATGGTGTACCATTTTAATTTCATTCTTGTTTCTTTTAATATATTTTTAGTTGTTTCCTTAATCTCTGGGGATTAAAATTATCTTATTTTACAATCTAATTCCCTGATAGCTCAGTTGGTAAAGAATCCACTGCAATGCAGGAGACCTCGGTTCGATTCCTAGGTAGGGGAGATCCACTGGAGAAGGGATAGGCTACCCAATCCAGTATTCTTGGGCTTCCCTTGTGGCTCAGTTGGTAAAGGATCCGCATGCAATGTGGGAGACTTGGATTCAATTCCTGGATTGGGAAGATCCCTTGGAGAAGGGAAAGGCTAATCACTCCAGTATTCTGGCCTGGAGAATTCCATGGACTGTGTAGTCCATGGGGTCACAAAGAGTCAGACTCAACTGAGTGACTTTCACTTTCACAATCTAATTCAGATTAATATTATCTTCACTTCAATATCATACAAAACTTTTGCTACTTTAGCTTTGTTCCTTCCCCTGTTCTTTATCATAGAAATTATTTCTTTATACACTATAAGCCCATTAACACGGTTTTACAGTTTATGCAGTTGATTTACAATCAAGAGAAAAAAGTTATGAACAAAAATAAATTTAAACTATTATAATTTACTTAGTTATCTTTATTAGTGTTCTTTATTGTATCATATGGATTTGAATTGTGTAGTATGTTTTTATTTCAGCCTGAACAATTTTTTTTTTTTTTTAGTATTTCTTATAGGGCAGGTCTGCTAGTGAAAAATTTTTGTCAATTTTTGTTTATCTTGGAATGTCTTAATTTCTCCTTCACTTTTGAAGGACAGTTTTGCTGGATATAAAATTTTTGGCTTATTTGTCTTTCAGCACGTTAAATATGTAACCTTCTAGTCTTTATGGTTTCTGAAGAGAAATCACTTGTCAATTTTACCAAGAATTCTTTCATTTCATGAGTCACTTATCTTTTCCTCCTTACAAGATTCTGTGTTTTGCTTCATCAGTTTGACTATGAGGTATCTAAGAATTGTTCTCTTCCAGTATGTACTACTTGGTTTTGCTGAGCTTCTA
This sequence comes from Ovis aries, assembly GCF_016772045.2. Lineage (NCBI taxonomy): Eukaryota > Metazoa > Chordata > Mammalia > Artiodactyla > Bovidae > Ovis > Ovis aries. The sequence continues at coordinate 27,789,108 of NC_056057.1, read as the reverse complement.
GGATGTGCATATTAACGTGTGTTATCAAATCTAGGGGAATTTTCAGCCATTATTTCTTTAAATACTCTTTCTGCTCCTTCCTCTCCTATCCTTTTGGAACTTCCATCAAGCACATATTGTTATTTAGCTATTGGAGTCCCACAGATCTCTGAGGCTCTGTTCATTTTTCCTCATTCTTTTACTTCTCTGTTCTTCAGAATGAATAATCTCAATTGACATAGCTTTAAGTTCACTATTTTTTCCTTCTGCCAGCTCAATCTGATGTTAACCTCCTCTAAGTAAATTCTTCATTTCTGTTATTATACTTTCCAACTCTAGAATTTCTATTTTTTTAATAATGTCTAACTCTTTATTGATATTGCCTGTTTGGTGACACATTATTGTCATATCTTTCTTTAATTCTTTAAACATGGCTTCCATTATTTTTTTAACATATTTATAAATATTTCACGTAATTTCTTTGTCTACCAACTCTGATGTCTGGGCTACCTCAGAGACAGTTTTCATTGACTTTTCTCTCCTTTATATTGGTCATAATTTTCCATTTACTTTTTAGGTTTTTTGCATATCTGATACTTTTTGTTGAGAACTAGACATCTTAGACAATAGAATGTGGTAACTCTGAAAACCAAATTTTTCCCTCACCTCCAGGATTTGTTGTTTTGTTTGTTTGTTACTGCTGCTGCTACTTCTGCTGTTGTTTGCCAAGTTACTTTCTTGAATTCTCTAAAGCTTGTATTTTGTCATGTATGGTCACTGAAGTCACTATTTAGACTTCTGATCAATTAATGATTAGACAAAGATTTATTTAAATGACTTGAACCAATATGTCTCATAGCATTAGCCAAGAAGCTCTGTGTGCATTTGGGGGCACAGACTTCCTGCTTTGGCAGACAGTCTACAACTTTGGCTTTGCCTTCAGTTTTTGCATGTATAGAAGCTTGATGTCAGGCAGATGTGAGAGACTAATTCCTTCTTAGGCCTTTCCTGGACATGTGTATGTCTTTACACATTCCCCTAAAGTAGGTGCTTGGAGAAGGCAATGGCACTCCACTCCAGTACTCTTGCCTGGAAAATCCCATGGATGGAGGAGCCTAGTAGGCTGCAGTCCATGAAGTCGCTAAGAGGAGGACACGACTGGGCGACTTCACTTTCACTTTTCACTTTCATGCATTGGAGAAGGAAATGGCAACCTGCTCCAGTGCTCCTGCCTGGAGAATCCCAGGGATGGTGGAGCCTGATGGGCTGCCGTCTAGGGGGTCGCACAGAATCGGACCCAACTGAAGCGACTTAGCATCAGCAAAGTAGGTGCTAACAAAAGTTCCATTTTATTATAAAGCAAGACATTGAAGTATCCTTAAATTCTTATTAAATAACATAGAACTAAATCTATCATGGATCTGTCCTTTTTCCAGTAGCTAATATTTCTCTGGTTAGTCCTAAGGATCATTGTTCCATACTCATCAGAACAAATTTCTCTCTACCTATTTTATAGATGATTTAAAAAAAATAAAGAATCCAGTCTAAGCATTAAAAGTCAGAAGGTTAAATAGTTTATATATTAAATAAAACCTTGAAGATAATAGTGTCCAGAAAATGCCAAAGTGCTTCTTTCTTCAAATTCAGTTCAGTTCAATTCAGTTCAGTCGCTCAGTAGTGTCTGACTATTTGTGACTCAATGGACTGCAGCACATCAGGCCTTCCTGTCCATCACCAAGTCCCAGAGTTCACTTAAACTCATGTCCATTTAATCGGTGATGCCATCCAACCATCTCATCCTCTGCCGTCCACTTCTTCTCCTGCCTGCAATCTTTCCCAGGGTCTTTTCAAATGAGTCAGTTCTTCGGAACAGGTGGCCAAAGTATTGGAATTTCAGAATCAACATCAGTCCTTCCAATGAACACTCAGGAATGATTTCCTTTAGGATGGACTGGTTGGATATCCTTGGAGTCCAAGGGACTCTCAAGGGTCTTCTCCAACACCACAGTTCAAAAGCATTAATTATTTATCGCTCAGCTTTCTTCACAGTCCAACTCTCACATCCATACTTGACTACTGGAAAAACCACAGCTTTGACCGGACGGACCTTTGTTGGCAAAGTAATGTCTCTGCTTTTTAATATGCTATCTAGGTAGGTCATAACTTTTCTTCCAAGGAGTAGGCATCTTTTAATTTTATGACTGCAGTCACCATCTGCAGTGATTTTGGAGCCCAAAAACATAAAGTCTGTTTTCACTGTTTACCCCATCTATTTGCCATGAACTGATGGGGCCAGATTCCATGACCTTAGTTTTCTGAATGTTGAGTTTTATGCCAACTTTTTCACTCTCCTCTTTCATCTTCATCAAGAGGCTCTTTAGTTCTTCTTTGCTTTCTGCCATAAGGGTGGTATCATCTGCATATCTGAGGTTACTGATATTTCACCTGGTAATCTTGATTCCAGTTTGTGCTTCAACCAGCCCAGCGTTTCTCATGATGTACTCTGCATAGAAGTTAAATAAGCAGGGTGACAATATACAGCCTTGACATACTCCTTTTCCTATTTGGAACCAGTCTGTTGTTCCATGTCCAGTTCTAACTGTTGCTTCCTGACCTGCATACAGATTTCTCAAGAGGCAGGTCAGGTGGTCTGTATTCCTATCTCTTTCAGAATTTTCCACAGTCTGTTGTAATCCACACGGTCAAATGCTTTGGCATAGTCAATAAAGCAGAAATAGATGTTTTTCTGGAACTCTCTTGCTTTTTCGATGATCCAACGGATGTTTGCCATTTGATCTCTGGGTCCTGTGCTTTTTTTCAATCAGGCTTAAACATCTGGACGTTCATAGCTCATGTATTGTTGAAGCCTGGCTTGGAGAATTTTGAGCATTACTTTACTGGCATATGAGATGAGTGCAATTGTGCGTTAGTTTGAGTATTCTTTGGCATTGCCCTTCTTTGGGATTGGAATGAAAACTGACCTTTTCCAGTCCTGTGGCCACTGCTGAGTTTTCCAAATATGCTGACATACTGAATGCAGCATTTGCACAGCATCATCTTTTAGGATTTGAAATAGCTCCTCTAGCTTTGTTCTAGTGATGCTTCCTAAGGCCCACTTGACTTCACATTCCAGGATGTATGGCTCTAGGTGAGTGATCACACCATTGTGATCATCTGGGTTGTGAAGATGTTTTTTGTACAGTTCTTCTGTGTATTCTTGCCACCTCTTCTTAATGTTCTGCTTCTGTTAGGTCCATACCATTTCTGTCCTTTATTGGGCCCATCTTTGCATGAAATGTTCCTTTGGTATCTCTAATTTTCTTGAAGAGATTTCTAGTCTTTCCCATTCTATTGTTTTCCTCTATTTCTTTGCACTGATCACTGAGGAAGGCTTTCTTATCTCTCCTTGCTATTCTTTGGAACTCTCCATTCAAATGGGTATATCTTTCCTTTTCTCCTTCGCTTTTCACTTCTCCTCTTTTCACGCTATTTATAAGGCCTCCTAGACAGCCATTTTGCCATTTTGCATTTCTTTTCCTTGGGGATGGTCTTGATCCCTGTCTCCTACACAATGTCACGAACCTCATTCCATAGCTCTTCAGGCATTCTGTCTATCAGATCTATTCCCTTCAAGCTATTTGTCACTTCTACTGTATAATTGTAATGGATTTGATTTAGATCATACCTGAATGGTCTACTGATTTTGCCTACTTTCTTCAATTTAAGTCTGAATTTGGCAATAAGCAGTTCATGGTCTGAGCCACAGTCACTTCCCAGTCTTGTTTTCGCTGACTGTACAGAGCTTCTTCACCTTTGGCTGCAAAGAATATAATCAATCTGATTTCAGTGTTGACCATCTGGTGATGTCCATGTGGAGTCTTCTCTTGTGTTGGAAGAGGGTGTTTGCTATGACCAGTGTGTTCTCTTGGCAAAACTCTATTAGCCTTTACCCTACTTTCTGTACTCCAAGGCCAAATTTGCCTGTTACTCCGGGTGTTTCTTGACTTCCTACTTTTGCATTCCAGTCCCCTATAAAGAAAATGACATCTTTTTTTTTTTTTTTTTGGTGTTCTTCAAATTAAAATTCTAAAACTCCCAACATCAGCATCTCCTTGTACAGTCAGCTCCCCCACCAGAAGTTTTGTGGTTTTCACACATGCACAGCACACATGGCTAATTTAGAAAGGGACTTGATTACTGAGGTCTTTGACTTCACAGGCTTCTTCAGGGACCTTCCTCTGAAATGACAGTTTAATATTTCCAGTGCTACTTTCTTATTCAGATACCACCTTAAGAGTATTCTACATGAGGATGAGAACAAGCACAATAGTACACCAAATGCATCTAAATCTTTTGCTAAAAGTCATCTGACTCTGAACAAGGATATTTCTGGGATGAATCCCTCATCTTTTTGTCCCCAGATATAGCTAGGTAAGAAGGAGCTAGCCAAATAAGAGACTTATTGTGCTCACAACTTAACATATCAAAATCAACTCACACATTTCAGAAGTTCCACTTTACTAAATTCCTATAAAATGAGAACCTGCTTTTAAGATGAGTCACTGGATTTCATGTTACCCTATTGAAAATTAATGTGTGATATTTTTATTTTTATTTATTTTATGTATTTTTTATTTATTTTACTTTATTTCACTTTACAATACTGTATTGGTTTTGCCATACATTGACATGAATCCACCACGGGTGTATACAAGCTCCCAATCCTGAATCCCCCTCCCACCTCCCACCCCATATGTGATATTTTTAATATGAAAGCTCTTAATTAATAAATAATAGCTGGCTTAAACTTAGCTTACTAATGATCAAAGTTGGATATAACAGGTCTTTCTAAATTTTATTAAACCTCAACAGGTTTAATCTTCTAAAATAAGAAAACTGACTCATCAAATGATACATAGTTTTAGTAAGGGATCATTACAATACTATTCTATTTTTAACTCTTTGGAAAGGAAAAAAGTTTCATAAGTGAGAAAATCTAGTAATGAAATGTATAGTGCAAATTTATACACAAAAGAACCAAGATAGGCAAAAGTTAAGGTCCTTGGGTTAACAACCATTCAGTTGTGTTAAACTTAGTACATGTTAATTAGGCTATTAAATGTGTATTTTAATGTGCCACAGGTGAAATGCAGAGGAGTTAATGCTTCTATGAGAACTTAATTTCTACACTTTTTACTCTCCCATGTTTAAAAATGTAACCTTTGAGTTGGGTTAATATAGCCCTTTGCAGTTAATTGCTTTGTTTTATTTTAAAAAGAAAAGAATAAAGCAACTGACAGAATGTAATATTTTTCATGTTTAAACAGTCCTTTTTGATTTCAAAAATAATACCTTAGTAAAGGGAATACATTAGAGTGTGTGTTTTTATCTTTACTAAGGCAAATCTGCTTTTATCAGATTGTATTAATAAGCAGCAAATCACTATGTTAAAGGGACTGGAAAGAAATAATCATTTATGCTGTGTGCTCAGTTGCTTTGGTCACGTCTGACTCTTTGCAACCCTATGGACTGTAGCCTGCCAAGCTCCTCTGAACATGGGATTCCAGGCAAGAACAATGGAGTATGTTGCTGTACCCTCCTCCAGGAAATCTTCCCAACCCAGGGATCAAACCCACATCTCATGTCTCCTGTACAGGCAACCAGGTTCTCTACCACTAGCACCACCTGGGAGTCTTCTCTTGTGTTGGAAGAGGGTGTTTGCTATGACCAGTGTGTTCTCTTGGCAAAACTCTATTAGCCTTTGCCTGGGTTCATTCTGTACTCCAAGGTCAAATTTGCCTCTTACTCCAGGTGTTTCTTGACTTCCTACTTTTGCATTCCAGCCTCCTATAATAATGAAAAGGACATCTTTTTTGGGTGTTAGTTCTAAAAGGTCTTGGAGATCTTCATAGAACCATTCAAATTCAGCTTCTGCAGCATCACTGGTCAGGGCATAGACTTGGATTACTATGATATTGAATGGTTTGCCTTGGAAAAGAACAGAGATCATTCTGTTGTTTTTGAGACTGCATCCAAGTACTGCATTTCAGACTTTTGTTGACTATCATGGCTACTCCATTTCTTCTAAAGGATTCTGGCCCACAGTAGTAGATACAATGGTCATCATTACCTCCTAGTCACTCCTTTATTCCTACTCTTGTACACTAAGCAGAGTTTAAAAAGCTAATCCAAATTCCAACTCTACCACTTATTATCTCCATGACTTTGCATAAATTGTTAGTTCCTTATAAATTTCAGTTTTGTTATCACCAAAGAAGAGAAAATAGGAATTTCTCCTGATTTGTCACACTGACTAAACGAGATATAACATTTTAAAAATTCTAACATACACACTACTATATATAAGTGATAACCAACAAGGACCCTACTGTTTATCACAGGGAACTCTACTCAATAGTCTATGATAACCTATTTGAAAAAAAATTCTGTGAATCTTAAAAAAAGAATGAAATATTTATATGCGTAACTGAATCATGTAGCTGTGCACCTAAAACTAACACAATATTGTAAATCATCTATATGCCATAAACTTTTTTAAAAAGCTCTGAAAATAGTACCTGACAAAGAATAAGCACCCAATAAATGCCAGCCTTCTCAACAGCACTACCATAAATACTCAAAAACATTGTTAAAAAACACCTTTGATTAGCAAGGCTGTGACCAGGTTTAAACGGTAGCCATTTAAACTGATAAGAGGCATACGTTGCTAGAATAGGTTTGACTTATAATTACTATAGTGATTATCAGTCATTGTTCATTCAAATATTTACTGAGTGCCTCCTGAGTGCTAACTAGATTCTATGCAGGGAAGAAAAGTAAGACAATTTCTCTTAAAGGTTACATTACTGCAGAAACATAGGACAAATACATACATCAGTATAACGTGGGGGAAATTATGTTAACTGAAGTATAAAGTGCTTAAAGGTGGGGAGTTGATATCTGGTAAAAAGGATTACTGAGCTAAGAAATAATTCTAAAGATTTTTAAAATTATGAATATATTCCTTCGATTCCACATGCATGGTAAAATTGGGCTCCAAGGTAGATTTCAAGAGTAAATATTAAATTTTTTTATTCAATCAATCTTTATTGAAGACCTACAATCAATATTTATTGAGGACCTACAAACTACTAAATATTTCACTAAATCTCATACAGCACTCAGGGATGAAAATAGGCTGTCGTTCTATATCAATAAAATCGTGTTCATTTTAGAAAAAACAAAAACTCCTTCAATCATTACACTCGATTTTGGCAAACTTTTAATTCCTACTTGAGTATTTCTTGAGGAAAACTGTAAGATTCACTCTACTTTACATTAACTAAAAACAGCACTTGCTTTCAAAGATGTGAATCAAAATTATTACATTGTCAGAACAGTGAATTGGAATGGAGAATCCTACTGATGTTAAGACCTATTTTCTCACTTTTAAAATGTCTTTCTCTTCCTTTTAAGAAGCTATGTTTTAAGAGTATAAACTGGATTTAAAATCACACAGATCTTCAGTTCAATTGTGAGCTAGGACAAATTATCTCTCTGAGCCAAGTTTACTCATCTATAAAAATCTGAATAATAGGAATAACTATCACAGGACCTTGTTTATATCTTGTAATTCTTATTTCATCAGGTCAACTTGATTACAAAAAAGTCTCCCTGCTACATTGCTTCTAGAAAACAGCTACCATGTCTTGTTCATCTTTACAACCTCAAGTACTTAAACATAGTACTTCACACATATTAGGCAATAACTAATTATTCAAATGTCTAAAACCTTTCCTCCTACTTGGATGATGCAAAAAACATCACATCCACCCTTCATCAATAAAATAACATATTTTTATTTCATATATTTTGCCAGGGAGACAATATATAAGGTCTAACTCAGTTATGAGAAATAATACTTTGGAATTTTTTTTATTTTTGACAAAAATTGTGTTTATTTAAAGTGTGCATGCTTGTTTTATATACATATACAGTGTAAAATAATTACCATGATCAAACTAATTAACATAGCTATCACCTTCCAGAGCTGCCATTTTGTATGTGTGTGTCGAGAAATAATTTCAAGTATACACTACATTATTACTTACTATAGTCACCATAGTTGTTCATAAGATCTCCAGAATTTATTCATCTTATAGGTGCAAGTTTATACCCTTTGATTTTTAAAGATTATCTAAATGTCCAGTAAGCATCATCTGAGATACTTGCAATCAGTATTCCTCCATAATCCCTGAAGATTCTGACTCAGTAGATCTGAGATGGGATCCGAAGGTCCAAATATCTAACAAGTGCCCAGGTGATGCTGAAATGTCTGGTTAGCAAATCACACTCTCACTGCCTGATCTCAAAATCACTCATAGTTTGTGCCTGGTGTTCATTTTTTGGCTTCCATAGAAGTGTTTTCCCAGACACTACTTAGGCATTAAACAATGAGCCAAAATCTTTATAAAAGAGTACTTTTAAAAGTCTTGAAATAACCTTGTCCTATTTACTTATTAGGATATGTTTGAAGATGTTCATTATTTACTGTTTGCTGTAGGGCTTCTCTCCTAGGACCAGTCACAGAGATGTTTCCCTGCATTTGGTATTAGAAGAGTGGTGCTCCTTCTGAAAACCTGGCTTGATCTTATGCTGCGACTGTATCAGTCTTAAAAATCTATAGTCTGCCCTTATTTTTGTGGCTGCTAGAGAACTCAGAGACAGTTATGTGGAATCTTTATTTACAGAAAATGAGGAGTACCTCCAGGATCTTATGCACAACCTTATCTTCAATAATTCATCCATTCTTTCCTTCCCTTATTTTTACTGACATTTATTTCCCTAAATTTTGTCCTTTGGGTTGTTACATTTATATATTTTAAACAGACTTAAAATATAACAACACAAAATAAGAGAGAAATGGAAGTATAAAGGGGGGAAAATGACATCTTTTAAGAAGCAGAAAACACATGCATCATAGTTCTTAAACATTCTGCCATTATCTATTATAAAAACTATATGGGAACACATGTAAGAATTAAAGATTTTAAAATTAAAAAAATAAAAACTAAAAAAAAAAAAAAAAAAGAAATGGGAGGAGAAATCTGGACTGAACTGTCACAAGATACTAATAAGGCCTTGTAAAACCCAAAGACAAAAATGCAGATTTATTTTACATGATCAGTACTGCCAATTAGTAGTTCACCCTTTCATAAACTTTTCCAATATATTTAACCCAGGTGGGGATAGATGTTAAATGATTATCACATCTCAGAGCTATAGTCTAAACAGAGTCCATGTCTGTCACGTGGTTACAAATGGGAAACAAGTCTCTCTTAAGGATGTATCATGATCAAGTCCTTTAGCTGCTGTCTCCCTCTGTTCATCTCTATTTGATATCAATTGACACTGTATTACTGATACATGTTTAAATTGCTTATCTCCTGCTTTGCTTCTAATATTTGTGTAGTAATTGGCTGTGGGTACAACTGCGTGAAATGGGTATGAAGTACACACTGAGTAAAGGAAAAAATGAATAAAAATGAAATTCATTTCTTTTTTATAGAAACATTATTGAAAATGCCTGTAAATGATTCATTATCTGATTTTTAAAACCAGAGTGATGTGATTCTGGTGATATAAGTGTATGTTAATATGGGTATAGTAGCATATTTTGTGTGCATATTGTATATAACCATACAGATAAAATATTATCTCTGTCCCAGAAAAAAAAATTAAAAAATTAACAAAAAAAACTATAAAACTGACTAACATTTTTATTTGTTGACTTCAAATTACTTTTAAGAAAATCAGGTCTCCAAAATCATCACCATCATTTCCATTATTGATGGAAATGGATTATCTTAGAGCAGTAAGACAGAACACTGATTGGAAAGATAGCAATGGCTTATCACTGGCTACCTGAAATACTTGAAATTCTCTGATGATATGCTGTTAATCTCATCACTCAGTCTGGAGGTTAAGCAACCTTGCAATTCTCCCACCTATTTTCTCTGAAATCTAATCACAACTCTGAACTCTGACAGAATTCATTTTCTACACTACCTTTTTCTATCTCCCAAATGCTATTCAGTGTTGTTACTATAACATTATATTTTTGTGTTTTTGAGTAAAGTTTACCTAGCATCCTACTTTCCATGTAGTCAGAATTAATGTTACTTTCTATAAGATCAGGAGCTAACTGTGGCTCAGATCATGAACCGCTTATTACCAAATTCAGACTTAACTTGAAAAAAGTAGGGAAAACCGCAGGACCATTCAGGTATGACCTAAATCAAATCCCATATGATTATACAGTGGAAGTGAAAAATAGATTTAAGGGCCTAGATTTGATAGATTGAGTGCCTGATGAACTATGGAATGAGGTTCATGACATTGTACAGGAGACAGGGATCAAGACCATCCCCATGGAAAAGAAATGCAAAACAGCAAAATGGCTGTCTGGGGAGGCCTTACAAATAGCTGTGAAAAGAAGAGAGGTGAAAAACAAAGGAGACAAGGAAAGATATAAGCATCTGAATGCAGAGTTCCAAAGAATAGCAAGAAGAGATAAGAAAGCCTAGTTCAGTGATCAATGCAAAGAAATAGAGGACAAGAACAGAATGGGAGAGACTAGAGATCTCTTCAAGAAAATTAGAGATACCAAGGGAACATTTCATGCAAAGATGGGCTCGATCAAGGACAGAAATGGTATGGACCTAACAGAAGCAGAAGATATTAAAAAGAGGTGGCAAGAATACACAGAAGAACTATACAGAAAGGATCTTCACGACCCAGATAATCATGATGATGTGATCACTCATCTAGAGCCAGACATCCTGGAATGTGAAGTCAAGTGGGCCTTAGAAAGCATCACTACGAACAAAGCTAGTGGAGGTGATGGAATTCCAGTTGAGCTATTTCAAATCCTGAAAGATGATGCTGTGAAAGTGCTGCACCCAATATGCCAGCAAATTTGGAACACTCAGCAGTGGCCACAGGACTGGAAAAGGTCAGTTTTCATTCCAATCTCAAGGAATGGCAATGCCAAAGAATACTCAAACTACCACACAATTGCACTGATCTCACATGCTAGTAAAGTAATTCTCAAAGTTCTCCAAGCCAGGCTTCAGCAATACATGAACCGTGAACTTCCAGATGTTCAAGCTGGTTTTAGAAAAGGCAGAGGAACCAGAGATCAAATTTCCAACATCCATTGGATTATGGAAAAAGCAAGAGAGTTCCAGAAAAATATCTATTTCTGCTTTATGGACTATGCCAAAGCCTTTGACTGTATGGATTACAATAAACTGTGAAAAATTCTTCAAGAGATGGAAATACCAGACCACCTGACCTGCCTCTTGAGAAATCTGTATACAGGTCAGGGAGCAACAGTTAGAACTGGACATGGAACAACAGACTGGTTCCAAATAGGAAAAGGAGTACATCAAGGCTGTATATTGTCACCCTGCTTATTTAACTTCTATGCAGAATACATCATGAGAAACGCTGGACTGGAAGAAACAAAAGCTGGAAGCAAATTGCCGGGAGAAATATCAATAACCTCAGATATGCAGATGACACCACCCTTATGGCAGAAAGTGAAGAGGAACTAAAAAGCCTCTTGATGAAAGTCAAAGAGGAGAGTGAAAAGTTGGCTTAAAGCTCAACATTCAGAAAACTAAGATCATGGCATCCGGTCCCATCACTTCATGGGAAATAGATGGGGAAACAGCAGAAACAGTGTCGGACTTTATTTTGGGGGGCTCCCAAATCACTGCAGATGGTGATTGCAGCCATGAAATTAAAAGAAGCTTACTCCTTGGAAGAATAGTTATGACCAACCTAGACAGCATATTCAAAAGCAGAGACATTACTTTGCCAACTAACGTCCATCTAGTCAAGGCTATGGTTTTTCCTGTGGTCATGTATGGATGTGAGAGTTGGACTGTGAAGAAGGCTGAGTGCCGAAGAACTGATGCTTTTGAACTGTGGTGTTGGAGAAGACTCTTGAGAGTCCCTTGCACTGCAAGGAGATCCAACTGGTCCATTCTGAAGGAGATCAGCCCTGGGATTTCTTTGGAAGGAATGATGCTAACGCTGAAACTCCAGTACTTTGGCCACCTGATGCAAAGAGTTGAATCATTGGAAAGACCCTGATGCTAGGAGGGATTGGGGGCAGGAGGAGAAGGGGACAACAGAGGATGAGATGGCGGGATAGCATCACTGACTCGATGGATGTGAGTCTGAGTGAACTCCAGGCGATGGTGATGGACAGGGAGGCCTGGCGTGCTGCGATTCATGGGGTCACAAAGAGTTGGACACGACTGAGCGACTGAACTGAACTGAATTCTGCTTACTAAGTGACTCATGACTATTTCTATATAGGAACCTTAAAATAGGGGTCATTGCACAATAATCTTGGACACAACACAGCAGTGAGAAATAAAAATCTGGGGCAAAAAAAAAAAAAAAAAAAAAGCCCTTTAAGTCATTGAGAGAAGAAAAGCCCTTGATTTGCTAAGATGACAAGGATTCTTAAGAGTGAAGTAAAATTGAGAAGTCAACCTCGGCAATTAAAATTTTTTAAAATAATGCTTTTAAAGCTCTCTTAACAGCTTTACTTCATTGTAGACACTCACCAGTGTCTCGTCAAAGCTGTCCATAAAGCTGCCTGGCTTTTTTCTAATATGTTAACTTTTAAAGCTATCTAGCTCATGGCCACGATGTGTTTTCAAGCTGAGTGATTTCTCAAATTCTTTTAAGAATCTCATTCTCCAGACAAATCAATCCTTTTACTCCTTGCCAATAGCTCCTCTATCATCCCCTTGTCTTGTTCATGCCATCTTCCCTGCCTGAAGTACTACTCATGTCTATCGCACACTAAATCCTAGCTATATTTCAAGATCCAATGAAAATGTTCCTTCCTCCAGGCAGTGTCTTTCCCTGTTCTCCAAACTGAAAGGAATCTCACTCTGCCACATTCATACTACTTATAATCTGTTCCTGACTCCTTACATAATACTTGATTTTGTAAGGAAAATCTTTGGTCACATTTTTTCTGTATAAATTATCTGCCAACTGATTCACTTCATGAAGAAAGTTAGTTACTTTTTATTAATACCTTAAAACACCTACCTAGTCCCTACAACTTCAAATGTCTATTGAATGAACCTATCAGTGAATTCCTGGTAGATGTGCATTGGCAGGTCACCATAAAGCAGAAAAGACTATTTGCTTGACTTATGAAATAAGTCTCTTTTAATCGCAACTGCCACTTATATGTTGTCTGTGTGTATAAGCTTACTTTCAAAGGTTTGCAAAACACATGTTAAATGCATAAATTGCTTAGTCTGTGTATTCCAGTTTTGATTATTCATGGCATAGTCTCCTTCACAGAGGCTGATAAGAGCTACTCATAAAATTCAACTCTATATAATAGTACTCGACTTGGTACTACTGCACTTAATAAAGCACTTCAAAATTCGTATCAAAGTACAGAGTGCTCTGAACTATAAGATTCAAATTATTCTAGATGTGTGATTAAATATGCTGTAAAATTATTCTCCAGAACACTTATTTTATTTGTTGAAGAACATATGTTCTTCCTCAAAATAACTTGCTATTTTTGAACTATTACTCAGCCACATACTTCCTACAAGCAGCAAAGGTTACCTCAGATAAACCTAGATTTTACAATATTTGAAAGACTTTCCTCTGCTACTCTAGGCCAAATGAAAATTCATGAGTCATAGGTGAATGACAGGAGCAGTCTTGGAGGTAATTTTTCCTTAATGCAAGTAGCCTGAAATAAAACTTGTTTAGCAATTAATATTTTCTAAAACTCTCATATACATTATTTTGTTTGCTTCAAAACAAGGATGCAAACAAATGTTAGTCTCATCTTAATTTTTCAGAGGCTGCAATCAAATCTGAGGGTAATTAAGTGAATGGAGATACCCAAATGTAGATGTACCTCTTTACACTATCACATTTAGATTAAGATTTGAAGCTCTGAATTTGTCACTTTTCATTTCCATTTGAACTCTTTGGATAGTCATTTTTAAAATACAGCTGCTTCCAAATTGGCCAGTTAATTTGTTATGTCTTCCTCCTTGTTGCTTTTTGGTCATTTTTCATATGTTTCACCGACTTTAAGTTGTAAACCTCTGAAGTATTTCAAATGATCAGTAAGTTTTAAATCAATGCAGAATGTTTAAACACTGCATCAGAGGCAACGCTGTGTTTCCGAGTCCTGTTTCCTTTTCTGCTAGGACAAAGGACTAGATTACATTTCCCAGGACTGTTTGGTGAAATCATGTGCTTAAATTATGGCCAGAAAAGGTGGTCAAAGTGATGGCTAACATTTCCAGGTCTGGATTACAGTAACACCCTTTAATGTACTCCTTATTGCCCTCTCTTGTTTACAGGCCAGGTGCAAAGGATCCACTGGGAGCTCCAAGCCTTCCTTGACACCAAAGTCACTCAGTGGAAGAAGCCAGGATTCCTTAACGACTGAGGACAGCAAAAGCTCCCAAACCTGCCCCACTACCACCAACACTAACTTGAATTATATGGATTATAAGGATTTGATTTTGGCAATTTGATAGCTAGAAAAAACAAGAGTTCCAGAAAAACATCTACTGCTTTATTGATTATGCCAAAGTCTCTGACTGTATGGATCACAACAAACTGTGGAAAATTTTTCAAGAGATGGGAATACCAGACCAGAAGCAACAGTTAGAACAAGACAGGGAACAACAGACCGGTTCCAAATTGGGAAAGGAGTACGTCAAGGCTGTATATTGTCACCCTGCTTATTTAACTTCTATGCAGAGTACATTATGAGAAATGCCTGGCTGGATGAAGCACAAGCTGGAATCAAGATTGTCAGGAGAAATATAAATAATCTCAGAAAAGCAGTGACACCACCATTATGGCAGAAAGTAAAAATGAACTAAAGACTCCCTTGATGAAAATGAAAGAAACTGAAGATTCTCTTGAGGAGGGTGAAAGAGGAGACTGAAAAAGCTGGCTTAAAACTCAACATTCAAAAACTGAAGATCATGGCAAACGATCCCATGACAAACCTAGACAATATAATAAAAAGCAGAGACATTACTTTCCTGACAAAGGTCCCTCTACTCAAAGCTATGGTTTGCCCAGCAGTCATGTATGGATGTGAGAGTTGGACTATAAAGAAACCCGAGCGCCGAAGAATCGATGCTTTTGAACTGTAATGTTGAAGAAGACTCTTGAGAGTTCCTTAGATTGCAAGGAGATCAAACCAGTCCATCCTAAAGGAAATCAGCCCTGAATATTCTTTGGAAGGACTGATGCTGAAACTGAAACTCCAATACTTTGGCCACCAAAGTATGAGAAGAACTGACTCACTGGAAAAGACCCTGATGCTGGGAAAGATTGAAGGCAGGAGGAGAAGGGGACAACAGAGGATGAGATGGTTGGATGGTATCACTGACTCGATGGACAGGAGTTTGAACATCCTCTGGGAGTTGGTGATGGACAGAGAAGCCTGGTGTGCTGCGATTCATGGGGTCGCAAAGAGTCAGACACAACTGAGCAACTCAACTGACCAAGATTTGGGGCTTATTCAGTTCAGTTCAGTCGCAAATCCTAATTTAAACATGAATGATTCTTTTTTAATAAATATTTTACAAACAAAGCCTGTGATTTCTGGTACTAATTTCCCATATATCATTGCCTTTCATAATCTGTGTCTCTATGAGTGTGTTTTGGTGTCAAGCAGGCTAGTTAAGGAAACAAAGAAATAAGTTTTAAAGTGTTAAATAGTGGGCTATATGGTGCCTTCCAAACATGGCAATAGTAAAGTATTTTTAATTTTGGTATTTTTAAAGTCATTCTTAATTATGTTTCATGTACCACAGGATATATGTGTGTGCTCAGTCGCTTCAGTCATGTCCAATTCTTTGGGACCCTATGGACTATAACCTGCCAGGTTCCTCTGTCTATGGGATTCTCCAGGCAAGAATACTAGAGTGGGTTGCCATGCATTTCTCCAGGGGATCTTCCAGATCCAGGGATCACATCCAGGTCTTCTGTTTCTCCTGCACTGCAAGTGGATTCTTTTTACCCATGAGCCATCTGGGAAGCCAATACAGGACATATTTTTGTTGTTGATGTTGTTCAGTCACCAAGTTGTGTCCAACTCTTTGTGATCCCATAGACTGTGGCACGCCAGGTCTCCCTGTCCCTCACCATCTCCTGGAGTTTGCCCAAGTTCATGTCAATTTAATTGGTGATGCCATCCAACCATCTCATCTTCTGTCACCCCTTCTCCTCTTGCCTTCATTCTTTCCCAGCATCAGGGTCTTTTCCAGTGAGTTGGCTCTTCATATCAGGTGGCCAAAGCATTGAAGTTTCAGCTTCAGTATCAGTCCTTCCAATGAATATTTAGGACTGATTTCCTTTAGGATGGACTGGTCGGGTCGCCTTGCTGTCCAATGACTCTCAGGAGTATTCTCTCCAGCACCACAGTTCAAAAGCATCAATTCTTCAGCATTCAGCCTTCCTTATGGTCCAACTCTCACATTAGAACATGACTACTGGAAAAACCATAGCTTTGACTATATGGACTTCTGTTGGCAAAATGATGTCTTTGCTTTTTAACACACTGCATATACACATTAAAAAATGTCCTATACATGGGATTCCAAGGCCAAATTTGCCTGTTACTTCAGGTGTTTCTTGACTTCCCACTTTTGCGTTCCAGTCCCCTATAATGAAAAGGACATCTTTTTGGGGTATTAGTTCTAAAAGGACTTGCAGGTAGAGTTTTGTCAAGAAAATGCACTGGTCATAGCGAAGACCCTCTTCCAACAACACAAAAGAAGACTCTACACATGGACATCACCAGATGGTCAACACCGAAATCAGATTGATTATATTCTTTGCAGCCAAAGATGGAGAAGCTCTATACAGTCAACAAAAACAAGACCGGGAGCTGACTGTCGCTCAGATCATGAACTCCTTATTACCAAATTCAGACTCAAATTGAAGAAAATAGGGAAAATCACTAGACCATTCATGAATGACCTAAATCAAATCCCTTATGATTATACAGTGGAAGTAAGAAATAGAGTTAAGGGCCTAGATCTGATAGATAGAGTGTCTGATGAACTATGGAATGAGGTTCATGACATTGTACAGGAGACAGGGATCAAGACCATCCCCATGGAAAAGAAATGCAAAAAAGCAAAATGGCTGTCTGGGGAGGCCTTACAAATAGCTGTGAAAAGAAGAGAGGCAAAAAGCAAAGGAGAAAAGGAAAGATATACCCATTTGAATGCAGAGTTCCAAAGAATAGCAAGACAAGATAAGAAAGCCTTCTTCAGCGATCAATGCAAAGAAATAGAAGAAAACAACAGAATGGGAAAGACTAGAGATCTCTTCAAGAAAATTAGAGATACCAAGGGAACATTTCATGCAAAGATGGGCTCGATCAAGGACAGAAATGGTATGGACCTAACAGAAGCAGAAGATATTAAAAAGAGGTGGCAAGAACACACAGAAGAACTGTACAAAAAAGATCTTCAGGACCCAGATAATCATGATGATGTGATCACTAATCTAGAGCCAGACATCCTGGAATGTGAAGTCAAGTGGGCCTTAGAAAGCATCATTACGAACAAAGCTAGTGGAGGTGATGGAATTCCAGTAGAGCTATTTCAAATCCTGAAAGATGATGCTGTGAAAGTGCTGCACCCAATATGCCAGCAAATTTGGAAAACACAGCAGTGGCCACAGGACTGGAAAAGGTCAGTTTTCATTCCAATTCCAAAGAAAGGAAATGTCAAAGAATGCTCAAACTACCGCACAATTGCACTCATCTCACATGCTAGTAAAGTAATGCTCAAAATTCTCCAAGCCAGGCTTCAGCAATACGTGAACTCCCTGATGTTCAAGCTGGTTTTAGAAAAGGCACAGGAACAAGAGATCAAATTGCCAACATCCGCTGGATTATGGAAAAAGCACGAGAGTTCCAGAAAAACATCTTTTCTGCTTTATTGACTATGCCAAAGCCTTTGACTGTGTGGATCACAATAAACTGTGGAAAATTCTTCAAGAGATGGGAATACAGACCACCTGACCTGCCTCTTGAGAAATCTGTATGCAGGTCAGGAAGCAACATTTAGAACTGGACATGAAACAACAGACTGGTTCCAAATAGGAAAAGGAGTACGTCAAGGCTGTATATTGTCATCCTGCTTATTTAACTTCTATGCAGAGTACATCATGAGAAACCCTGGACTAGAAGAAACACAAGCTGGAATCAAGATTGCCGGGAGAAATATCAACAACCTCAGATATGCAGATGACACCACCCTTATGGCAGAAAGTGAAGAGGAGCTAAAAAGGTTCTTGATGAAAGTGAAAGAGGAGAGCAAAAAAGTTGACTTAAAGCTCAACATTCAGAAAACGAAGATCATGGCATCCGGTCCCGTCACTTCATGGCAAATAGATGAGGAAACAGTAGAAACAGTGTCAGACTTTATTTTGGGGGGCTCCAAAATCACTGCACATGGTGACTGCAGCCATGAAATTAAAAGACGCTCACTCCATGGAAGAAAAGTTATGACCAACCTAGATAGCATATTCAAAAGCAGAGACATTACTTTGCCAACTAAGGTCCATCTAGTCAAGGCTATGGTTTTTCCTGTGGTCATGTATGGATGTGAGAGTTGGACTGTGAAGAAGGCTGAGCGCCGAAGAACTGATGCGTTTGAACTGTGGTGTTGGAGAAGACTCTTGAGAGTCCCTTGGACTGCAAGGAGATCCAACCAGTCCATTCTGAAGGAAATCAGCCCTGGGATTTCTTTGGAAGGAATGATGCTGAAGCTGAAGCTCCAGTATTTTGGCCACCTCATGTGAAGAGTTGACTCACTGGAAAAGACTCTAATGCTAGGAGGGATTGGGGGCAGGAGGAGAAGGGGACGACCGAGGATGAGATGGCTGGATGGCATCACGGACTCGATGGACGTGAGTCTGAGTGAAGTCCAGGAGATAGTGACGGACAGGGAGGCCTGGAGTGCTGCGATTCATGGGGGTCACAAAGAGTCGGACATGACTGAGTGACTGAACTGAACTGATTTATGGGATAGGGTAAGTTCATTTTATAGGACGTATAGTTAAACTACTCTTGTATTGTTATACTGAGTCTAATATATGGATATATAATGTTCACATGTTAATGGTACAGCAAATGGTGTTTATCTATGAAGACAGGAGAGGTTTACACAGTCCTCAGCTATCAGACACCTGATACATGGCTCTCCAGACAGCTCCAGAAAAAGTGACTGCACTGCCTCAAACCAGCACTCTGGATTTGAGGATCGCTGCAACTGTTTGTAGTTACACATTTCTCTTGTTGATGACCTCACATATTTCACAATTTTTTGGTCCAACTTCCTTATTAAGACATCAACCTCATGATAGCAGACTAGCTTTTATTTAGTTTGTACTGCTCTGTGCTGATAAACGCTGAATGTTCTCAAGACCAACTTACTGACATGTAAAAATGTGTGTAGATATTTTCTTAGATGACAGTGATAAAAGTGAAAATCTAAAGGGATATAAAAATTCAATAAATCATTTTTGGAAACTGTACTTGCAAGGGACATAAATGTGTATAGGGTACATGAAAAAAGTGGAAGTAAAAGCTAGTCACACAGTTGTGTCCGACTCTGTGATCCCATGGACTGTAGCCCACCAGGCTCCTCTGACCATGGAATTCTCCAGGCAAGAGTACTGGAGTGGGTTGCCATTTCCTTTTCCAGGGCATCTTCCCTACCCATGGATCAAACCCAGGTCTCCTTCATTGGAGGCAGATTCTTTACCAACTGAGCTACTAGGGAAGGCCATAGGGTACATAATTTCCTTTAATTCAAACTGCAATTATAATAAAATGTTTCTGATGGTAACTTCATAGTAGTTTGCAGAATTGGTAGATATCTAAATTTGCAAGGCACACACATGTACAAAGTCATTCACCTGTTACCACTCAAATTTTAAAAGCTTATATATTAAATGGAAATTTTATGAATGAAGGTGACAGCATCACCTTGACACATTACAAGATGTCCATCATTTTTTTTTAACTGCAGGTAAAGGCCTATCTTAAAAGGTTCGAGGGACCAATTGCCAATGTAGCTTCCATTTGCTTTCACTAGTATCACAAAAATTTGCTCTTAGAACCTTCTGCCCTCTACATACCCTAAATTCTACCCTGGAACTTAATATAGTAAAGGCTTTGATATCTGGGCAGTAATTCATTCACTGAAAAATATTTATTGAGCACTGACTATATGTCATGCCCTCAGCTATGTGTTAAAGGTACAGAGTAGTAATCTTGCCTTCCTATTGGAGATAAATTATCAAAGAAAGTGCACATTAAGCCCATTATTAGGAGTGAGAACAAAGAGATGATGGAAAGACAAGCGTTAACCACCAGTAGCAACTGATGGTTTCAGGCACATAATAGCTGAGAGGCTGTTGAGTAAGAAGCATCCTCTTTGCCTTTTGCTGAAGATTCAGACCATTCAGACCATTCTTCCAAGAACAAACAAGGTGTGTTTTTGGTTACCCAGGAAATGTATTCTGTTTTATTGATACTAACATCCTAGTTGGAGGCAAATAATTACTTCCTTCTAGATTCTGCCTCTAAACTCAGTGCTGTTTTCTCTTCTAATCTTTCTACTTTTTCTTAAATAGGTACATCCCAATTTCAATAATGTGATAACTCAAAGAGATAAAAGCATTTTCACAACTTTACAGAAGTATCATATCTAAATACAGAACGCATGTTCCTTGCTATTTCAATAATCCATCACTGCTCCCATTATTAAGATCTTACTGACAAGTCTATCTAAACAATGTGTGCTTTTATGTTCTCACTAGATTATCACCTACTTCAGAGCTGGAAAAACATTAGTTTTCATTGGATTTCATCAATTCTTGGAGAATTTTGCCTAAAATTAGCGGGCCTATTAATAATGAATTAAATCCTTACATGTACAAGCTCTTATAGTTTTCTACCTGCAGAGAGAGCATAACCTTTTTTTTTCAAGGAAGATTGCCTGACTAAAAAGAAATCTTAATGACACTAGTACCTAATTATTGAGTTACTTAATTGATGTTTTCTCTCAGAAAAATAGAAAGATTATTCATTGATAAGGACAATTTGGGGGTGGGAGGGTAGATAGCTGTAAGCAACAGCAAACACTAAGATGTTTACCCACTTGAAGGAACTTTAAGAAATAACCTCTCACATGTACAACTATCCACTCAAAAAATACATTAGAAAGGTTTTATGAAAATAGTCTGTTTTCTATTTAAAAGCCATTAAGTTTTTGCCTATTTTAAAAAAATACATCCTAAAATAGGGAAGTGTGTAGAATATGAAATATTAAAAAAATTAAGATTGTTCTGAGTTTTTAAAAGATTTTTATTGGAGTATACTTAATTTACAATGTTGTATTAGGTTCAGGTGTACAGCAAAGTGAATCAGTTATACATATACATATATCCACTCTTTTTTTAAATTCTATTCCCATATAGGTCACTACAGAGTATTGAGTAGAGTCCCCCTTGCTATACAGAAAGTTATTAGTTATCTATTGTATGTATATGAGTGTATATATGTCAGTCCCAAGCTCCCAATTTATCCCTTCTTCTCCTTTATCCCCTAGTAACTGTACATTCGTTTTCCACATTCATGACTCTACTTCTACTTTGTAAATAAATTCACACTTTTTTTAAGATTCCACTTATAATCAACTATCATATGATATTTATCTTGCTGTGTTTGACTTACTTCACTCAGTATGACAATCTCTAGGTCACACATGCTGCTGCAAATGGCATTATTTTGTTCTTTTTATGACTGAGTAATATTCCACTGCATATATATACCACATCTTCTTTATACATTCCCCTGTTGATAGACATTTAGATTGCTTCCATGTCCTGGCTACTGTCAACAGTGCTGCAATGAACACTGGGGTGCACCTATCTTTTGAAATTATGGTTTTCTCCAGGTATATGCCCAGAAGTAGGATTGTTAAATCATATGGTAACTCTATTATTTAGTCTTTTAAGGAACTTCCATATTGTTATTCACAGTGGCTGTACCAATTTACAGTCCCACCAACAGTGTAGGAGAAGTCCCTTCTCTTCACATCCTCTCCAGCATTTATCATTTGTAGATTTTTTGTTGATGGCCATTCTGACTGGTGTGAGGTGACACCTCATTGCATTTTGATTTGCTTTTCTCTAATAATCAGTAATGTTTAGCATCTTTTCTTGTGCTTTTTGACCATCTCTATTTGGGCTTCCCAGGTGGTTCAGTGGTAAAGAATCTGCCTGCCAATGCAAGAGAGGTAGGAGACATGGGTTCAATCCCTGGGTGGGGAAGATCTCCTGGAGGAGGAAATGGCAACCCACTCCAGAGCCTGGCATGCAACAGTCCATTGGGTTGTCAAGAGTCGGACATGACTGAGCACATATGCACGTCTTCTTTGGAGAAATATCTGTTTAGATCTTCTGCCCATTTTTTGATTGGGTTATTTTTTTAGTATATATTGAGATACATGAGCTGTTTTTGTATATTTTGGAGGTTAATCCCTTATTGATTTCTTTGTCTGCAAAGATTTTCTCCCATTCTAAGGGTTGTCTTCTGCTTTTTTCTGCTGCATTTTATGATAACAGATGCAACAGCTTTTCCCCCAATTGTATCACTAAGATTTCAGCTGCAGTAAGTCTGAATCTTAGATTCAAAGCTAGAAATGAAAGTGATATTTGGTAGCACAGCATTGTGTATTTGATTAAATTACAGTGCAAGAAATGTTGCAGAATGACTGTCTTTAGATAGATGTTTGAATAACATAAACCATGCTGAATATACATTGACTGAATGAAGGAATCCTCATCTTTGCATCACATTTAATACAATGCTTGGCACATACTACATATTCAATAAGATGGACTCTCCTTCCCATGACCTAGTGAGAAAGCTTTTACAGAACCATTTATCTAAGACTTCTCCTGAATCTCATATTGTGGCCTCCTGCATCTCATGTAGTGGATTTAAGAAACTGATCTTAATTTGAGATATTCAGGTTGCAAAGCAATTATCAAATGAAAGAGTAGAGTAGCATGCCTCAATCCAGTGAAATCCTCAGTTCCCAGGTACCCGTAAAATTATGTGTTATCATATTAACACTCACTGGGCACTTAAGTGGGTAAAGGAACAAGCTCACCAAGAAACCGTGCACCAGAAGATACTGTGAGAGGTGATAACTCAAAAGCCGCAAAACCAATTCAGCCAAGCTACATGTCAAAACAGCAAGTCCAGCGAATGTAAGGGTTTCCTCCCCTTTATCGTACAGCTACTTTTTAGAAAGCTGAAGCTTCTGAATTTCATTAGAGCACAAAACTAGTTCAAACAGTATGGTTTTTTATAATACTACTGTTAATGGTCATCCAGGGTTCATCTGCCTTTCAATTATTAGAACATGTACGAAAAGTTAAATTATTTTCACCTCACCAACTTTAGAACCCTATTTATGATTAAAAAACATTAGAAACATCAACTAGTAAATTTGCAATTGCTTCCTTAATATCAGTTCAGTTCAGTCGCTCAGTTGTGTCCGACTCTTTGTGACCCCATGAATCGCAGCACGCCAGGCTTCCCTGTCCATCACCATCTCCCGGAGTTCACTCAGACTCATGTCCATTGAGTTGGTGATGCCATCCAGCCATCTCATCCTCGGTCGTCCCCTTCTCCTCCTGCCCCTAATCTCTCCCAGCATCAGAGTCTTTTCCAATGAGTCAACTCTTCGCATGAGGTGGCCAAAGTACTGGAGCTTCAGCTTTAGCATCATTCCTTTCAAAGAAATCCCAGGTCTGATCTCCTTCAGAATGGACTCGTTGGATCTCCTTGCAGTCCAAGGGACTCTCAAGAGTCTTCTCCAACACCACAGTTCAAACGCATCAATTCTTCGGCGCTCAGCCTTCTTCACAGTCCAACTCTGTATTTTAAAATTTTAATTATCCCAGACAAAACTTTATTAGCTAAGTTATACATAATGCAATTTTATGAACCTAAATAAGCATAGTAAAGGCCTTAAAATAAGCATTGCATATAATGTCCTGTTTTTCCATGGGACTGAGAAGAAAGACTATTCAGATTCTCACCATGACTTTTAGGTTTTCCAAATTTTCTTAGTTGAAATAGTTATATACTAACCTATAAGAAGTACACAAACAAACTCTTTACTGGATAGTTTTTAAAAGCTTTTTATTCTGTAAAACACTACGTTTATTATTAGTGATTAATCTGTCTGCCAGTGCAGGAGACACAAGAGATACGGTTTGTTCCCTGGGTCGAGAAGATCCCCTAGAGAGGGAAACGACAACCTACTCCAGTACTCTTGCCTGGAGAATCGATGGGCAGAGGACCCTGGTGGGTCACAGTCTATGCAGTCCCAAAGAGCTGGACACAGCTGAGTGATTAAGCAGCAACAGAAGGAGAATCTTCTCTTCCCTCAGATTTGTTTCTCACCCCTCACTATCTTGCTCATAAACTGATGTTTCTTTTTAAATGTCCTAAGAATCTGTGGGGAATAAAATGAAACAATACTTTGCAGAGAAAAGTATCACTTCCATGAATTAACTATGTAATGCTATAATTATAAAATAAGAGATGATAAGATTTCTAGTAAAAGAGAGGAGCTGAAGAAGGGGGTAAAACTCCATTTCTTTCATCTCCTTTCCAAGCTGCTGCTGCTAAGTCGCTTCAGTCGTGTCCGACTCTGTGTGACCCCATAGACGGCAGCCCACCAGGCTCCCCCGTCCCTGGGATTCCCCAGGCAAGAACACTGGAGTGGGTTGCCATTTCCTTCTCCAATGCATGAAAGTGAAAAGTGAAGGTGAAGTCGCTCAGTTGTGTCTGACTCTTAGCAACCACATGGACCACAGCCAACCAGGCTCCTCCATCCATGGGATTTTCCAGGCAAGAGTACTGGAGTGGGCTGCCATTGCCTTCTCCGTCTTTTCCAAGAAAATCCTTCAAATATATGTCTCTACTCACTGTTTCAGTTCCACTTTTCCCATTCTCCCTTAAACCCATTCCAATCTGACTTACAAGCTAATCACACAACCAAAACTGCCTCATACAATGCTAGATTCAGTCAATTCAACAGCATTTCATGCAGGTGATGACACTCTCCCACGTGGTTCACTTTCTTCACTTGGTTCCCAAAACATGACACAGTCATGAATTTCCTCCTACCTTGGTTCCTTCCTTCTGGTACTTCTGTTCCCCTCATCACTGAGGAGATACCCCAGTGCTTAATTAACACTTGGCCTCTTCTCATTATCTGTTCACATTCAGTTCCTTAGAGACTTTTTCCACTCTCATGGCATTATATACCATGTCTATGCTAATAACTCCCCAATTTTTATCTCTACTCCAGGCCAGGCCACTTTCCAGAACTACACACACACATATCTAACCATCTGCTTGACCTTTTTCATTTGGGTGAACAGACATCTCAGACTCACCCCAACTAAACCATTTACTTGATATCCCTGACCCCTAAAACCTGCCTCAGCTGCAGCCTGCTCATCTCAGTCGATGGCAACTTCATCCTTCTAATCACTAAGGTCAGAATCCCTGGAGCAATCCTTGATGTCACTTTTCTATCACACCCCAAATCCAAATCATTGGAAAGTCCTGTTGGCCCTAGCTTCAGGATATTTCTAGAATTCAGCCCCTTCTAAGTACTTCACAATGGCCAACCTTGCCTCAGCCATCATCTTCTTAGTCAGTCTTCTTCCTTCCACCTTCACATACACGCACGCATGCGCGTGCGCATCCACACACTCCCCACAATCTACTCTTCCAGTAGATTCTAATCCCTTGGTTTAAAATTCTGGAATGGTTCTTTCTTTCATTCAGAGTAAATGTCATAGTACTTAAAACTGCTGAAAAGGGATTCAGCTCTCTGTTACTTCACTGACTTTTCTCCCCAGTAAGCTTCCTTTCACTTACTGTGCTCTAGCCCATGGTAGCTTCTTGGTCTTCCTCAAAATGCTAACACACACATGGACAGAAGCAGTGGTTGGCAGAGACTGGGACAGGGGAACAGAGGGAAGGATGGGGGGTGGTGGGTAACTGCTTGATGTGTATGAAGTCTCCTTTGAGGGTGATGCAATCATTCTTGAATTAGATAATAGTGATGTTTCCACATTGTGAATGTACTAAATGCCACTGAATTATACACTTAAAATGGTGAACTTTATGTCATATGCATTTTGCCACAATTTTTTAAAATACCAAACACACTTCCAACCTTTGCTCTAACTGTTTTCCTCTGCTCAGAGTCATGTTCTTGCTTTAAATACCCACTTGATTAACTCTCTTCCACCTTTAAGTGTTTGTTCAATACTACATGCTCAGTGAGGTCAACTCTGATCGTTCTATTTAATACAGCAAACTGCTCCTTACTCTGTATCTCCTTCATCCCACTCAACCTTTTCCACCCTCCACACCATCTATTTTCTAACACAGTGATAATTTACTTTTGAATACATGTATCGTTTATTGTCTCCTTTGCGCAAACGAAAGCTCCAAGGGGGCACTCGTTGTCTGCTGGGTTCAGTGATGGATTCCAGGTGCCCAGATAGTGCCTGCTACACATATGCACTCTGTGAATATTTTTTTTTCATCTTCACATCCTGTAGACGGTGGCCTTAAAAGCAAGCTCAGCATCCTTGAAGTTGGTAATTCTGAATTAGTCTTAAAAAAGAAGGTCCAGATAGTTGAGTGCCCCAAAGACAAATCCTAATGGGGCCTTCACAATGGGAGACTAAATGTACTGAGCTAGAGTTGTGTGTGAAAATGGAGGAGCGAATGAAAGCTCAGTGTTAGAAATAGGGCTATCCTTTGAGGGGGTTCAGCGGGGGCAGGGGGTTGGCAGGGGCGAGGTGGGGTGGGGGGTGGTCTAATAGTTTCCAGATATTTAGAGAAGATAAGGATTACAATTTTACAGGATATAAGACGCATCTGATAGCACGACTTCTGAGGGGACAATACCGCAAGAGGACGCCTGCTGGCAGCCTATGACGGGGAAAGCACTAAAGCTTTGGGAGCTGAAGCAACATTTTCCCAGCTGTCCCAGAGTGAAACCAGCTGCCAGTGAAGCCACACAAATTGAACTGACACCATATGCCTAAGTGAAGAGCCCAGGAGGAATGACCAACATAGCTTGAAAATTAAATCCCATCCCCCCTCTAGAATCAAATAAGCCTTAACATGTTTATATACATGTGGGAAGAAGGAGGAATCAAGACTGAGTGAGATTTGTCTTATTGTCAATTTTGGTTACAAGAGAAAAAACTGAAGACTGAGCTCTTTCAACATTTTATTAAGCAGTACTGATCTGTAAGCTCGCAGAAACTGAGGATAACATGCCATTTGTCTGCAACTGCTTTTGTAACTAATGTAGCCCCTTCCACATAGTAACTGTCAAGCCTTGAATGAACAATGACTTAAAATAAGATGAATGGGAATCTGTTTGCCTTTTGCAGAAGTTTAATACTTTTCTAGAAAAATACCACTTCAATTCAGCTGCCAATAAGTATGGTAGTGAGGTTTTGTTTTGTTTTTATTTTGGGTCCTGGACATTTTGTCTCTTATTACTAGAACTCCAATTTCTGTTGCATAAAAAGAATCGCATCTCCACCCCCTGAGCCCCAACCCTCCTGCAAAATTTGCTTTTCTTTTACTGTTGCTCGGCTGTTCACTTGCTCATATTTGGGAAGTTACTCATTTTATTTTAAAACTTACTTTTAAGCCCTTGCTTCAAAAAAAAAGCCTTCCTGTCATGCTGGGTTATTCAGCAACAATCTATTGCCCTCCATGGGATAAACTCAGCCTTCACCCCCACAGTTTATCTGCTTTGGGAGCTGGATTACTGCCTCATAAAACAGCACAACAGTACTATTATCACATAATCATTATCATTACCTCACTTTCAGCCATACAGATCCTTCTAATCCTGAACATCTTGCCTTCCTAATCTTGCTATATCTATCCTCTCCTGCTGTGAAACTCGTGTGTTCCATTTTCACAGAAGCTTAATGCAATCACAAATGGAAAAATAAAATATATTTTTTAACTAGGCTGCATCTTATTGATACCACTGAGTTATACAGGAATTTAAAATAGCTCCATATTTCATTCAAGTAAACAGAACAAAAGTGTGGGTAGCAGTATGAGTTGATCTTAGCCTAGCCTAGATCTTAGCCTAGCCTACCCAATCTCATTTTTCTGGCTTTTGCCATATCATTTAGGACAGATTCAATATGACACTCCCAAGTGGGGACTACTCAGTTAGCAACAGAATTATTTCCACCCTGAGTAAAGTCTGGAAGAAGAAATGCCATTCTACTAAGATTTACTCAGAGGCTGGAAATAATCACTGTTTAATTGTGTCTTCCCCCAGTCCATGGAAAGTCGCAATGGATATCCAAAGTAAATTCCTTCTTTGATCACTTTGACAAAAAAAAGTCGCTTTCTAACTTTATCAAAAAGACATAATTCATGCCTCCAAAGCTTAAAAGAAGCAGGCATAGATTTCCAGTCCTTACAATCAATAAAAACAAAGTTAAGAGAATTTTATAGCCCCATCAGGTAAATAAAATAATCAGAGTTCACATTTATTCATGTCCATAGAACTTTCCTTTTTTTATGTTTGCCACTTAATGTTTGTTTTTAACACTAATAATATAAAAAATTCAAAAATTAAAATATAAAGGGTGAATGAATGAAATACTGAAAAAAAGAGAGAAAATTATAAACACTAAAATTCCAACCACTCTCAAGTAATCACAGTCAATATTTTGATATTAACATTCCATATCTTTTCATAGATAAGCAGTTAAAACAAAATATTTATTTTCCAAAAAACTGAATCACCCAACATATACTGTTCCATGCTCCTTTATTCCATTTAACAATAGAGCATGAAGGTCTTCTTGGTCAACAAAATGTGAAACAGATAAATTTATTTTTTCTAATAAGACTCATATTCTAAAGGTACATAGTAGATGAAGAGATTCATAAGAACTGTACTGCATAGACTTTGGAGTCAATAGAAATATTAAAGGAAAATCTGAGAAAAGAATCTGAAGTGAAGATATTGGGGGGGGGGGGAATAGAAGGCAAAAAAGAAACATAAAAAGCCACGATTAGCACACAAACTTCATCCTGCACCATGTCACTCTGAAACACAGAATAATGAGAAAATAATTATTATCCTTCCTAAAGACAAGACAATGGTATAAACATATGCCATAAATTCCTCTCTAAGGAAGAAAATGAGGAAGAACACAAGAAAATTGAGAAAAAATCATAGATTAATGGTAATATCTTATCAAATTAGATCATCCCAGGGATTTAAATTCAACTTTATATCCCTAAAATTCCTATCCAGCAATTTTTTTCTCAAAACAAATCAGTTAGACTTCTGCTTCTGCCTATAACTTAGGGCTTATAAGTATCTGAGAAAACTCTCCTCAAAAATAGTGCATGGATTATGATAAGAAAAAAATAATTATAAATCTTACAATTTCAATTCTTCATCAAGATGTATCAAATCCTTACATATACTAGACTCTGGACTATATATTCAGAGATCCCCTCAAAGGAAAACAATAATAAGGAAATTTTAAGTCAGAGAATGTGACAGAGCATTGTACTGAGAAAAGACAAACAGACACCCCAATGGATCCCTTATCACGGACTGAGAAAAAACACATGACTCAGAAGAGTCTGAAATAGGTAGAGCATCCTAGTAGTTGAAAGCAAGGCCTTCACAGGTCATAAACTAAAGCTCAATTCATACTGTTCTCAATTTTGCAGAAGTCCCAGAACTGAGTTGGTGTTATATAACAGAGGTTGGTTATATGATAGAAGCATAGCAATTTCCAGATAGACCCATACTCCGCCTTATCCCCTGCTCATATCATCGCACCTCTTTACGGCATATACTTAAAAGCTAGAGTGCCAAAGAATTGATGTTTTTGAACTGTGGTGTTGGAGAAGACTCTTGAGAGTCCTTTGGACAGCAAGGAGATCAAACCAGTCCATCATAATGGAAATCAGTCCTGAATGTTCATTGGAAAGACTGATGTTGAAGCTCCAATACTTTGGCCACCTGTTGCCAAGAGTCAGCAAATTAGAAAAGACCCTGATGCTGGGAAAGATTGAAGGCAGGAAGAGAAGGGGACGACAGAGGATGAGATGGTTGGATGGAAACGCCAGCTCAATGGACATGAGTTTGAGCAAGCTCTGGGAGATGGTGAAGGACAGAGAAGCCTGGTGTGCTGCAGACCATGGGGTTGCAAAGAGTCGGACACAACTGAGTGGCTGAACAACAATAACTGCATTTCATGGACCGAGAAGCAAGTTCCACTGTTCTATTCGTTATGTGTGTTGAGATTTACACTGCAACTAGCAACAGCATCCTGTCACTAACCTGTCATAACCACTATGATATTCAGGCAATTCAGTATTGGGGAACTGCAAAACTTGGCATGTAACCATGGGTGAGCCAAGTGACCAGAAAACTTCTAGCTAAATTACACTAAAGTGTTGTCGGCCTAGAATTTTAATTGAATGATGGTGTTGCATTTTAAATCATTAATTTAATAGAAAACAATTTTTCTTTATTGTTTGTCTTACTATGACACTTTGGCATACATATAGTGGAAAACACAAAGAGGCAATAAGTAAGAGGCTACAGTCTAACTCTTAGAAACATCTATGAAAAGTTCCTGAAACAGCTAAGAGTCAAGGAGAACAGAAATAATGCAGGAAAGAAAAAAAGAAAAAAAGCCAGCAAAGTGAAGATTCCTTTTCTCTGTTTAATATCAAGGAAGACTATAAACCCAACTATGGCAACAATGGGGCATTTCCCAGAAGGAATTCCCGAAGAGAACATTAACAGATCCTACATTTTCATTTGAGAAGGGATATGCTCTCTGAATTTTCAGTATACACTTAGTTTCATAAAGTAGCAATTAACAAACTAATTAGCTAAAGAAGCATAATTGATAAACAGTAAAGCTTGAGAAGAAAGTATTGGTACCTTGAACTTAACATTTTGTGTCCTGGCTAAGGGTCTCCTTGGCACTAGACAGGACTTTTCAATTTGAGGGCCTGGGAAGCCCTCAGTTTCCTAAAGACATCTCCTAATTTCTACAGTAAAGCTTTCATAGTTTGAATCCTGACTATATCTAGGGTAGTAGTGATGCTATTAAATTCCAGATAGTCAAGGAAGTTCTCAATGATAAGATGGCAAATGAGCCAAGATTAAAGGGAAAGAGGAGTAGCAAGCATTGTAAATACCTAAGGGAAAGAGGGAAAGGGAAATGCAAAGGCCCTGGAGCAGGTCTGTATTTGCTGTATGTCAATGACACCCCACTCCAGTACTGTTGCCTGGATAATCCCATGGGCGGAGGAGCCTGGTAGTCTGCAGTCCACGGGGTCACTAAGAGTCAGACATGACTGAGCAACTTCACTTTCACTTTTCACTTGCATGCACTGGAGAAGGAAATGGCAACCCACTCCAGTGTTCTTGCCTGGAGAATCCCAGGAACGGGGGAGACTGGTGGGCTGCCGTCTATGGGGTCGCGCAGAGTCGGACATGACTGAAGTGACTTAGCAGCAGCAGCAGCAAGAACCAGCAAAGAGGCCAGTGTGGAGTAAAACAAGCAAGGGAGAGGGTTTGCAGATGAATGCAGAAGGGCATATGTGGAGTGTATATCACTTACAGCGCTATGGAAGAATGTGAGTATTCTAGATTTTGTTCTAGATGAGAATTCACTGGATAGTTACAAGCAGAGGAGTAACATGATATGACTTTTGGTAAGATCTTTCTGGCTATTGTGTGAAAAATTAACCACATGGGGGAAAGATGGAAGCAGAAAGTTAATTTAGGCTACTTTGAGAGTCCAGGAAATAGTTTTTCTCAGAGGAATTCTCCCACCAACTGTTCAGAAACTAGAATAAAATATTCTTCATATTTTTACAGTAAAAATAGAAACTTGAATAACTGGTGAATTACAAATAAGTGCAATTTTTAAATAACTTCCAATATAAGAAAGGTACTTTTTCAGTAGGGGAAAGGGCAGTATAGCACAGGAAATCATTAGACAATGCAAGTCCAGCACAACAAAAGACCCAAATCACAGCTGAAATCTAAGAGTGTAACCAACAACTTCTGGTTAAGGCTTTCATCAATATCCAAGTAGGAAGAATCATGAGGAATATCATGGCAGTTTTAATAGTATAGTGTTTGCAAGTATGTGTGTGTTAAGTCGTTTCAGTCGTGTCTGGCTCTTTGCGACCCTATGGACCATAGCCCACCAGGCTCCTCTGTCCATGGGACTCTCCTGGCAAGAATACTAAAGTGGGTTGCCATGCCCTCTTCCAGAGGATCTTCTCCACCTAGGGATCGGATGAGAATCTCTTAGGTATCCTGCAATGGCAGGCAGTTCTTTACCACCAGCACCATCTGGGAAGCCATTTAGATACTAAGCAGTATTTACCTTTGTAAATTTCCAAGTTAAAAGATCATTTCTGACATTGCCAAGGAGATGAGAATGACCACATGGATATAAGGAACACTGGAATCTGCTGTCCTGGATGAAGTCCAAATTATCAAGAGAAAATATGCAGTACATGTCACAGAAGAGGCAAGCTGTACAAGGATTACATCCTTTTAAATGTGTTGCCTCATACATCTCATGCAATATTTCTTTAAATGTTATTGGTCTTTATTTATCTTGGAACTTTTACCCTGTATTATGATAAAAGTAGATTAAAATTCCGGGAACTATTAACTGTTCCCAAAAGGCACTCCCATTCTCCTGTGGCAACTTAATATATTTGAATCTGAGCCCATTTTTTATTAAACTATAGGAAGACTTTGCCAGGTCTCTGCTAAAATTTATCACTCTATTTCTCTTTCCTATCATCTGAAATGTGTTTGAAGAATATCAAAGGTACATCTAAAATAGAACTTTATTTTTAACTTCTTTCACCACTTGAAAAGAACAGGGTTGTCAATGACGCTGATCTATGGGTGAAGGAAAGAAACCAAGGTGGTCAGAAAGGCAGCTCAAAGTTTTCACAAAGTCCTTGGTCAGCTTTTATGTACATCAAAATGAAACCTACAGCCCCTGGTGACTGAAAGCCTTCATCTGCTGGCAGCCTCTCTCGAACCTCCCCTTCACACTGTGTGGTTGCCGGGCCTCTTCCTTTCCAAGACAGAATTCATATTCCTCCTTTGTGAGTATAGGGTTATTCAAAGCAACCCACATAAAATGGGGTTCCTTCTATTTCTCATGGCAGTTTAAACTGTTTTAAAGGGATGTGTCTTTCTGCCTGCACATGATCCTAATTTTTCTCTAGCTTGCTGGGGATATTCTGTCACCTTTTATTTCGGGTTTGCTTTCAGGGGGAAAAAAAATACAAAAAAGGTGCCAAATTTGACACTTCAAAGTATCTTGGTAAACTAGGCAATTTCCAACCATGTGTGAAACCCACCCCCCCATGGCCCCCCCACGGCCCCCCCACCCCCGCCAAAAAAAATCTTTAAAATAAACTTAAAACACCCATTATTATACCTAGGGTTAAAAACTACCAGGGAAAACAACTTGTAAGCATTACCATTACAAAGCTGAATGCCTAAGGCAATGTTCCTGACCACCTCAAAAGCTGGTGATTTGCCTCTGGAGTCTTCCACCCCTCCTCACTAATAGGCCTGGAAGTTACAGACAATTAATTATTAGATTATGTAACTCCCACTGCTTAACATTCTATGGTTTTACTGCAAGTGTACTGCTTTTCGGTGAGGGGTGCAATTTCATCAGCTCACTCATCTGCGTCTTTGTGCTCCTTAATCCTGGCTTCCCAGGGTTTTTCTTTAATTGGTTCAGCCTTCTTTGGCCCTCAGTCAGCCTGATTTTATTCATGGTTTCCCAGTCAAGATGACTGAATCTGAAAATTATGGTGCCAAAGTCTTACAGGCATGTTAGATACAAATACTCATCTAAAACTTCTACACTGAGAGAATCTGTCTTTCTGTGATTAATGAAAGCACATTTTTGCAAGCTTCTGAAGTCTACACTGTGCTGGTGAAAAACTGGAGGAACCACTCACTACACTAGAGTCATGTAGTTGTGATCCACAGCACGTATGTCTGGCACTGTAGAAAGCACACTGGCTAAGGAACCACAAGTGGAGTAGGATATGGCAACCCACTCTAGTATTCTTGCCTGGAAAGTTCCACTGACAGGGGAGCCTGGCAGGCTATAGTCCATGGGGTCGCAAAGAGTCAGACACAACTGAGCAACTGAGCACAAGGAACCATGGTTGCAGTTTATTTCACCACATGTCTTTGCACGCAGTGCCATCACTCTGAGCATCAGTTTACTCACCCGTAAATCAGGAATTAAACCACCTATCTCAATGCGGTTTGGTCAGAGATAAATGAAATGAGTGGTAAAATGTTTTGCCAATTATGAATACTATAGAAATTAAGTGATTAAACTATTATTGGTATTCACAAACTCTAATGTCCTTATTATTGTGGCAATAAATAGCTCTTAAGAACTTGATGATGCTTCTATTATTAAAAAGTTAATTAAAAAGACCTTCGTTAGCATGTGCAATCAAGTTCACTGTGCTAATTGCTTCACTAAAATTTCTACTGCTAAAATAACATGAAAGGGGGACTTCCCTGGCAGTCTAATGGTTAAGACTCCAGGCTTCCACTGCAGGGCACAGGTTCAACTTCTGGTTAGGGAACTTAAAATCCCACATGCCATGTGGCATGGCCAAAAAAATAATAAAATAAAATAACATGGGATGTTATATGCCTTATATGCCTCTTCCACCTCAGAACCTCTGTATTGTTTCCACAAATAGCAGGATTCATCTTCTTAAAATTCCACTTTCAGGTATTACCCAAACAACCATTATCCCAGGGCCAGGCCAAGCTTTTAAATTCCATCTTAGTGATTTTCCTTAACTGAAGCCACTCAACAGCAAAAAGATGATTCTAAATTTTAATATATTGTGGTTAGTAATCTGGCTGTGTCAGTAATATACGACTAGGCATTTTCAAATCATTAAGGATATATTTCACACGCTGCTAAAACTAACTACTACTCATGCCCTCTACAAACACTGTTATGAGCTCAAGAAGTGACTCAGGGATTCTCAGTTTTCTCAGGGATTCTCAGTAGCCAGTTGCCCTGGAGTCCCCAAGTGCATCAAAACCTGGAATCACCAGCCTATCAGAGATGTGGGATCAATCAACATCAGTGAAAGAAGCAGAGGAAATGCCCAGTTGTGGTCTTAAATTAGATGGGTCAAGATTAGGGTGATCAACTGTTCCAGTTTTCCCAGGACTCGGAGGTTCCAGGAATATGGGACTTTTCATTTCAAAACAGAGAAAAATCTCACACACTCTGGGATAAGCTGGTCACTAGTTAAGACTGGTGAGAAACACCATGCTGAAGGAGAACCACAAAGCACTATCAGGTCAGTGAGGTCAAAGCCATGGAGCCGGGGGCAGGGTTACCATGCAAAGGCTAAGGGAAGGTGACATAGATCACATTTTGCCACAGTTTACTATTTCATACGTTCTACATCCCCACCCCACAGCTGTGCATAAAGAGTCAATTTAGTTAACTAAACTGCCATCTGACACTACATGAGGTATTAAGGTCTATACGTTCACTTCATCATTTGGTTCATTTCAGAACAAAATTTCAAGTGCATCCAAAGTGTACACAGAAATTTCAATCTTGTAAGCCACAAACCCAGGTGTGTATACAGTGTATCTATCTTAATTTCCCTTAACCCAAACTTAATTTCTACCTTAAATCCCCAATTCCAGCTAATAGCAGACAACTTAATTGAGTCACTCAGTAAATGCAATCAAATTAGTGATTACTCAGTTATTTCTGATTTAAATACTGTCAGCTTAGAATGAGACACCCAAGTCTTCTCTTCTTTAAGACTCCCCCAACCTTTCTACAGTTCCTGGGTATAGGGAGGGGGAAGATCTAGGGCTCCTGTCAAATTTCAGCAAGTATCAGAATCATCAGGAGGGCTTGTTAATTGAAGATCACTGATATCAGCACCAGTTTCAGATTCAGCAGGTCTGGGGTGGGAGGCCCAAGAATTTGCATTTCTAACAAGTTCCCCGGTGATGCTGTCTCAGGGATCACACTTTGAGAGCTAATGCCATGTTAGAGCTCTTCTGGGCTTCCCTCATAGCTCAGTCAGTAAAGAATCTGCCTGCAATGCAAGAGACCCGGGTTCGATTCTTTCCTGGGCTGGGAAGATCCCCTGGAGAAGGAAATGGCAACCCAATCCAGTATTCTTACCTGGAGAATCCCATGGACAGAGGAGCCTGGCGGGCTACAGTCCATGGGGTCGCCAAGAGTAGGACACAACTGAGCGACTAAACTACTACTACGATTAGAGCTCTTCTCGGTGACTTTGAAGTGAAGTGAAGTCGCTCAGTCGTGTCCAGCGCCTCATTAGTTTTCTTTCACTGTCTGAACTGTCTTCCTTGAGCTTTTGATCACTCCCTATGGCTAGAAAATAACTGCTAGTGAGGGTGGAATGAATGCTTTACCTGTCTATACTTGGCAACACTTGGGGCTGTAGAAGTACTTCAACTAATCTCAGAATTATCATCTTGTTACATCCCTGGTGGCTCAGCTGGTAAAGAATCTGCCTGTAATGCGTGAGACTGGGTTCAATCCCTGAGTTGGGAAGATCCACTGGAGAAGGGAAAGGCTATCCACTCCAATATTCTGGCCTAGAGAATTCCATTGACTCTATAGTCCATGGGGTCGCAAAGAGTTGGACATGAGTGAGCAACCTTCACTTTCACTTAACTTTCACTACATCCATAGTATCATCCCCTCAGCATTTACATGTAGCTCCCCTTGGATGCATCCTGTAGCTTGTTAAGTAGTAAAGAAGAATGATTTGAGCAGTAGTCCAGAAACGTCTAAATCAGGCTTTGCACCTTAATAGCCACGTAACCTTGGTCAGGGCTTCCCTGGTGGCTTAATGGTAAAGAATCTGCTGCAATGCAGGAGACACAGGTTAGATCCCTGGGTCAGGAAGATGACCTAGAAAAGGAAATGGCAACCCATTCCAGTATTCTTGCTTGGAGAATCCCATGAACAGAGGGGCCTGGTGGGCTACAGTCCATAGTGTCGCAGAGTCGGACACAACTTAGCAACCAAGCAACAAACACAACGTTGGACAAATTCTTTACATTTACCATCTCTCAGTTTCTAATCTATAGAATAAAACTGGTATCTCCCCTGTCATGGCAATCTCACAGAAGATTTATAGGACTCAAAGGTAATGTCTGAGAATACACTTTGAAAATAATTAATGGTTACATTTAAGGTAAAATATCTGTTACTATGCATATAACTTCCCATCAGCCTATATAGTTACCTTTACAAAAGCTGGATAGTCATCCCTCAGTATCCATAAGGAATTGGTACCAGGACCCTTCTCCCCATACCAAAATCTGCAGATGCCCAGGTCCCTTATAAAATGTTTCAGTCCACCCTCATATCCATGGGCTCTTCAATTGTGCATTCAATCAACCATGAATAGAAATTCTTTCCAACTCCACATTTAATGACATTAATTTGGTAGCTTTAAAATCAGCAAATGCTACAAATCAGGACTTGTGCGCCACTGGGTTGTTTATTTTCAGAGAGCCAGTTCTTAAATGGGCTTCCCTGGAAGCTCAGATGGTAAAGAATCTACCTGCAATGCAGGAGACCCGGGGTTTGATTTCATTTATCCACATATCGCTGCTTACAGGACAAACTGAGATTTGATAGCTATATTTCCAGTGTTAGTTTTTGATAAGGTGATAAAAATATACTTTTCTCTCCTTTATACCACACAAAATTTTATCATCTAAACAAGACATATTAAAATATATACAAATATGGCATGTTACCAAATTCTCTACCTTCAGCAGTGATTTTCAACCTAAAATGGGATAAGAATCATCTAGGAGGCCTTGATTAAAATGCAAATTTCAGGGTCCTACCCCTAAGAATCTGAACAAGAGTCTGAGGAAGGATCTTAAAGGGGCATTTTTACAAGCTCTGGAGGTATCCCAAACTGGTTGGTGGTCTTAAGGTGACATGTGGAGCTGATAATGAAACATAAAACCCACAATTTGGCTTTTAAGTCCTTTACCAACTGATCACAAAATCCCTTCTCCCCATCTCCAACTGCTCTGCAGTGTATACCTGTCCTGAATTGAAAAGATACCATCACTCAACTGCAACAGAATCCTTGGAATTTTATTTACTTATTTGCCAAGTTTCCTACAGTATGGTTTGAGAGCTTGCTACTGTGGACCCTGGGTTGAGAAGATAAAATAGGTTTCATAGCCTTTAAGCTAGCAAACTTAGTAACTGTTTCAAGGGCACATGCTGGCAATGAGTCAGAAACAAGTGAAATCTTGCAAAAAGTGGCAAGAAAAGGGGATCAAGAGAGAAGGAGGAAAGTCTATGTATGCATTTCCCCACAGAATACAGAATACTGCTGATCATTTTTGTTGAAGCAATTTTACTTTAGTTACAGAAGTCTTACTATATAAAAATAATTTATTTTATAAATGAACTGTCACACCCTTGGAGAAGCCAACCATGAACAATTTGTTATTGGTTATATTTCCATTATTGTCACCATTTAATCCATAGTTTAGTGATTAATGGTTTTCTAAGAAAACTTGTTTGAAGTATAAAGAATGAAATCTGTTATTGGAGGAAGACCCAACAAGATTCATTTGTCTCGGTGGCTCATCAGTACTGAAACCGACATCACACAATTAATGGTCCAAGAGATGAAACAGGACTCCTATTCTGTCATGTCTCCTCTATTTAAGTCTTCAAAAATGAAAAATAATGAGAAAATGAGTAAAACAAATTGCTTGATATGCCAAGAAGCAAAATAACCCTATTAAAATAATTAGAATTTCATCTCAAATTATTAGACACTGCTGTTTCACTGGAGAAAAATCCAACTCTGGGGTGATGCCCTGATAAATGTGAGTATAATTTATGGCACTGCCATTAGAAATGTTTGAAAGGGGGTACTTTCTGAAGCTTGATAAGCCTCTAGACATGCTTCTCTTAGAATTAAAAGGCTGCTTTGGGGAAACTATCTCAAAAGTTTTATGTCAGAATGGTTTGTTTCTTCAGTTTAACTAAGTTTCCTACATATCTGAAAGAATATGCAACTCAAAAGTGAATATATGTTATGAGTCTAATGCTCATAGATTCATAGAAATTATGTTCACAAACATATCAGATTGGAAAAGGCAACAGAAAATGATAATAATAATTTATTTGTTTAGGAATAGAAGATTGGGCATTAAATTTTCCACTGCACAATACAAATTAAGAATGCTGAAAATAATTCAGCTTAGCTCTATAGCATATGACTAATCTGCATCCCTGAACAGTCAGTAAATAAAACATTATTTTAATCCAATCTGACTTCATGTTATAAACTATTTTTGAGCACCAACTATGAGAAAGGCACTTTGCTAACATCATGAGGAACTGAGAGTCAAGGATTCATTTGAATCCATGACATCAGGCAACTTGAAATCTAGTGGAGAATAAGCACATGAAAAGAAATAGCTATGACAGAAAAGTAAAATATGAAGTGCCTTGGAAAGCACTAGGGAGGAAATGATTAGTTCCAAATAGTGGAATGGATGAAGATTTTACACAGAAGATGGCAAAAGAAAGAAGTCCATAATTTTCCTGAGATGTGGAGCCTTGTAACAGTGGTTGAAAGGTGCATCTCAGAAAGTACTGGGAACTATAGCAACAAAGGGAGAAAAATGAGGAGAGGCTTAAATCATAGCATGTAATGATTATACTGCAACCCTGGGCTTTTGGTTGCCGATCCTCTAGCATGTGCTTGGCACAGAGCAAGCACTGGACATATTTGGTGGACAGGCAGTCAAGCCCAATAGTTATCAAGGAGGAGTATAGCCTACTACTACTACTGCTTCGGCTAGTACAGCCATGAAAGTGTGAGAGTCTACCTAGACGATAACTAGTGTCACCAATGTGAAAGTGCAGGCTATGTCTCATTTTATATGTGCTTAAATGTCATGCCTCATAATTATGATGATCAAGCAACACAAATCACAAATGTACTCATTCTAACTTCAGTGGAAATTAACTTGCTCTCATTCTGCTATTACAAAACTGTTATCTAATATATCAGTGTGCATTTCCACATGTTCATATATGATTTTACATGTTTTCATCAGTTTTAACAAGGAAATACAAATATATTTTCTTTGATACCAAAAGGATAAGAAAAGCTTAGAGAACATTACTCTTAAATCAAATAGTATTTCAATTAACATATACAAGTAATATTTCTTTCGTTGTTTTTTTGTTTTGTTTTTTGGCTGCACCACACAGCTTGTGGGATCCCTAATTCCCTGACCAGCTGACCAGGGATCAAACCCTGGGTCCTTGGCAGTGAAAGCATGGAATCCTAACCGCTGGGCTGCCATGAATTCCCTACAAGAAGTATTTCAAGTAACGAACACCCCTGGAAGATGATACCTAAGTCAAAACCAAAGTGGTGAAAAATATTGTATCTATTTCATTCTACACCCTGGGCTGCAACTCATATAAAGCCTCTGGCTCTTCACATACCACAAATCACTACTCTTACCATTCTGTTTTAACCAGTACCCATTCACATTGAAATTAACTCTAAATATTTTTATTTTTAGAGCTCTCTATTGGAAATAATTTTTTTCCTAAATAAGAAAAGGCATTTTCTCGCTTTAAAGGACACCTGAATACTTCTACTCCCTATTAAGCCTACTTAGCTGGTTCTTATGTGCGAGCTAAGTTGCTTCAGTTATGTCTGACTCTTTGCAACCCCATAAACTGCAGCCCACCGGGCTCCTCTGTCCATGGGATTCTCCAGGCAAGAATACTGGAGTGGATTGCCATGCCCTCCCTCGGGGGATTTCCTGATCCAGAGACAGAACCCACATCTCCTGTGTCTTCTGCACTGGCAGGCAGGTTCTTACCACTAGTGCCACCTGGGAAGCTGATTCTTAGGTTATCCTAAACACCAGCCCATAAGGTGTCTATTCCTGTATTGGGCATAGCCCCATGTGAGGGGATACAGCTTGATCATCATAAAATGGGGAGGAATTCAGACGCCACTTGCCTATGACCCAGTGGATCTGTGTACTGAAAAAACTTGCACAACTGAACATAGTGGCCCTTCCCCTTGAAGGACAATTCAGTTTAATTCTTGTGATATGACTTGGGGAGGGAGGTCTACAGCACAGTCTCTATAACTGGTGCCTTGCTCTCCTGAGATCCTGGCTAAGGCTATACAAGAAACTTTAGGGAATAGAGAACATATATTACATATGAAGGGAACCTGTATCATCCCAGCAAAGTGCTGTCTGCCAGCAAGTCCCTTCCTCTAAGCTTGTCCCCAGTGGATTGGCCTCCTCCATGTATAAACCAAGCCCCAATCTTCACCTCCTTGAATCTTTACAGCTTAAGCTTTTACTTAAAATTAAGATATTTCTATTGCTATTTAAAATTGCCGATGTGTACTCTTACTTATTTGAAATGCATCCTCTGCTTCCCAGATTATTTCTGCCTGAGATTATGAAGTCTCTAATAAACAATTATAGTACTGGAAAACATTAATTTAATTAATAGAGCTATTACTGCAGCCAGTAAATAATGTTGATGATGACAGGCTTTTTCTTTTCTTTCTTTTTTTTCACTTTTTTTCTTTACTATTTTTTTTTCTTTTTAAACTTTTATTATATATTGGAGTATAGCCGATTAACAATGTTGTGATAGTTTCAGGTAGACAGCAAAGGGACTCAGCCGTACATATACATGTATACATTCTCCCCCAAATTCCCCTCCCATCTAGGCTGCCACATAACACTGAGTAGAGTTTCCTGTGCCATACATTAGGACCTTGTTGGTTATCCATTTTAAATATAGCAGTGTGTACATGCTGAGCCCAAACTCGCTACCTAGATGATGACAGACTTTTTAAATCAAGTTTTAAAATCACTTTTTAAAATGTTATTTATTTATGCTTTTCACCTACTTCGAAGAGGATTTGAGATGGCTTCTAGCACAAAAGATCAAAACCCATTAATACTGAACATAAAACCAAAGTCAAATAATAAAGAAGAAATGACATCAGAAAACCCAGAGAGAAGATCTCCCTTTGAGTATAAGGCTGAACTCTTATTCAAAAGAACTTCACAGGTCATATAACAAAACCTGTTCTGATGCTGTGATCAAAGAGGAATTTATCATATGAACCTTTCTGTATAATTGACCAGGCAACATAATGAGTAAGGACCTTAACAGCAGCTTTCACAAACCACTCAAAGGCATCTTTCACGATTAGTTTTTCATGGGTTGTATGACACGTGCAGCTGCGCAACACAGCAGCTCGACTTTAGAAGAGCCCCAAACTTGGTTTACACTCGCTCTGTCATCTCAAAATTCTTAAATATTTTTTAGTAAGGGTTCCCACATTCATTTCATACTGGGCACAGCAAACTACATGGCCAGTCCTGTCACCTTTCATACAGCTAATTGTTATGCCAGCCCCTAAAGGATATTTCTCCTTTGGCAATATAAAGTACAGTATTTTCAGAATTCATCCAAATTTTTATTATAAAAAATAATTCACCATGGATATATAATATCCCCCCACCAAACCCACCAATCTTAAATCCTGTAAATACTAAACATAAGCAATAGCATTCTTTTATTTTCAAAAAGGAAGAAAAGTCATTATTTTTCTCCCTTCATATATTTAAGTTCAAGACATCTTTCATCAGAAATAACATATTTATCATAATGTTTTAGATATAGTTAGATGTCTTAGCAATAAAATCTGTAAACAGGCTTCTGATTTAAAATCAGTTG
This sequence comes from Ovis aries, assembly GCF_016772045.2. Lineage (NCBI taxonomy): Eukaryota > Metazoa > Chordata > Mammalia > Artiodactyla > Bovidae > Ovis > Ovis aries. The sequence continues at coordinate 27,745,986 of NC_056057.1, read as the reverse complement.
CCCAGCTAGATGAAATGCAGCTTCATCAAACTGAAGAATTCAATCTCTGGATTACGCCTTCCATGTTTTCCCCTTGAACTGATTGTTTTAAGAGAGAAATTTTTAAATGTATTTGAAGAGAAGTAAAATACCCTCAGAGGCCATTTTGTACCTTATTCTGCCTTCAAATCTGTCATAATTACTCCTTCCTACCAGAGGGACAGACTCCTACTTTGTTCTTTATACATTTTTGCACATAACTGAAAGATATCTTTCCCATATATAACACATCAGATAAAACAGAACTTGGCAGTTGCTGTCCATATGATTGATGAAAACTGTTTCCGCATTAGACGCCCCTATTAGCACATCAAGTACACCACCAGAGCTGTTGTTCAAAGGTGCCTGAAGCTACCATGATCCCGGCATCCTTCCCTCCTAGTTTAACCAACTACAATCTTCCAAACTCAGTACTATGTACAAGAGATATATCACTGGGAAAGACATCTCAGCCTGCCTGTGGCTTAGAATCTCATGGGAAACAGAGAAAAATAAGTATAATTACTACACCGTGACATATGTGACATAGTAGAATTACAAAGGAAGGAATCAGAGGTTATTATTAATGTGATATTACTAAATATGTGATATTATTAACTTATTCTAAAATATTTAGCTTTATTAACAACTCAGGGTTTAACTGAACAGATGAAGTTTTATTATCAATTCAGAACTGAACTTAATATGTGTGAAGCTAGAGGTTAAATCACTGTGAATTAATGAAGCTTAAGTTCAGGGCCCTTTACTTGCATATAGGTGCCTTCCAAGACTTTTTCACTAATTTTTTATTTGTAATTTTGTATCCTTTTCTTAGAGAGGGCCCCCAAACTGTATAAAAGCCATAATCCACAAAGCCTTGTGTCCTCCTCTGCATGGGTCATACTGACTTTTGACCTCCCCACAGTGCCCCTTCAGAATGACAGGCTCACCTGGCTGTAAGCTGTAAGCTAATGGTAGTTCCACTTTATTACCTCATGGACTCATAAAAATAATAGGACTAGTTCAGAAGGCTGCAAACATTTTCCTGTTCAGCTAAATTTTCTCAGACTAAACCCTCTTCTTGAGCTTGAAGTCACAGTGCTAATTCCAGCCTTTCTCCTACTGAAAGCATAAAAATAAGAGCAGGAGGGCTTATGCACTTTCATGTTGATCCTAGAACCAAAGAGAGAGAAAGCGTAAAAGGAGAAAAGGTGTGCAGGGAAAGAAAAAGTCATTAGACTGCAGCTCCTTTCTTGAATTTCTCACTTCTTGGTCCCATCCCACAGTCTGCTTGAGCTTTCAAGGCAACCTCCTCAGAGGGAAGGAAATATAATTTGCCTATTTTTCTCTAGAAATATTTCCCTCTAATGTCACAGGTTTTCTTTATAACAATGACAGAGAACAATGGGATTGCCTTATGGGTGAAACTGTGTTTTACAGGATGTGGTATTATAAAATGCTTTTTAATCAAAGGAGTACATACTGATGACAAAAATTGTTTTAATCCTCATTTTCAGTAAACTCATCTGTTTTATTTACTGATAAAGTTATCTATAAATAACAATGAGGTTATTTGTAAGCATAATTTTTCTTTATTAAAAAAACACTTGGCAACAATAAAAATAATGAAAATTAGAATAGGAATAGTAAATTCTTAGAGCATTCAGCAACCACTTTTATTTTATGAAAGTGCCTGGAACTAAAAGTTTAAAGGTGTCTGCAATTCATTTGACATCAAACATTAATATTTCCACCAGGTAAAGCACAGTGATTGGAACTGCAGGCTACAGAAATTCAATTCACAAGATGTCATGTCCAGCAAAATTTATTTTGCTTTATTCTGAATAGACACACAAATCTTTTGATCATATATAGACTAAGGAAGACTGCCATGAGACTTAAATATAATTATTATAACAAAAGAGGAGATAAATTTTTTAAAGGTATAAAACAATGATTTAGAAAAAGCCACACTCAAAGCGTACAATTCATCTGGTAACTACTAACAGGGCATACTGTTCCAAATCAAGAACACAAATTTCCGAAAGTACTAGGGAAAAAAATTATTTGGAAGCTTTTATGACATGATACAAAAGCTGTAAAGATAATACAATGATAATATTCTCACAGAGGAAAAATAACAACAGTCAGCAGGCTGCACTGTTAGCTGATGCTGAGGGATCTTCAGCCAGGTAGCATTAAGATTATCTTTCTCATTTAAATTTGAAAGTTTTATCAGATATAGTTCTAGGCTCTTTATCTGTACCTAAGAGGAATGCTAATAATAAATTATTATCTTTTGAAATAGAGCAGCCTTTAAATAGCTGTATTTTTGTGGCATTTAAGAGAAATTGGCTGGACTACACATTTCAAGTAATCTATGCACTTTTAGCAAGTTCAGTTTCAATGGAAATGTGCTTTCTCAAAACCAAACTTAACTTTCCTTTGTTCTCCCATAAATCAGAACTCTTACAAAACATCAACAGCACCTTGCAGTAAACAGTGGCAGTAAACAGCGAAACTGCACGTGTTCTGTCAAAAACTATCTTAAGTTTCATTCAATTAACTGGATTTTAAAGAAAACTAAAGAAAAGATTCAAAAGTATTAACATTAGAACGTTTCTATCAGAAGATGAGAAGTCTAATTAAATTCATGGCTATACTAGCTTGACATAAATTCTCAAATCACTATTTCAAATATAGCATTCAAAACAAATTTCTACGTATGCAGCCCACTAACTGTCTCTCCTCTCTACTTAAATGAATTGCCCTTCAAACGCAAAATGTACAAAATTATCCTGATCTCCTGCACATCTCCTGCCACAACCTCCTTTCCTTGTATGTCACTAATAGGTCTCTTTCCTTCCACCTTTACTTCCCTTCAAGCCAGAATGAACTTGCCTTTAAACACCACCTGAATTATGTTCGCTCTATTTGAAACTCTCCAAATGTTTCCAGTTGCCCTTTATTCACCTGTATTTGGCTCACAATGAACTTTGAGGTTTGGGCAGAGCTTACACACCCATTCCACTCCTTGTCCCACAGTTTAGGCTGTGACCAGCCAAGCTAAATCGCACTGAATTTCATAGATATATCTAGATATCTCTCATCTTGTCCAAAAAATCTTTCCCAATACAACCCCTTATTCCTTCAGCTTAAATCTCACTTGCACTGAGGTACCAGACTAGTTTAGGTTCCCACAATAGTCCATACTTCCTTTCTCATCAACCCTAACTTATCAAACATTATTACTGTTCTTTTGTTGGGAAGAGAGGCAGAAATGCTTCTTCTTCACTCCTGAAGTTTCTCTCACAGGGAAGGAGCATTACTGGGGGGAAACACTACAACTCTTCCCTCATAGAAAGAGGAAAGACTGAGCTGGTGAATTTTAAAAGGGCAACACAGAGTCTCTCTCCTTTTGCTTCCCGGGAGCCATTTTACCCACAGGGAACATGTGCTTTGCTTCTCAATGCTATGAGTCTTACAGGGGCCAGGGGCTTCTCTTTGTAGACAAGTCTGCTGTTGCTCACCCCTAGAGAAACACTATGAGTAAACCTCCTAATGTTAGAAAGCCCACTTCTCCTGAACACTCTTAACACCAGCTGTCTCAGTATAAAGGAAATATTTTTGTTTCTCATCCTCTAGACTCTATTCTTTCATTTCTCATTTTATTTAGAAATCAGGCAGGGACAATGAGTGATTTTTACTGGGAACACTCAAGCTCCCCAAATTATAATTAATTATGTGCTATCTTTGGTGATAGTCTACACATTCTAGAAAGACAAGGATTATATGTCTGGTCTTCTGTTATACTCCTTGCAATCCAGCAAGTGCCTGGTCAATAGTAGGTGCTGCATAAATTGTTGTTTATTGAATAAAGAAATAAACAGATGCCATCTTTCCAAATTATCCACTATTCTGGCACTGCTATTACCACCAATTAAGTTGTAGCTACTCTTAATACACTTTTTACTTCCAAACCCTATCCAACTTTTTCTAATAAATTTTTGACTCTTGACATCAAGTTGATATACTTTCAAAATTCCTAATAATAGCACTCTATTTAAAATAACCCACAAATTGGAAGCCAATGAGCTAGCACATTGAGAACTCACTAATTTGAAGATTTTCATTTTCATCCATTAGTTGACTGCAGAAAAAAATCACACATTTAGAAAACAGTTCAAAGGGCAATTTCACCAATACTTCAACCTTAAACTTCTACATATTCTACATTTGCATTATCCAGGAACATACAATAAACCATAGAAATGTTAAGTACAGTTCAAGAGAATGAAAAGAGGCAAGTTAGCTTTTTGGAAAGTAGAATAACATGCTAATGAATTACATTATGACTAAAGTTAAAAGAGATTAATCATTATATTTTGAGAGTTTCTGGAATTCTCAACTTTAAACTTTTTATTGAGCATAAGAACAGCTGTTTGTATTCTAGATATGTTTCCTAATAAATTTGTAAAATTACTATTTTATCTTTAAGTCCTTCAACAAGACTGATACTGAGTATGACTTATTTAAAATCAGTGGACAAACTTTCCCTTTGATTAAACAAATCCAGACCTACTGTATAGTACAGGGAACTATATTCAATATCTTATAATAATCTATAATGGAAACTCTGAAAAGGACACACACACACACACACACATATATATATACATCTCCAGTTATACATATATATGTATAACTGAATCACTGTTGCACACCTGAAAATAACACATTGTAAATTAAGTATACTTCAATTTAAAAAACCAAACCTATAATTTTATGATGAATTCTAACTGGAAAATATAAATCATATAATAAAAATATCTGTCAGAAAATGTTTTTTCTTATAAAGTATGTGTTATTTTTAAGTGGAGAATGCCTGCATAAACTAATTTGTGGCAACTTCATTTTTATTCATTCAATTATATTTAAAAGTCCATGTATATGCATGAATATATAATTAAACATTCTTGTAAGATTTATCTCTATACTTGAAGAAAATATATACATGTATTCTCAAAATTTCAGAATTATGGTGTTACTGAGTAAAACATAGTAAAGGATTATATGTCAATATCTTTCTTTTGAAAAGGAAAAACATTCCACAAAGAATGGTAAATGAAGATCTAACTCATACAGGACAGGAACAAAATGTGCAATAAGCAGAAGTCTTTTGGGATGTATTTTTAAACAGGAGGTTTTGAAAACTCCAAATTTAGCTTCATAAAAAGAGGTAGTGCAAGTGTGAAGCATGTGGTCATTTTGGCATACACTGTGTATAACTTCTCTCTTTACCTATATAAGGATATAATAAAGCTGCAGAAATGTGCAAAGCAGAAATCCTCCAGTTCTGTTTATTCATTTTCAGTCAGGTAGTAAAACATCCTAATGTTCCATGAAGAAATCTTCAAAATGCAATACCAAAATAGCCTGCTAAAAAGAAATCAACAACTTCCTTTTTTAGATAGTAAGCATTTTAAAGGAAAGGACTGGTGGGGGATTTGTTTTTTAGTTTAGTTTAGTTGTTGTTGTTTTTTAAGCCACTTATATCTGCAAGGATAAGTCAGTTTTACTAGATTTTCATCATCTTTACTTTGTTGCATTTTTTTCATGCTGTCATGCCCCTTTCTTCCTCTTCTATTCCCTATAGGCTCCACTTCCTCTCATGTATTCTGTGGATGTCAGTGTGGACATCAAAGACCTTCATCTTTTTCCATTTCATTTCTTCTTCATTATCCTTTCTCCTTTTTCTGGCTCCCTCTGGCCTTCTTTCACTACTATAATTACTTTCCAGCCTCATATTTCTTTTTGAAATTGAATTTCTAAGACACTCTCCATTCACTTCTAATTCTACAGTCTTTGGTAATGCTCTGTAGAGAAAATGTAAACTAAGGCCTCCCTCCTCTTGGTTTTCTGAGACACGGCGGCAATGGAAAGAGCAACAAAGAATTTCTGCGTGTGAATGGGTGTGATGTTACTGTGTTCCTCAATCTCAAGGGAATACAGAACTCTTTCTATAACCTATATATATGGCAAAAGCATGCAAAAATTGGGGAAAAAAGTAAAACCTGTTCACTTAGAACTAAAAATACTTGTTCTGACCATTTAAATGTGAAGTTCTGGCTACCTGAATAGGCCTACATGACTTACTGTTTGATTTTGAAGAATTTAGGTCCTTGAAAAACACTGTAGTTTCAAATAAAATTATAAATGGATGGCCAGAATCCAAATCAACCAATAATCATGAGCATATGAATGACTCATACAAGCTACAAGAAAACTGGATTTTAACATGATACTACCTCATTAAATACTCCTGGGCTATCAAGATACCAAAACTATTTCTCACTCTCTGACACTGAGTGTACAAAAAGAGGATATGAACTACTATAATAATCACAAAATGCAAATTAGATTAATAAACATTCATGATAAGTAACATGCACCCTTGTCCCAATGCTGCTGTTGTTGTTTAGTCGCTCAGTGATGTCCAGCATTTTTGCAGCCCCATGGACTATAACCCGCCAGGCTCCTCTGTCCATGGGATTTCCCAAACAAGAATACTGTAGTGGGTTGCGATTTCCTTTTCCAGAAGATCTTCTACAAGTCTCCTACTTTGGCAGGCAGATTCTTTACCACTGAGCCACCAGGGAAGCCCTGTCACAATGATACACAATTATAAACTTGAAAGAGAACCAGCACAATCAAGATCTAACCCAGGAATACACTTAAAATGTCCAAAATGTAAATGAAGACAACTGTTCAACTTTGCTAAAAATGTTCATTAAAAGACATACTATTTTCATGAAAAGAATGATCAATATTGTAAAGATGTTGACTGTTTGTTCAATTAGAAGTACTGCAATTATAAACTATTTCTTTTATATTTTTCAGTTGGAGGATAATTGCTTTACTGATAAACTATTTTAAAAGGAGAATCTGCAAACTGAATTTAATGTACTGATTCTGGAAAAAAAGTGTGCAAGAATAGTCAAGAAAAATTTTAAAGAGAAAAATAGAAATGGAGACTTTCCTTTTACATATGAAAATTACTTTAAACTATAGTAATTTAAACAGTATAATATTAGCAAGGAAATATTATGATTATTACAATAAACAGTCTACAAACACATGTGTATATATATTATATATATATATATATATATATATAGAAGCTCCTCGGTGACTCAGATGGTAAAGATTCTGCCTGGAATGCAAGTTTGATCTTTGGATTGGGAAAATCTGGAGAAGAGAATGGTAACTCACTCCAGTGTTCTTGCCTGGAGAATTCTATGGACAGAGGAGCCTGGGAGGCTACATACAGTGCAGGGGGTCACAAAGAGTTGGACACAACTGAGTGACTAACACTTTTACTTTAAACATATATTTATTATAAGATGAAAATGAAATTAAATAAATTCTTACCTCACAGTGTTGAAAATATTAACTCTACTGTAATTATTTAAATTTTTATAAACAAAAAGTAGAAACAAGGGAACTTTTGTGGTTTCTTTCATTAATCTTGGGGTTTAGGGAGGCAATGCCTGCTTGTATTTGAATTGTGGCACTATCAGTCAGAACTCTGTAATCTTGAATAAGTTAATAACCCAAGTTACCTACCCATCATCTATGAAAAGAAAATTAATAGATCCTATTCATAGAGTTGTTGTGAGGATTCAGTGAGAATGTGTACATGAAATGCTTAGGTGCCCAATAAAGTTAGCTGTGATTTTTATTCTTAGCATGGAAACAAAATCCAGAAACCATAAACAAAAAGAATGACATACGTGTGTATGCCAAGTTTTAAAATATATTTCTGCAACAAATATCACAATAAAAGTAGAGGGAAAATGTATGTAAACACAGTCAGCCCTCTGTATCCATGGATGCAGATTTTGCAGATACAAAGGGCCCAGGGTAACAGGCCAATTTACATAAGGAACTTGAGCATTCCTGGATTTGAGTATCCATGGACTCCTGGAGCCAAGCCACTGTGGATACCAAGACACAATCATATCTACAGCACATGTCAGGATATACTAAAAGTCCTTTAAATCAATATGAAAAATAAGTATGTTAGGAAAGGTATGACATATGACATAAGTTATTCCCAAAGAGCTGCCTGTTGTCAAATTCAGACTTAAATTGAAGAAAGTAGGGAAAACCACTAGACCATTCGGGTATGACCTAAATCAAACCCCTGACGATTATACAGTGGAAGTGACAAATAGAGTCAAGGGATTAGATCTGACGACAAAGTGCCTGAAAACTATGGATGGAGGTTCCTGATACTGTACAGGAGGCAGTGATCAAGACCATCCCCAAGCAAAGAAATGCAAAAAGGCAAAATGGTAGGCTGAGGAGGCATTACAAATAGCTGTGAAAAGAAGAGAAGCAAAAGGCAAAGGAGAAAAGGAAAGACATATCCATTTGAATGCAGAGTTCCAAAGAATAGCAAAGAGAGATATGACAGCCTTTCTCAGTGATCAATGCAAAGAAATAGAGGAAAACAATAGGATGGGAAAGCCCAGAGATCTCTTCAAGAAATTAGAGATACCAAGGGAACATTTAATGCAAAGATGGTCACAATAAAGGACAGAGATGGTATGGACCTAACAGAAGCAGAAGATATTAAAAACAGGTGACAAGAATACACATAAGAACTATACAAAAAGATCTTCACAACCCAGTTAATCACGACGGTGTGATCACCAACCAAGATCCAGACAACGTGGAAGGTGAACTCAAGTGGGCCTTAGGAAGAAGCATCACTACAAAGAAAGCTAGTGGAGGTGACAGAATTCCACTTGAGCTATTTCAAATCCTAAAAGATCATGCTGTGAAAGTGCTGCACTCAACATGCCTACAAATGTGGAAAACTCAGCAGTGGCCACAGGACTGGAAAAAGTCAGTTTTCATTCCAATCCCAAAGAAAGGCAATGCCAAAGAATGCTCAAACTACCACACAATTGCACTCATCTCACATGCTAGTAAAGTAATGCTCAAAATTCTCCAAGCCAGGCTTCAGCAATACATGAACCGTGAACTTCAAGGGGTTCAAGCTGAATTTAGAAAAAGCAGAGGAACCAGAAGTCAAATCGCCAATGTCCACTGGACCATCAAAAAAGCAAGAGAGTTCCAGAATAAAATCTATTTCTGCTTTATTGACTATGCCAAAGCCTTTGACTATGTGGACCACAACAAACTCTGGAATATCTTCAAGAGATGGGAATACCAGACCACCTGACCTGCCTCTTGAGAAACCCATATGTAGGTCAGGAAGCAACAGTTAGAACTGGACATGGAACAACAGACTACTTCCAAATAGGAAAGGGAGTACGTCAAGGCTATATACTGTCACCCTGCTTATTTAACTTATATGCAGAGTACATCATGAGAAATGCTGGGATGGAAGAAGCACAAGCTGAAATCAAGATTGCCGGGAGAAATATCAATAACCTCAGATATGCAGATGACACCACCCTTATGGCAGAAAGTGAAGAACTAAAGAGCCTCTTGATGAAAGTGAGAGAGGAGAGTGAAAAATTTGGCTTAAAGCTCAACATTCAGAAAACTAAGATCATAGCATCTGGTCCCATCACTTCCTGGCAGATAGATGGGGAAACAGTGGCTATCTTTATTTTGGGGGGCTCCAAAATCACTGCAGATGGTGACTGCAGCCATGAAATTAAAAGACGCCTACTCCTTGGAAGAAAAGTTATGACCAAACTAGACAGCATATTCAAAAGCAGAGATATTACGTTGCCAACAAAGGTCCATCTAGTCAAAGCTATGGTTTTCCCAGTAGTCATGTATGGATGGGAGAGCTGGACTATAACGAAAGCTGAGCACCAAAGAATTGATGCTTTTGAACTATGGTGTTGGAGAAGACTCTTGAGAGTCCCTAAAGGAAATCAATCCCAAATATTCACTGGAAAGACTGATGTTGAAGCTGAAACTCCAATTCTTTGGCCACATTATGCGAGGAGCTGACTCATTGGAAAAGACCCTGATGATGGGAAAGATTGAGGGCAGGAGGAGAAGGGGACGACAGAGGTTGAGATGGCTGGATGGCATCACTGACTCGATGGATATAAGTCTGAGTAAACTCCAGGAGTTGGTGATGGATAGGGATTTCTGGTGTGCTGCAGTCCATGGGGTCGCAAAGAGTCAGACACGACTGAGTGACTGACCTGAACTGAACTGAAAAGAACTCTAAAGGCTTACAATGACAGTTTTTCAATCTCACTAGTAATCAAAGAATATATTTCTTTTTTCTTCTGTGATTAGCAAAAACTGATTATTCGCACTATTATAAAAGAGTAAGTCAAAAAAAACTTTCTCGTTTAATACTGATGAGAGAATAAATTGGTGAAACCTTTTAGAGGAGCAGTTTATGAAGGAATATGGAAATCTAAGTATACATTACCTTTCCCTTAACAATCCTTTTGGCATGAATTTAGCCTAGAGAAATAAACAAATGTGCAAAAACAGGTATTTATTCACACTGTTGTTAAGACAGCAAATCAATAACCAAAGAGGTAAATATGTAATTCCTGAAGCAGAAAGTAGATCAATATTCAATAAGAAAAAGCAAATTAAAGAATAGTATATGTAGTGAGTGACAGCTGCTCAGTCATGCCTAACTCTTTGCAACCCCATGGAGTCTAGCCTGCAAGGCTTCTCTGTCCCTGGAATTCTCCACGCAAGATTACTGGAGTGGATTGCCATTTCCTTCTCCAAGTATACGTAGTATGTACAATCAATTCTATTTAAAATATGTAGATAGCAATATAGGTTTATAATTTGCAAAGAAAAAGTTCTGAAAAAAATATATATTAAAATGTAATCAGTAGTCATCTCAGTAGGGTAAGAATTTAAAAAGATTTCACTTTTTAATTTATTCCATTCAGTTCAGTTCAGTTCAGTCACTCAGTCGTGTCCAACTCTTTGTGACCCCATGAATTGCAGCATGCCAGGACTCCCTGTCCAACTCCTAGAGTTCACTCAGATTCACGTCCATCAAGTCAGTGATGCCATCCAGCCATCTCATCCTCTGTCGTCCCCTTCTTCTCCTGCCCCCAATCCCTCCCAGCATCAGAGTCTTTTCCAATGAGTCAACTCTACACATGAGGTGGCCAAAGTACTGGAGTTTCAGCTTTAGCATCATTCCTTCCAAAGAAATCCCAGGGCAGATCTCCTTCAGAATGGACTGGTTGGATCTCCTTGCAGTCCAAGGGACTCTCAAGAGTCTTCTCCAACACCACACTTCAAAAGCATCAATTCTTCAGCGCTCAGCCTTCTTCACAGTCCAACTCTCACATCCATACATGACTACTGGGAAAACCATAGCCTTGACTAGATGGACCTTAGTCGGCAAAGTAATGTCTCTGCTTTTGAATATGCTATCTAGGTTGGTCATAACTTTTCTTCCAAGGAGTAAGCATCTTTTAATTTCATGGCTGCAATCACCATCTGCAGTGATTTTGGAGCCCCCAAAAATAAAGTCCAACACTGTTTCTACTGTTTCCCATCTATTTCCCATGAAGTGATGGGACTGGATGCCATGATCTTCATTTTCTGAATGTTGAGCTTTAAGCCAACTTTTTCACTCTCCTCTTTCACTTTCATCAAGAGGCTCTTTAGTTCCTCTTCACTTTCTGCCATAAGGGTGGTGTCATCTGCATATCTGAGGTTATTGATATTTCTCCCGGCAATCTTGACTCCAGCTTGTGTTTCTTCCAGTCCAGTGTTTCTCATGATGTACTCTGCATATAAGTTAAATAAGCAGGGTGACAATATACAGCCTTGACCTACTACTTTCCCAATTTGGAACCAGTCTGTTGTTCCATGTCCAGTTCTAACTGCTGCTTCCTGACCTGCATACAGATTTCTCAAGAGGCAGGTCGGATGGTCTGGTATTCTCATCTCTCTCAGAATTTTCCACAGTTTATTGTGATCCACACAGTCAAAGGCTTTGTTCCATTTAGTACTGCCTAAATACTTTCTAATGTTTAAGAATTTATTTTATAATAATAAAAGTTGTACATTTCCATTTTGGAAAAAATAAAAGATTAAGAATTTCATATAATAATTACTCTCCTAATTACAGTTTCTCACATACCGATAACAGTTACCTGCCTTTTAAAAACACTTTTTACTTAGGTTCAATAAGGTCCTTGTCAAGAATTAATATATACTTAAGTGTTAATTTCCTTTTTAAAAAGAACTGCAATTAAAAGAAATTCACAAGCATGTTTCTCAGTTCAGAGTTTAATACGCAAGTAATATCTCCATTAATATTTGAAACCAAGAATTATAACCCATAGCAGGAAGAGGATTTAGAGAAATCTTAGTAACAAAAATATGTTCAATTTAATTCAACTTAAAATGTATTTTATACTTTCAAAATTAAGAAGTTTCCTAAAGCTTACCTTTTCATCATAATTTTAAGGAGAATCATTTCTTATCATTAATAATAAATTAATCCATTTTTTTTTTCAGAAACTATAGTTATGTGGAAAATTCATGATTATAAAGTAGAAACAAAACTTGATTTTCTTTTTCAACAGTGATGAGCACTAGAATCTTCTTAAAATCAAATATTTTGCATTTTCCACAGTTTTCAACATTTTACTAAAGCAAGCTATTACTATATTTAAATATGAAAGGCCACCACCAAATTTAGTGAAAATTTTCACTTCCTCAGGAAACAGAGGAACAGCCCTATGACCAGATATTATACCCACAGTAAGAATTAAGTTGGAGTCCTCCAAGGGAGACTGACTTCCTTATCTCTATGTCATAAAAAATGAACAATACAGTTCTTAGTTTAGGGTTCATTTCTCCTGCCAAAAGTTGTGTGTCTCCATATTCTCTTAGGAAGCATCGTGTTAGAAAACAGAGCATTCCACACAAACACTCAACCAGATGTCTGATTCTGAGAAAGGTTACTGTACACCATCAGTGAAACAGGAATAATATTATGAGCTTTATAAGGATATTTGGAGACTAAATGGCACGCTGAGGCTAACATGCACAATACAACAGAGGGGCTTAAAAAAATACTACTTCCTTTCCAGCTTTCTGCAGTCAGGATAATTCACAGTGAGTATACCATGGAAGAAAACAGATTGTGAAATACTACACTAATTATAACTGTATAATTATATAATTGTCAAAGCACACTTTTTATTGGCCTACTTGAAAAATAAAGTGCTTAAAAAAAAATACAGTCAACCAAAGGTAAGTAACCATTAACCAACAGTCTCACATTTTAATTTCCTTTTTTTCCCCCCTTTTAAACAATATATTCCTAAAGGAATAACAAGAAACACCATGGGAAACCTCTTGAGCAGAAGAGAAATAACGGTTCCAGTGTATAGAAACTGATCACTGCATCCCTGTATTGCTGAGCTTTCAGCATGCAACTTTGTATCTGGATTATGTCAAAGACACTGCATCACTTCTCCCCACGTCTGCCAAACCCTAGCAGCATTACTTCTTCTGTTACAGAAGCTTCAAGTGCTGATCTATGTCTGTTTAATCTCTTCTGTCTTGCGATCAAGGTTCTCAGTATTCTGATTACACCTTCTCTATCCATACTGAATCCCAAACACAGATTCTCTATTTAAGTTAGGTCAGTGTACTCGTGGCAGAACATGACATGGATATCAGTTTCTGTGGGTGTCCAGGCCATCCTCACATTTAGGACACTTCTACCTTACCCTTGTGCAAGTTCACCTATTCTTCAGATCCAATCTGAGACCTCCCCTCCCCTCAGCAAAATCATGAATGTAGATATATTTATACCTAAGAGTTAGTGCCACAGAATTGATCATATCTAGCAGTTTCATTTTTATGTTCATACTCATAGCCTTCAGTTTGCTTTGACTGGTATCGTCCTCAACTCAGAGTAGAGATCACGGCAACTATGATTCTATTTTGAATAGCTTAAAAAACTTTATAATAAGTATAACAACAGCAGAATTCTTCACTAGTACAAAAATAAACATTTCTCAATGCCCTCCTTCATCACACAAATTCTTGGTCAGAATTATGGCATAAATTTAATATTTACATACAAAACACTGTATTTTTCATTTTCGTTAGGTCTTGTGAAGATATTGCTTTCCAAGAACAATATATATTTCCGTATTTAGTCTTGTTGCTTCATACACATATCGTGTACTTGTGTGTGCCAGACACTATGTGTATATTATATAATTTTGAAAAAAGTGTAGCAAAGTAGGCATTTTTACTCCTTTTTTACTAGTAAGAAAACAGAGGCAGAAAGAGCCAAAACAACAAGGCAAGTGAGCAAGAGCTGAGTGTCAACTAAAGACCTTCAGATTCCAAGGTACCTCTGCGGTGCTCTACTCCCTCCTGTCTGCCAATGTGTTCTAATGGTGCCTAAGCCTCTTAAAGACATTTAAGTTTAAAATCAATTTTCATCAAGATATCAAATTAACATTTTTTGAGGTCCAGAAAACTGTTGAGCAAGATAATTTATTGGTACAACACTAGGAGCACCAGTGATATGAAAGTACTGGTCAGGAAATTACAAGCACTAACACACATGGAAATACTGAAAGTGATTTTTTTTTTTCTATCACACGGAAATACTGAAAGTGATTTTTTTTTTTTCCTGAGTGGGCAACTCTCAATCATGTGTTAACCCTGGATGAATGTTCTTCAACACTCACCAAATTTTGACAGACTGATGAAAACAACAAAAAAGCATCTTCACCCTTTTAAACCATTATTCTAGAAAATGTTCTAACAATAAAATATAAATTAGGGAAACTTTAGTAACCATCAAACTAACTGATGAGCACTTTATAGGTGCTTCAGTTATCCAATTATTTTCCAACTTTTCCAGGTTCACTGAAAAACACTCTTATTGTGTAGCCCAAATGGAAAAATTCAATGATATATATTTTCAAAGAAAACAAAACAACATTTTTCAAAGAGAACTATCACCTCCTTTAAAGTAATTATAAAGAAGATACAGCTTTAAAAATCAAGAAAAAATATGATATAGACTCAGGAATAAGACTTAAAATGATTCCCTTACCTTGTTAGTAATCCAAAATTTAAAATTACAACTGCAATTAGACACTATGCACCCTATCAGGTTCTTATTATTTATTAAATATAATACCTAGTATTGATAATCATACAAGAAGCCAGGTACTCTTCATTTTATCATTGGGAAAATAGACTTGGTACAAATTTCCAGAGAGTATTTTGGCAGTATGTGTAAAAAGTCTTAAAACATTTATATGCCTTGACCGAGCAGTAACATTTCTAAGAGTTTATTTTAGGTAAATGGTAGATGTGTTCAAGGATTTACGGACAGAGACATTTAATAAACAATTTATAATAGTCATATACAAAAAAGGTAACTATAAAACAGCATTAGTAGATTGGTAAAAACTAAATCATGGCATGCCACACAATGAATGCTAAGCAAACATATGAAGATTCTATTTTAGAACACTATTTCATAACATGAAAAATGTTTATGATCTGTTGTTTTATGAAAAAAGATTATATGTCCTTATAAGGTTTTTTTTTTAATGCTCAAGATCATATCTGCATTTGGGAAGGGGAAGAAAAACCTAAAGGATCCACTATGTGTGGATGGTGGACGTAAGGTGACACTCTTCATTATTAAGTTTCAAGTGTAGCGCAGTTTAACAACTGCACACACTGCTGAGAGATCACAACCACAAGTCTAGTTTCCTTACATCATCACACAGTGGGCCCTCATTACTAATTTTGCCCACCCCCAACCCTCTGCTCCTCTGGTAACCACGAATCTGTTCCTGGTTTCTATGAGTTTGTTTTTGTTGCATTTTGCTTGTTTCTTCCTCTTGTTTTTTTAGATTCTATATATGAGTAAAGACACACAGTATTTGTCTTTCTCCTTCTGACTTATTTCACGTAGCTTAATTCCCTCAGGGTCCATTCATATTGTACAAATGACAGGGTTTCATTCTTTTTTATAACTTAGTAGTATTCTTCTGTGTGTCTATCCGTGTGTGTGTGTGTATGTGTACCACATCTTCTTTATCCATATATCCACTGAGGCACTTAGGTTGTTTCCATATCTTGTCTATTCTAGATAATGCTGCAATGAACACAGGTGAATAGCTCTTTTCTAATTAGCACTTCTGCATTTTTGAATAAATACCCAGAAGGAGTAGCTGGCTCATATGGTAGTTCTAATCTTCATTATTTTTAAATTTAAATTTATTTATTTTAATTGGAAGCTAGTTACTTTACAATATGGTATTGGTTTTGCTATACATCAACATGAATCCACCACGGGTGTACACGTGTTCCCAAACCTGAACCTCCCTTCCACCTCCCTCCCCATACCATCCCTCTGGGTCATCCCCATGCACCAGCCCCAAGCATCCTGTATTCTGCATCGAACCTAGACTAGGGAATCGTTTCATATATGATATTATACATGTTTCAATGCCATTCTCCCAAATCATCCCACCCTCTCCCTCTCCCACAGAGTCCAAAAGACTGTTCTATACATCTGTGTCTCTTTTGCTGTCTCACATACAGGTTTATTGTTACCATCTTTCTAAATTCCATACATATGCATTAGTATACTGTATTGGTGTTTTTCTTTCAGGCTTACTTCACTCTGTATAATCGACTCCAGTTTCATCCACCTCATTAGAACTGATTCAAATATATTCATTTTAATGGCTGAGTAATACTCCATTGTGTATACGTACCACAACTTTCTTATCCATTCATCTGCTGATGGACATCTAGGTTGCTTCCATGTCCTGGCTATTATAAACAGTGCTGCGATGAACACTGGAGTACACGTGTCTCTTTCAATTCTGGTTTTCTCGGTGTATATGCCCAGAAGTGGGATTGCTGGGTCATAAGGCAGTTCTATTTCCACTTTTTAAGGAATCTCCACACTGTTCTCCTTAGTGGCTGTACTAGTTTGCATTTCCACCAACAGTGTTAAGAGGGTTCCCTTTTCTCCACACCCTCTCCAGCATTTATTGCTTGTAGACTTTTGGATCGCAGCCATTCTGACTGGCGTGAAATGGTACCTCATTGTGGTTTTGATTTGCATTTCTCTGATAATGAGTGATGTTGAGCATCTTTTCATGTGTTTGTTAGTCATCTGTACGTCTTCTTTGTAGAAATGTCTATTTAGTTCTTTGGCCCATTTTTTGATTGGGCCGTTTATTTTTCTGGAATTGAGCTGCAGGAGTTGCTTGTATATTTTTGAGATTAGTTGTCTGTCAGTTGCTTCATTTGCTATTATTTTCTCCCATTCCAAAGGCTGTCTTTTCACCTGGTTATAGTTTCCTTTGTTGTGCAGAAGCTTTTAATTTTAATTAGGTCCCGTTTGTTTATTTTTGCTTTTATTTCTAGTAATCTTAATTTTTTGAGAAATATCCATACTGTTTTCCATAATGGCTACACTAATTTACAGTCCCATCAACATTTTCCCTTTTCTCCACATCCTCTCTAACGTTTTTCATTCCATTTATTGTAAAGGAATTTATTTATTGAAAAGGCTGTCCTTTCTCTACTGTATGTTCTCTGCATCTTTGTCCTAGGTTAATTGTCCAGAGTATCCATATGTGTGTGGGTTAATTTCTAGGCTCTTAATTATATTCCACTGATCCATGTGTGTGTTTTTGTGCCAGTGCTGTATTATTTCTGATTACTACAGCTTTGTAGTATAATTTGAAATCAGGGAGCATGGTGCTGTGCTTAGTCACTCAGTCATGTCCAACTCTTTACAACCCCATGGACTACAACCTGCCAGGCTTCTCAGTCCATGGGGATTCTCTAGGCAGGAATACTGGAGTGGGTTGCCATGCCCTCCTCCAGGGTATCTTCCCAACCCAGGGATCAAACCCAGGTCTCCCACATTGCAGGCGGATTCTTTATGGTCTGAGCCACTAGGGAAGTTTCAACTTTGTTTGTTCTCAAGATTGTTTTGGCTATTCAAGTTCTTTTGCGGTTCTATACAGATTATAGCATGACTTGTTCTAGTTGTGTTAAATATGCCACCGGCATTTTGATAGGGCCTGCATTGAATCTGTAGATGGCTTTTGGTTAGTATGGACTGTTTAACAACATTAATTCTTCCAATTCATGAGCATGAAATATCATTCCACTTTTTTGTGTCTTCTTCAATTTCTTACACCAGTGCCAGAGTTTTCAATGTAAAGGTCTTTACCTTCTCTGTTAAATTTATTCCTATGTATTTTCTTTTTTTATGCAAATAAGATTGTCTTCTTAATTTCTTTCTGATAGTTTATTATGAATGTATAGAAATGCAATAGATTTCTATATACCAATTTTATTACCTGCAACTTTGTTAAATTCAATTATCAGTTCTAATAGTTTTTTGGTGGAGTCTTTAGGGTTTTATACATATAGTGTCATATTATTTGCAAATAAGGCAGTTTAATGTCTTCATTTCTGATTTAGATGTTTTTAATTTCTTTCCCTTACCTAACTGCTATGTCTAGAACTTTTAATACTATGTTGGATAAAAGTAGTAAGGGAAGGCATCCTTATCTTGTTCCTGATCTTAGAGGAAAAGCTTTCAGCTTTTCACCATTGAGTATAACGTCAGCTGTGAGTTATCATATACAGCCTTTGTTATCCTGAGGTACATTCTCTCCATACTTTGTTGAGAGTTTTTAATCATAAACGGATGTTGAATCTTGCCAAATACTTTTTATGCATCTATTGAATGATCATATGATTTTTACCCTTCATTCTCTTAATGCAATATATCACAATTGATTTGCAGATCTGAACAATCTTTGCATCCATTGATTAAATCCTACTTGATCATGACATACAATCATTTCTCATATTGTTGGGTTTGACTTAATATTTTGTTGAGGATTTTTGCAACAATTTTCTTCAGGGGTATTGGCCTGTAATTTTCTTTTCTTGCAATGTTCTTGTCTGGTTCTGGTATCAGCGTAATGCTGGCTTTGTAAAATGCATTTGGAAGATTTCCTTCCTCTTCAAATTTTTGGAAGAGTTTGAGAAAAGATAATAAATCTTCTTTGAATGTTTTGCAGCATTTGCCAGTAAAACCATCTGGTCATGGGTTTTTGTTTGTTGGCTCTTATTTTTTATATATTCAGCCACTTTATCTTTTTTGATTGGTGAATTTAAACAACTGTCATTTAAATTCATCATTGATAGGTATATACTTATTGCCATTTTGTTCACAGTTTTCTGGCTATTTTGTGGTTCCTCTCTGTTCCCTTCTTCTTCTCTTTCTCTCTTCCTTTGCATTTTGGTGGTTTTCTTCAATGTTATGTTTAGATTCCTTTCTCATTTTCTTCTGTGCATTTATCAGAACTTTTTAGCTTGTTGCTGTGAGTTTCACATATGATATCCTTTGTCTTATTCTTTTGGCTAGAACATATTACTCTGTCTCATCATTTTGCCTTATTCTCTATGTTTATGTCTATGTATTAGGTAGTCAGCTACCCCTCCCAGTGTTGAAGGAATGGTTTATGTAGATGTCCCATGGAGCTCAAAAGCTCAATCTTACTTGGCCACCAGAGCCAGGCATTCAAGGGCTGTCCCCTATATGGACTATGTGAGCCCTCCTGTTATGGTGAGGCATGACTGCTGCCAGACTCTCGTCGGTGAAGCTGGCCCCCAGAAATAACTGCAGAGTCCAGTCATGGTGACTATTGAGTGCCAGTACTGGGGGCTGGCCCCTAAATGGCTGTGGGGCTTGTCTGAGGCTGCTGCCAGGTATCAGTGGATGGATTTAAGGCCTTGCTGGCCCTGCAAAGGCACAGGGATGAGCAGGGTTCTTAGTAAGG
This sequence comes from Ovis aries, assembly GCF_016772045.2. NCBI lineage: Eukaryota > Metazoa > Chordata > Mammalia > Artiodactyla > Bovidae > Ovis > Ovis aries. Next base: position 27,726,100 of record NC_056057.1, on the reverse strand, counting down.
TGTGCCTACTGGCATTACCAGGTTAAAGAGAGAATTCCAAAATGGTGCCTGCCAGTGCTGGTATTGGCAAGATAGCTTAAGATCACAAAAAAGGCTCCCACCAGTGTCTCAGACCTCAAAGAACATGCAAACTGGCTCCTGTATCTCCAGTAGACAATTCAGGATTAGTGAGTCCTCTTTACCAAAAGCCCACGCACTTATCAATCTCATGTTTTTGTGGTTTTCAGGCTGAATGAGTCTGCATCTTGAGCCTTTTAAGAATAGATGTTCTGTTCTCTGTAGTTGTAGTTTTCTGGAGATATCCTCTGTTGGTTTTCAAAGTCAGATATTCTGGGGGCTCATCTCTGCTCCAGGACCTATGAAACAGGGTGCATGATGTGGAGCTCAAACTCTTCAATGTGCAGGCAAAATGTATCTTCATGATCCTTCCTGACTGTGGATTACTATAGCTAGGGTGTGTTTTTTCCATGACCAGTCCTATCAGTTTCTTTTACCTGTCTCAATGCTGTCCTTTTATCCTTTGTTGTGGAGACTCTATGTTCATCCAGTTTTCAAAGAGAATTTTTCCATATGCAGTTGTAGATGTGTTGTGTCCGTGGGAGCAGTTGAGTTCAGGATTCTCCTACATCACTGTCTATGATTGCAGTTTCTCTAAAGAGTTCCATAAGGTAATTTAATATCCTTAGGTATGTGTGGTAACTAATTTTCAAGGTGACCCAAAGCTCTCCTCTTTCTGGCATTTACTTTTGTGTACCATAACCTCCCACACTGTATCAAAGTTTGGTAAGTGTGATCAACAGAATACAGAAGAAGGGATAATACATCACTACTCAGTGTAGTACATTAAAGATGCTCTCTATCTCACATTCTACCTCACTCTCTTGGATCACTCACTCTGGAGGAAGAAAGCAGCCCTGTGATGAGGCCCACATGGCAAGGATCTAAGACTTTCTGCTAAGAGCCAGTGAGGAACTAAGTCTTCCAACAAATAACTATGAGTGGACTGCATTGGAAATAGGTCTTCCAACCTTGCTGAGGCCTTCAGATGACCCCAGCCAATGGCTTAAATGCAACTTAATGAGACACAGAGCCAGAAGAGCCTAACAAAGCCACTCCCAGATTCCTAACTTTCAGAAACTGTATAGGAAAATAAATGTTTGGTTTTTTACGTTATTAATTTTAGGGCAATTTGTTACACAGCCATGACAACTTATAAAGTATCTTTCTCTGTATATTCCAAGTTTCTATGGATAATATATACTGCTTTTAAAATTATAGAGAGAACAAAATATTATTTTAAAACACTAAACATTGCTTGTCACTATAATCCTGATGCAGACATTTAAAATTAAATCTGCTGTCAATTTTTCAAGCTAAATTCTTCCAAAGGATTCTAACACAGGCAACACACATATGCTAGTCAAGGACCAGAGAGGTCCTATGTCGGCAATAAAATAAATTCTTCATTTAAATTAGAAAACCCATAAGGTGCCTGGAATGGCCATCGGCAAATAAAGAATAAAAATAAAGACTTCCCTGGTGGTGCAGTGGATAAGCATCTGCCTGCTAACGCTGGGGACATGGGTTTGATTCCTGGTCTGGGAAGATTCCACATGCCACAAAGCAACTAAAGCCTGTGTGCCACAACCACTGAACCCATGCTCTAGGGCCCATGAGCCACAACTACCGAACCCAGGTGCCACAATTATGAAGCCCCTGTGCCTAAAACCTGTGCTCTACAACAAGGCAAGCCACCTCAATGAGGATGCACCACAATGAAGAGAAGACCCTGTTCGCCAAAACTAGAGAAAGCCCATGTGCTTCAATAAAGTTCCAGAACAACCAATAAGAAAGAAAATTAACTAAATATTCAATGCATATATTCAAATAGTCTTTTTTTAAAAGAGATTAAACTATATCTAATGAAAGCAGGAAGAAAGAACTAGTAAAGATAACAATAATTACTAATTTTTTAAAACAGTAAAACATGTATTTACTAGTAAATAAAGCCAAAGGTCCCATCAATTCATGGGAAATAGATGGGGAAACAGTGGAAACAGTGTCAGACTTTATTTTTGGGGGCTCCAAAATCACTGCAGATGGTGATTGCAGCCATGAAATTAAAAGATGCTTACTGCTTGGAAGAAAAGTTATGACCAATCTAGACAGCATATTCAAAAGCATAGACATTACTTTGCCAACTAAGGTCCATCTAGTCAAGGCTATGGTTTTCCCAGTGGTCATGTATGGATGTGAGAGTTGGACTGTGAAGAAGGCTGAGCGCTGAAGAACTGATGCTTCTGAACTGTGGTGTTGGAGAAGACTCTTGAGAGTCCCTTGGACTGCAAGGAGATCCAACCAGTCCATTCAGAAGGAGATCAGCCCTGAGTGTTCTTTGTAAGGACTGACGCTAAAGCTGAAACTCCAGTACTTTGGCCACCTCATGTGAAGAGTTGACTCATTGGAAAAAACTGATGCTGGGAGGGATTGGGGGCAGGAGGAGAAGGGGACAACCGAGGATGAGATGGCTGGATGGCATCACTGACTCGATGGATGTGAGTCTGAGTGAACTCCAGGAGCAGGTGATGGACAGGGAGGCCTGGCGTGCTGCAATTCATGGAGTCGCAAAGAGTCGGACACGACTGAACTGAACTGAAAGCCAAAGGTATTTGGATAAGGAAAGAAGAAAAGAAAAGACGATCCTCCATATTTTAGAAAAAGACTAAAAAATAAAATGAGGAAATTAGAAATAGATAAAGTCACTAACACTGAAGAGACTTTAAAATTTTTTTAAATGCTATGTATAACTGGTTGGTAAAAAAAAATGTCAATTTCAATGAAATTAGAAGATTTTTCCAGAAGAGTAGAATATATACCTAAACAGACTAAGAGTTTTGAAGAAACTGAAATAAACAACTATTGCCAAATAAACTTTCTAGAACACAATGATTTTAAGTTAGTTCTTTTAAACACTGAAGGAATAGAGAACTTTGGAAATATCTCTTCAAAATCTATTTTAGGATGTTAAAATAACCCTCACTCTTCTGCTAGTTAATATGGAAAAAGTCCCTTCCTCAAGATACTTTATACTGCTTTCATCAGGAAAACTGTCATAGCTATACAAATTATGATATAGTAGGTGACAATGTGAAAGCTATATGATCAGAAGTGATGGTCTAATACACTAAAACTTGAAAAAAAAGCTGACAAAACAGAAAACTACAGGTCAGTATTATTTATCAAGACAGAGACAAAAACATTAGATGAAATACACATCAAACTCAGATGTATGTTAAAATAATAATAAAACATGTCCAGTTGAATTTATTTCAGTAACTTCAGAATGATTGACTATTGGGAAATCTCCTAATAAACTGATGACATCAATAGGTCAAGAGCAATGAAAACAGAACCACCTTCTCAAAAATATATGTAGTCATCTGGATATATGTCTAAAGACTAGTAAGCCAGAATAGTTCAATAATATAATACAGACTTTCTGTCTTCAACTTAGCATCCTATTAAACATTTAGCAAAGTCATTTTCAATACACCCAGACGGACATATGCCCTTAACTAGCATTAGGATGAAATCCTTACCAGTTTTACCAAAATCTTACCAATCTTACCAATACAACAGAAAGAGAACTAAGATTTATGAATACTGGAAAGGTAGACTACATGTGCATATAATATTACTGCTTATCTTTTAAAAACAGGAGATTTAACTGAAATCCATTAAAAGTACTGAGATTTTTGGTAACCCTTTCAACATGCCAGTAACAGTTGTAAAGTTTTCAGGAAAAAGCCCCATTCACATACAACTAATCAATCATTCAATCAATCTTCTTTCTTTCTCCTCTTCTCTTCCCTCTCTCTTTCTCTCTCAGAGACCACCACCCTCCACCCACTCACCAACCCCCACCCCCAACACACACACACACATATCATACTGCTACAACCTAGAAACAGAATTATGGTAATCTAATGAAAAAAGAAAGGCAGAAGTAGGCCTTTGGAAGAAGTGCAGGACAGGAGAAGTCATAGTGACGAAATGACAACTCTGAAAGCCATCGTATATATTAATCTGATGTACCAAGATGAATGACACATTTCTCCTCAAGGAACAAGAAGTGTTTCAGAAATTGTCTAAATATGTATATATATGATTGACAATAACAGTTTGGAATACATTAAAGGAACCCAAGGGTATATAACATACATTCCAGTACTTGTCTTTTCTTCAGGAAAACAAAGGTAACAAGTCTCCCATAAGATGGAAAAAAAAAAAGGTTTCGCTTCATCTGCCTATTTTCTTTGGAACCACTAACCTCCAAAAGTCACAATATTCTGGGAGTAGGTTTTAAGTCACGTAAGAACAAGGCTTTCTTTTGTTGCCAATGCCAAAAGCTCTTAGAGGACAAGAACATAGTTACTTCATTAGATGCTGGATATTTCTTTATTAAATCATTTAAACAAAGTGCACTAATTCTTTTTTAATATAAATTTATTTATTTTAATTGGAGGTTAATTACTTTACAATATTGTATTGGTTTTGCCATACATCAACATGAATCCGCCACAGGTATACACGTGTTCCCCATCCTGAACCCCCCTCCCTCCTCCCTCCCTGTACCATCCCTCTGGGTCGTCCCAGTGCACCAGCCCCAAGCATCCAGTATCATGCATCGAATCTGAACTGGCGATTCATTTCATATATGATATTATACATGTTTCAATGCCATTCTCCCAAATCATCCCACCCTCTCCCTCTCCCACAGAGTCCAAAAGACTGTTCTATATGTCTGTGTCTCTTTTGCTGTCTCACATACAGGGTTATCATTACCATCTTTCTAAATTCCATATATATGCGTTAGTATACTGTATTGGTGTTTTTCTTTCTGGCTTACTTCACTCTGTATAATAGGCTCCAGTTTTAAACAAAGTGCACTAATTCTTAAGCTACTAATCTTCATCTAGTGAAAAAAGGAATAATTCACACACATTAGCGCAAATGTGGACAAAGCGGCAGCAATTGATTTTCATGTATCCTTTTCCTTCCATTGCATCAATGACAGCACCTCACAAATTAACAGAAAACTGATATACGTTGACTAAATCAGCCTCGTTGGGTCATTTCAAGTTATACATCTCTACATAAAGAAAAAACTGAGACTTTCCCCTGGTTCTTTATGATGTCTTTCATCTAATGATGTTGAAATGCTTTTTCAATTGGAAAAAAGTATCAGAGTTTATCACAAACAAATATCAGAGTTTATACTTAAATTCGTGACTACAACTGTATCAGATATGAAAAGGGAGATAAGTAACCATTGAAGCATAATGTTGTATAATAAATAGAAGAGAAATAAGAAGTTTTTCAGAAAATAATATTTTGATCCATTTATCCATTTCATTTCAAGAAAACAACAAAGAATATCAAATATTCACTGAGAAACAGCATAAGCCCATGACTAAACCACAGTGACTTAAGCATAAGCTTTTCTACTATTTTATATTATCCTTTCAGAAGTAGCATTTTATAATTTCTTATGTAAATAATCACAACAATATAATCTCACCCAAAGGTCAGGAATAATAAAATCTTTTCCATGATCCATCAGTTTGTTTTGGGTAGACAGAGCCACAACTAAAATGTTTTTATAAATAATGCTTTATTTCCTGCTGAATGTGACATGGTGTGTAGGTATGACCTGATGCATTCATTACTGAATTTCCTTATCTTATTATTTAGTTTATTAGATAAAGTCATAAAAGTAGGATTTAACTTCGGCAAATGTCACAAACATTCACTTCCTATGCTATTTCATGTCATACAAGTGCTTACAAGTTTCTCCAAGCACAACATATCAGTGTAATTCTTATCTACATACTAGAAAAGTACCAAAATGAGATTTTCCTCAATGATGACTTTTAATTTTAAGTTGCATCAGTTATAATATATCTAATGAAGTGGAGTGAAAGAGATTAGAACATTTCACATATTAATCTGAGTTTAAAATAAATTGCAAGATGTATCACTGTAATACAAGGTTGGGCAGAGGCATGTATTTATCTCCGGGGAAAAATTAAAAGCTCTGGCTAAGTCAAATGCCACTTTTCATAGCTTAATGGGTAGAATTAAAAATCTTGGGTCAGACAGACCACTGAAACAACAGAAGCTTCAAATTCTGACTCTGACACTTTCTGTATGATGTTGAATAATTATACTGCAGAGCCACTGCTTCTTTATCTGTAAAACAGGATAAAAATATGTGCCTTGTTATGTCGTTATATTGTTTTGAGTTTAGATGCAGTAATGTATGAAGTTATTAACAGGGTTCCTAATACTACAGGAAGAGTAAATAAACCTGTAGCTATTATTATAGCGAAGTTTATGTTCTAACACCACTAACCCAGTACATGAAATATCCTCTCCTTTTTAAACTGGGTAAGAAAAAAAAAAAAAAAACACTGCTGAGAGACAACTAATCTTACAATGCTGGAAATCTTGGAACTAACTATAGAAAATTTATGACATAATAGATCTTTCAGAGGTCATTCAGTTCAGTTCAGTCGTTCAGTCATGTCTGACTCTTTGCGACCCCATGGACTGCACAACGCCATGCTTCTCTGTCCATCACCATCTCCCAAAGCTTGCTCAAACTCATGTCCATTGAGTCGGTGATGCCATCCAACCATCTCATCCTCTGTCGTCCCCTTCTCCTCCTGCCTTCAATCTTCCCCAGCATCAGAGTCTTTTCAAATGAGTCAGCTCTTCGCATCAGGTGGCCAAAGTATTGGAGCTTCAGCTTCAACATCAGTCCTTCAAATGAATATTCAGGACTGATTTCCCTAACAATTGACTGGTTTGATCTCCTTGCAGTCCAAGGAACTCTCAAGAATCTTCTCCAACACCACAGCTCAAAAGCATCAATTCTTCAGTGCTCAGCTTTCTTTATAGTCCAACTCTTACATCCATACATGGCTACTTGAAAAACCATAGCTTTGACTAGACAGACCTTTGTTGGCAAAGTATCTTTGTCAGAGGTACTTAGCAATCTATTATTTCCTGCCTGATAGATGTCTCAAGAAATAAAGTAGAGAATAGTTCATCATATGTAAGGGTGATGAGCTATTACCCTTAATGTTATAAGGGTAATAACATTACCCTTCAGTTTCACAAAGCATGCTGAATCCAAGCTTAGGTCTTGAGTGTGAACAACCACAAACACTTAACTTTGCTATTTTATCTGAGCCAATTGAGAGCTGGATAAAATTTAAAAGCTAATATCAATAACCATGTCTGCAATCATCTTCAGTAGATGAAAATCAGTCATGGTAACATACAGCTAATAAATAAAATACCAATGGTAATGAAAGCAAAACCCCCAGAAATACCACATAAATAATGGTCTGTGGACAAACAATAATTCAATAACTATTATCAGATTTATAATAATTAGATCTGTGTAGAAAGCTGAAAACTAGCCAAACCATCCTTCTACAGGTAAAGCAGACATAATTATAAAATATGGAAAACAGTGGTCTCTCATCAATAAACTAGATTTTAAGACGGAAAACAGAGGGGGTAGGTAATGAATACTCATTGTAATTTAAATGTCAAACCTAGAAGTTAACCACTGGCATACAGTAAATGGAACAGTGCTTTCTCCTCTAAACATATTTCTGTAACCTGTTAAAAGTATTCTTTGTCCCACCCTAGAGGGAAAAATTATTAAAATAAATTAACATTTTACTGTGTCTCTAATTGGAAGTGGCTGTTCTCAACAAATATGTTTATCAAACAGTGTGACTGGCAAAATGTATTACTGTAGCTGCAGTTATCCAAATTACATGCTGTCTAAAGCAAAAAGGGCAAAAGCCATCTGGCTCATATAACTTGCATTTTCTAGACAGCTTGCAGCTGGTTCTGATTAAGCACCATCTCAGAACTCTGAAGAGATCTATTTTTATCCCTGGAAGTGTATTTTTAGGGCTCACACATCCAAGGCACAAGGCGTTTACATTAGTAAGTGAACAACTACCTTCCTTAAGGAAAAGGTTTATGTGAAACTGTGGTTTGGTCTTCAGCTGTACAAGATGGACTGCATGCTGAATAGGTCAGCCTGAAACCTAATTTTGAGAACCTGGCCCTCTGTTTCAAGTGTTCCAAAGGAGGGACACAGAAAAGCCTCGTCTTACCCTCTAATGAAATAAAAGAAGACAGCTGAGCAAGAAACTTGACTGTATCATTTTATCCACCCTAGGAGGCTGGAACAACTATTCTCCCATTGTGCAGACGAGCTAACAATGGTGTGGAGAGGCTAAATAACATGCTCAATTGGAAAAGGCAGTGAATGATGCACCCAGTGCATCACCAGAGGATAAGGATAAAACACCCTTATCCTCTAGCTCTACAGCCTGAGCTCTTAACCACAAAATTATGATCTCTTACCAGTGACAAGGTTAATAATGAACTTTAATAATTCAGTTTATCATAATAAAATTTAATAATATCATTCAAAGAAGTAATCAAACATTTTGATGTAAGAAACAGAACACTCTATATCTAAATCTTACAATAATAAAAATGATGAATAATAAAGTTTTTTCTTCTAATTTAAATCTCCATAGTGGTACTACTTCCTATTCATCATCATCCTACTCATCAAATTAAGATGAAGTCAAGAGCTAGATGGAAACCTGCAAAACACAGAGTATTAATAGACAAGGCCACACTGACTATTATAGACCTCTGCCCAAGGAAACAGTCAATGAATCATTAAACCGGGTGAACAGCTTGATTCTTTAGTAACTAAATAGTTCTCACCCAAGGGAACTGTGTGCCTCAAACACCCACTCTCCTCCCTTCCCTCCATAATTCCTTACACCCTTCCAAGTCTCCTCCTCCTCTTCATCTCAACGAGCCTGCCTTAACTTTTCTCAATCTTTCCCTATTAACACTCTGTACTCAACATAATAGAAAATTATCACAGTGGCCATAATTTACATTAATAAACCTATGCTATATATTACTTTAAACATTTATTTTCCCAGCTAGACTGCAATGTCCATCATTACAGGGGCCAGGTCTTCACTGTACATTTTTCATCCCCAGTGCTTAGCACAAATAACCAGGACTCAGAAGTGCTTACTGAATTGATGGCCACAAAAATCACTTTTTCCAGGCACAGATTTAGAATACCAAGTCTCCCTAGTTCTCTCCAGATTAGAGCTTTCTTCCTGTTCATCACCAGTTTAGGAGATACCACCTATATAACTTGTCTCAAGGACCAAGTCAAATGACAGCCACAGAATACTATGACTGAATAAGAAAAAAAAAATCAAGAGAATCTGAACACTTTCATAGAAGCTCATCATTCTCACTGGCAAAGGCAAATGTCAAATCATTTCAGATGTCCCTGATACTAGACTTCCCTCAATATACCACAGTGCTGTCAGGCTGAAAACATCAGAAACTCAATGTTAAATCTGTATTTAAGATATTATATCAGGGCCTGGAATTCTAAATTTTTTAAATCCCTTAGACTTAAGTGTTGGGACTGTGAGTTAGTGGGCTTCTATCAGTGAATTTTCACACAAGCACAAAGATGCAAAAGCACAGTCCAACAAGAGCTTTGGAAGCTGCTTTTTAAAAGGTAGATGAAACCAGTTTCATAGATGGTCACTGATGGGAGTCTCAAATCACATATCAAAGAATGACATTTTTTTCTTTCACTATTAGATATTCTCCTTCCACAGGTATAATTACACATTACTGCATTTCCAGGGGACTCTGCATGCATTTGAAGTAATTATGGCCATATTTACCTTCACAACTCCAAAGGAAAGGATGCCCTGTATAAAAATGTCAGGGAGTATTTCATCCCTATTCTTGACATCATTGCCATGCTCTTCTTACAAATAAATACCTTCTGATGATAAAAACAGAAAATAATGAATGGCTGCCAAGTTTCCTCTCCTCTAGACTGTCATGGAGGATTAAGTGTTAAAATGATGAACCTGGCTATAAGTAAAAAGGATTACTTCAATATGAATAAATAAAAATTGTCAACTGATAACTAGAGAAACTATTTCATACTCCAATTCAGAAGGGGAAAAGAAGAAAATTTAAATTTAATTCACTAACATTAGCTGAGCATTACTCATATTAACTTAGTTTTGGGTCCACATAAAAGTAGCAACTCCTTAAAAACAAAAACAATAGTTTCCTGATTCCAGTAGTCTGTGTGCCACAGGGTACAAAGAGAGAAAAGGGAGCCATTGGTTTAAAATAGGCCTGGTAAGTGACTCAATTGGGCTTCCCTGGTGGCTCAGTGGTAGAGAATCCGCCTGCCAATGCAGAAGACATGGGCTTGATCCCAGGGTCAAGAAGATCCCCTGGAAGAGGAAATGGAAACCCACTTCAGTATTCTTGCCTGGAAAATTTCATGTACAGAGGAGCCTGGCAGGCTACAGTCCATGGAGTTGCAAAATCACTGGATATGACTTAGCAACTAAACAACAATAACAACAAAATGACTAAAATATAATGAACTGCTTTCAATATCCTTTAGTTCTAAAGGTAAAATGTGAGTTTTCTTGAAAAAGGTGTAAAATCATGGTACAAACTGATTTACCTTACATTGTCTAAAATAAGAAACTCTCTTAGCTAAAACTTGCTGCTGCTGCTGCTGCTGCTGCTAAGTCACTTCAGTCGTGTCCGACTCTGTGCAACCCCATAGACGGCAGCCCACCAGGCTCCCCCATCCTTGGGATTCTCCAGGCAAGAACACTGGAGTGGGTTCCCATGTCCTTCTCCAATGCATGAAGTGAAAGTGAAAGTGAAGTCGCTCAGTCACGTCTGACTCTTCACGACCCCATGGACTGTAGCCTACCACGCTCCTCCGTCCATGGGATTTTCCAGGCAAGAGTACTGGAGTGGGGTGTCATTGCCTTCTCCGTAGCTGAAACTTGTGGTTCTTCAATTAGATAAAGACTTCTAAAGCTGATGATTCTAGTAAGCAATTTACTAAATTTGAATTTTTTTTTAATTCGAAGTTTCTCCACTAGACTGTAAGTGTCCTGATAGTCAGATCTAAGTGTTTTTAAGACTGTATCACTGAATACAGCAGACTATCTGGATTATACTGGAAAGTGGAAAGTGAATGAAAGTGAAAGCATTAGTGGCTCAGTCCTGTCTCTTTGCGACCCCATAGACTGCAGCCCTCTAGGCTCCTCTGCCCATGGGATTCTCCAGGCAAGAATACTAGAGTGGGTAGCCATTCCCTTCTCCAGGGGATCTTCCTGACTCAGGGATCAAACTCTGTTTCCCACATTATAGGCAGATTCTTTACTGTCTGAGCCACCAGGGAAGCCTGGTGGGTTATACTAGGTGTTCAATAAATTTCTGATGAACACGACTAAATGTGAAAAAATTCCTATTATGTGTCTCGGTTTCCTCATCATGTCGGATAACAAGTTTATGGTATACATTGTTTGTACTAGGGGCCCTTAATAGCCAAGAAGAGCTCCAATATCATCGTCAAAAAATTACATACTCTTTTTCCTTAAGCTCCAACTACTCTGATTTCAACCAAGGAAAATCTAATCTCACTCTTCTGATGGTTGTACTGTCATCAACAATCAAATCTGCACCTCAGTGTTTCAATTAAACAATCTGACCCAGAAGATAACAGCAGCCTTAGATTCAATTTACTTAACTGATTATATTTAACACAAACATAATACAGAGCAAAGTATATCTTAAGTAAAAGTCATAAGTGCTTAGCAAGAAACATACCTGTGGAATTTCAAGGTCAAAGACTTGGGTTTAAGCCAAAATTCAGCACTTATTAGTAATGTGATCCTGAGCCAATCTTTCCCAAAATTACCAGTCTCCCATATTAAATGAGGACCATAAGATTCTTACCTCATGGAGCTATCAGGAGAAGTAACGTATGATAAGATATGAAAAAGCTCCTATCATTGTGCTCTTATATAAGTAGTTGATCAATAAAGTTTTGTTTAATCAGAATGTAAAAGGGCACAAAACCAGAAAAATTACTAGCTCTTTCCATTAAAATATCCATGCCTGCAACAGTATATGGGTGGTAACAGACCAAAAGTACTAAAAGAGCTTAAAAATAATGACATAATAAATAAAGAAAGTGAGATTTAAGGAAAGGGAAAGCTGCTAAATAAGGTATGTTGGCAGTTAGCTTTGTTTATTCAGTGGATTAGAATTTAACCAAGGGGTATTAAGTGGTATGTAATAAAAACCAAATGCAAAAAAGCACACCTGAGTAAGGCAGGGGTCCTTTTCTGACTCAAACATTATTTCGAAACTACTACTCAGGATTTACATGCCACATAATTGATATAGCATCTTCCAGTCTCTCATTGTTTTTCATTTCTTCATGCTTGTTTAATTTTTATTGTTCAGCTTTCTTTCCTTTCTCACTGACAGCTAGATGCATTGTTTTGTTGTTGCTAAATTTTCTTCCTGTACTCTATGCTACCAAGGACAACTTTGTTGTAATTTAGAATGGGCAGCAGGACCCTTTGGATGCAAGTGACTAAGCCCAACCCACAAGTTAAAAACAGTTTCAGATTGGGGGAGTTATTTTTGTTTTGTGTGCTCCAGCTAATGTTAGGGTGGAAGAGGGAGCTAGATGTTGAGATAGAAAATGTGAAAGGTTGTGCTCTGGGTAACTAATAAGAAACATTTGAAACTGTCTCTCCATAGAAGATTCAGTAACTTTTCTACATCACATTTATCATGTCTACTCTTCTCTCCATACTCGTCTCAACATTTATGTTTTCTCCACACTTAAATTAGGTACCAAAAAGGTTGATCTGAAATCATTCACAGGAAAATCAGTTATTCTAAATGGAACTTTTATTACTAAGCATATCACTTGGTACACACTTTATAAAGGAATATCTTTTAGAATATCTTCTAGAAATTATAGATTTATATTACAGAGTTTTTCCTGAATGAATGCAATGAATGTAATTTGCTTCATTCATGAATGAATGCAATTTGCTTTTTAAAAATCCACAAATATATAGATTTAATATACTTAAAACGATTATAATAAATAAATGTATGTGTGTGTGTATGCTAAGAGACATGAAAAAATATTTTTAAAATTTAAAAAATGTTTTACTATTTTTTATTATAGCTTTCTACTTATTTATATTTTCCTGATAATGAATCCTTTCTTCTCTGTACTTTTCTCCTTTATTAAGTTGAATATGTTCTTATATAAGGTCTTAAATGATTTTTTTGAATGAAGCAATGCTTATATTAAATAAAATAAACACTTGGACTTAAATTTATTATCAAATGCCTGACACTCCACTCCCTGCACTTGAACTTACTCTGAAGTCATAGTATTTAAACCACTGAAATAATTTTACCAAATTCCCTCCTAATTTGTGCTCCCGCAAAAGAGAACTGCTTAAAGGCCATAGATTTATTCAAGTCAATGGCCCTGTGTATACCAAAACTGTTTTGTGTGATTCATATAGGAAATTAACTTCTCCATATTCTTTCATCTTCCACAGCCACAAGAATACTCAAGTAATTGAAAGGCTGAGATTCACAAGAGTCTCTCTGGGAATATTTATCCCCCTACATCACCACCTTTCTTTTCTTTTTTATAATGGGATCCTGGCCAAGAGTAGTGTTCTTGTATACAAAAAGAATTACCCAGAAAGAAAGTCCAAAGACAGGCTTCCACTGGGATTTGTTTACTTACATCACTGAGGTCCTACTTATTTCTGACCTAATTTGAAAATATGAAAATATTTCTAAGTAAAGCCCAGTTTAGAAAACTAAAATAATGGAGTAAACTTTACTCCGCATCTGAATAGTAGGGTTTAAATAACCAATATAAGCAGAATTCCAGAAATGATTACCATTTTACGTATGTTTATTTTCCAAAACTTCTTAACACCTTTATCCCCTCCTTGTCACCAATTAACAGCTGCAATGACAGAAACTATTATTCACATGCCAAAAATGATAAATCTGAAGGTTCCATGGCTATAGAATACAGATTGTTTCCTACAATTTCATTCTTATTTTCCTAAGAATACGGCTTTCTTGGCACAAGAATTTCTCATTGGCCTATTGCTGGCTTCAAAACTGAACTATTTAGTAAATATCAATGACACTTCTATGCTTGTATTATATGTACATGCTAAACCCTACCAAATCCCATAAGTATTTTCAGTGAATGTGGGAACACTTCCCAATAAAAACAACAAGAGATGAAGAAGTACGTGTTCCAATTTTCTGTGTGAGTGTTAAATTCAAAATAAAGGCTTTTTTAAAAGAAGTAAATAAAATTATTGCTGAGAGATTGTCACAAACAATATTAATAACATGTACATATTTAACTTAAAACTTTTCTAACAAAAATTTCATATTAAACTATAGAACTTAACTGGGAAATAAATAGCACAGATATTAATTCTGAGTGAGGAGATTACAAAATTTTAAAAAGTAAAGGTCATTTTGTAGACATAATAAAGCAGCAATTATAATTAAAATAAAACTGCCACTAGAACTAAAAAATATAAACACATGAAAATATACTATTTTCAGTGCTATTAATCCCACAGTCCTGCATTCACCTTCTTTTAGTTTTGATCACATTATAGTACAAATGCCTTTTACATGGAAAATCTGATTATCAGGGGTAGGGAAATTGGACAATTTTAAATTCAATGAAACACAGGAGAAGCTCAAAGATATTTTAAAAGAAGAGCTGATTCTATTATATTTTAAAACATATTATAAAGCAATAATAATTTAAATGTGGTTTTGACTTCAAACTTTAAATAGTCCAACGAACATGAATAGAAAGTCCAGGAAAGTATCTATATGTAAGAATATAATAGTATGACAAAAAAGGAAATTAAAAACAATGGGGGTAGGAGAAGAAAGCTATTTAATAAATGATATTGAGATCATTGTTTTGAGGAGAAAATGAGTCAAAATTTATACTATACAGTATAATTATAAAACTAATCTGTTCTCATTCTGTCTCTCTCTATATATATGTACTTGTATACAGTTATATCTATATATTATATATAATGTAGTTCATAAAATATTAGCATGAAACAGAATTGAATATTTTTGAATGTATGATAGCTTTCTAAACTTTGAGTCAATAAAAGAAAAAATATGTTAAGTTTGTGAAGCTGTTTAATCTTTAATACTAACCAAGCAGTAGTCATGGTAAAAGGAAAACAACATATTGCAGAAATATGTTTAACAAGTACAAGAGATAAAAAAGGTTGTTGTTTATGTTACAAAGGCCAGGGTGGGGGCACGGTGAACAATGTGACAGAGAAACATAAAATCCAGAAGAAAAACAAGTCAATAACACAAACACGTACAAAGGGAAATCAAATTAATAAGCACACTTAACAAAAAAAGAACATTCAAGCATTTTATTTATCAAAGAAATGCAAATTAAACCAACACTGAAGTGCTACTTTTCATTTAACTAATAAATACAAAAACTCTAAGAAATAATCTCCAATATTGTCAGGTTCTTAGACAAGTAAAACAGATAAACCCATACATTACTGTTGGCAATTTACACTAGAAAGCCATTTGACAAAGCACTTCAAAAGCCGTATTTTAATAATCACATTCTTTGATCCATAAAAAATTCAAAATCTTTAACCTGACAATACCAGGCCAGAAAGCTTAAAATGAGTAAATAACTCCAAAAAGGAAGGAAGGAAGAGAGGGAGGGAAGGAGGAAGGAAGGAAAGAAGGACATTTTCAAAGAGATTTTTGTGGTGATGTAATTTATAGTAGCAAATGTTGTAAGTCTAAACCTTTTAACATCAGGGGAATGATTAAGTAAACTAAATGATTAAACAACTGCTCTTGAAAAATCACTCATTAAAGAGCATAATACCTGTAAAGGGCAATATAAACTGAAACAGAATAAGATCTGAAACTAAAAGAAAACAGACAAAATAAACAAGTTAGTATGTTAAGGCACAGTTTCTTTCTAATTGTAGTATTTTTTATTCTATAATTAAAAACTGAGAGAAAATTATTAAATAAATTATTAGTAGATTTTCACAATTAGGGATATACAGAAGGACCACATATGAGGCCAAAGCTAAAAACAAAATTAATTCCTTTGAAAGAAATTAGTTTCTGGGATGTAGTACTTATCCAGGTATTTAAATTGAGAAAAGACTAAGAATAATAAGGAAATTAGTACATTAAATAATGGAAACTATTTTCTCCATGGAGATCAAAAATTAAAGCTAATTTTAAGCTAAAAAACGGTAAGTTAATTGGCTTATTCAAAAAAACTGGAAAACAGAAAAAAGAATATTATTTAGAAACCTTTCCTTGTGACTAGCTTTGTTGTTTTTCTCCCCCCACTTTTCCCCACCAATCGTCCCTCTTCATTCCTGTGCCTCAAAGTAGCCCTTTGGTGTCTAAGAAAAACAAGATTACAATCAGCTTTTGTGTATATTCACCACATGGACACAAACTTTAACATTAGCTTTAAAAAAGGAGCACTGATGCAGAGATTTGGGAAAAAGGCAGGCTACCCCTTATATCTGTATAACAATATCTGCAAAATAATCCTCTTCTACTTAAAATTTCATTAATGTAACCAAAATGAGAAAATTTGTTATGCCACAATAACAGGTTTTCATACAACTCTACTGGATCAGCCACTGTGTTGAGACACATCTGGTGTGCCAGAAACAAACGAGGAAGTGGTGTGTGGGAGAAAGAAAATTAAAAGTTGTCAAACATATATCTTTAGGCATTGAACATAATCTGTGATTCTAATTATTTTCCTAGTATTTATGTAGTCAAGTTAATTATCATAAAACCAAAGTAAAACTTTTTAGGCTCACTCAGAACTTCTCCTTCAATATTTTTGAAATTTGCATGCCTACATAATACTTCCTACACAAACACACATATATTAGATTATGAAATGTTCTACTATGGCCCTAAGTATTATATTATCCTACATTCCTCTAAAATATCCAACTATTTTATGCTTGTTGAGATCTGTCAATAGTTGGAGAATTGCTGTCTAAATAGTTCCCTTTTAATGTGAGCTACTGTGAATATGGGACAATTTTAGTGCCTACATCAACACTGATGAAGCCAATACATACAGTTCAACAGTGAGAAATACATTGTCTGAAACATCAAATAATTTCACACAAACAAAAAATCAAGGTTAATTATTAATGTTAAATTATATAAAATTAAGGCTCATAATCTTTGATGCATAGTTCATTTTTAAAAATAAAGCCAAGATATCAATGTGTATATACGGAATCTAGAAAAATGGTACTGATGAACCTATTTGCAGGGCAGGAATACAGACACAGACATAGAAGAACGGACTTATGGACATAGTAGGGGAAGGAGAGGGTGGGATGAATTGAGAGACTAGCACTGACATATATACACTACCAAGTTTAAAATATATAGCTAGTGGGAAGCTCCAGCATAGCACAGTGAGTTCAGCTCACTGCTCTGTAATGATCTACAGGGATTGGGGGTCAGAGGAGTGGGGTGGTAAGAAGTGAGGCTCAAGAGAAAGGGGACACATGTATACTTAGAGCTGATTCACTTTACTGTACAGCAGAAACTAACACAACAACATTGTAAAGCATGATCTTCCAATTAAAAATAATTTTTTTAAAAAAGCCCAGGAACACCTCAGAAAAAGTCCAGTTTTCCTAAATAATAGTATACTGAGAAAAACACTTAAAAATACAGATGAAACTTGATCCATTAACCCAATTAGGAATGGGAAGACTGTATAACAGCTAACATTTATAGAGCACATATGATATCTCAGACACTGTTTTAAAATGCATTATGTATATTAATTCCTTTAATCCCTTATAAGAACTTTTGAGGCAGATACCATTAGTCAGTATGCCCACTGTGCATTGACCAAACTGAATATTAGAGAGCACAAAAGTTGGTGTTGGAACTGAATTTCCACCCAGGTATCTGGAGCCCACGGTCTCCACCGTACTCCACCGCCCAGGCTCCTTCTACTGGGTACCGTGCCTTTCCCTGTGCTGTCTCCTGTGTGTCATCTGCTAGTTTACACTATAACAGACTTGACATGCCCCTTAAGCAAAAACAGCGTGATGATTCAAGAGACATCAGCTATACAATGTCTCCAGAAACAATTCATCTTAAAGATGATTTTGATTCCAAGAATGGTATTAGAACATCTGAAATTTTAATATGATAAAATGTGAAAACTTAGATTTACATTTCTGTAATTCAGTAATTTTTTCTCTAAATGGGCTTGAACCTACTCAATAGAAATAAATGACTAGTAAACATAACAGTTGGGGGAAAAGGCATGAGTACCAGAACATTCAGATTTTAAATTATATTTAATTTACCTCTGAATTAAGAACAAGTATCTGCACATTGGTGCAACATGCTTCAATAGGCAAGAAATCCTAAGAGGAAAAAAATATCCCCTTTAAGGAAGGAAACTATTACATGTTCTCTGGGTTGTCATAGGTTACTATCTTAAAGACCTAATGTAGAAGGTAAAGAAACAAGATACTCATTAAAACTATCTTGGAAAAAAAAAAAAAAAGTGAAACCTATCTACATAAAATTAAAAAATCAATTAAAAATTCCAAGAAAGTTCTATGACCTGAAATTTTACTTAATTCAGGCCCAGTTCAGTTCAGTTCAGTCGCTCAGTCATGTCTGAATATTTTCAACCCCATGAGCTGCAGCACACAAGGCCTCCTTGTCTAATACCAACTCCCAGAGGCTACCCAAACTCATGTCCATTGAGTCGGTGATGCCATCCAACCATCTCATCCTCTGACGTCCCCTTCTCCTCCTGCCCTCAATCTTTCTCAGCATTAGGGTCTTTTCAAATGAGTCAGCTCTTTGCATCAGGTGGCCAAAGTATTGGAATTTCAGCTTCAGCATCAGTCCTTCCAATGACTATTCCAGACTGATTTCCTTTAGAGCGGACTGGTTTGATCTCTTTGCAGTTCAAGGGACTCTCAAGAGTCTTCTCCAACACCACAGTTCAAAAGCATCAATTCTTCGGTGATCAGCTTTCTTCACAGTCCAACTCTCACATCCATACATGACTACTGGAAAAAGCATAGCCTTGACTAGACGGATCTTTGTCAGGAAAGTAACGTCTCTGCTTTTGAATATGCTATCTAGGTTGGTCATAACTTTCCTTCCAAGGAGTAAGCATCTTTTAATTTCATGGCTGCAATCATCATCTGCAGTGATTTTGGAGCCCCCCAAAATAAACTCAGCCACTGTTTCAACTGGTTCCCCATCTATTTCCCATGAAGTGATGGGAACAGATGCCATGACCTTAGTTTTCTGAATGTTGAGCTTTAAGCCAACTTTTTCACTCTCCTCTTTCACTTTTATCAAGAGGCTCTTTAGTTCTTCTTCACTTTATGCCATAAGGGTGGTGTCATCTGCATATCTGAGATTATTGATGTTTCTCCCGGCAATCTTGAATTCAGCTTGTGTTTCATCCAGCACAGCGTTTCTCACGATGTACACTGCATATAAGTTAAATAAGCATGATGACAATATACAGCCTTGATATACTCCTTTTTCTATTTGGAACCAGTCTGTTGTTCCATGTTGCTAACAGTTCTAACTGTTGCCTCCTGACCTGCATACAGGTTTCTCAAGAGGCAGGTCAGGTGGTCTGGTATTCCCAACTCTCTCAGAATTTTCCACAGTTTATTGTGATCCACACAGGCAAATGCTTTGGCATAGTCAATAATGGAGAAATAGATGTTTTTCTGGAACTTTCTTGCTTTTTCTGTGGTCCAGAGGATGTTGGCAATTTGATCTCTGGTTCCTCTGCCTCTCCTAAAACCAGCTTAAACATCTGGAAGTTCATGGTTCACGTATTGCTGAAGCCTGGCTTGGAGAATTTTGAGCATCACTTTACTGGCGTGTGAGATGAGTGCAATTGTGCAGTAGTTTGAGCATTCTTTGGCATTGCCTTTCTTAGGAATGGGATGAAAACTGATCTTTTCCAGTCCTGTGGCCACTGCTGAGTTTTCCAAATTTGCTGGCATATTGAGTGCAGCACTTTCATAGCATCATCTTTTAGGATTTGAAATAGCTCAACTGGAATTCCATCACCTCCACTAGCTCTGTTTGTAGTGATGCTTCCTAAGGCCCACTTGACTTCACATTCCAGAATGTCTGGCTCTAGGTGAGTGATCACACCATCGTAATTAACTGGGTCATGAAGATCTTTTTTATACAGTTTTTCTGTGAATTCTTGCTACCTCTTCTTAATAGCTTCTGCTTCTTTCAGGTCCATACCATTTCTGTCCTTTATTGAGCCCATCTTTGCATGAAATGTTCCCTTGGTATCTCTAATTTTCTTGAAGAGATCTCTAGTCTTTCGCATTCTATTGTTTTCCTCTATTTCCTCTAATTCAGGCCCAGAGGAACATAAAAACAAAACAAATAAAATCATTTGAATCTTCTTGAATATATATTTTAAAATATAATGGTGGGTGCTTGCCAGGGTCTAGAGTTTCAACAAAGATAGCAAATAGAAGAGATTCTTCTTCTTAAAAATGTCAGAAGAAGAGAAAGGGCCTGGTTATGAGATGATAGAGAAATTATTCATTTCCCATTATTGTAAAGTATTCTGAGTACATGGACAAGGTTCATTACCAGCTGCTTAATTCTCATTTATTTTCCTCAATTGTAAATAATCAGTTGCCTAGGATGACTTCACTACCCTGGCTTTCTCAACTCTATGCAGGAGAATAATGGGAAAATAACTCATCTTTCAGGGGGGAAAATGTAAATGACATTGGTATCAGGACACTGGTGGTAAAACAAGAGAAAAAGAAAAGACAAAGATACCAGAAAGCAAGCGACTTGACAGGAATTGCTTCTGATGGGTGGGGCGCTGCTGCTCTGATTGGCCACAGTCTTGCAGGATCCTGGCAGGAGTGTCCTGGCTCTTGGAGTCTCTCAGAGGCACTCCTCCCTGAGGGTGGTCATTCATGGGAGTTGGATGGGGACATGCAGTTAGTTCCACACTTTCCATCCATGACCCAGTGGCTTAGTTCAATAGCGGTTTGGGAGAGGCACAGGAAGCCAGGTTCAGACTTGGGTCTATGACATGTTCTAAAACCCAACATTGTTTGTAATTATTATGCAGTTATTCTGAATCTGTCCTCTTTCCTATATTCGTTTATACTCTGGAATCCCAACCAAATACAAAACAAAAATTTTGGCTGGTTTTCCAAACTAATATGAAGCATGGCAAATTAAATTTTTTTTTTACTTTATTTTTTTTTTTAATTTTTATTTTTACTTTACAGTACTGTATTGGTTTTGCCATACACTGACATGAGAAACTACCTAAAGATACAAAATCTGAGATAGGGAATGGGGGCATATGTTTAAGCAATCCTGGGGCTTCAGTAGACTGGCTATGCTACAAGGGGGTCAGGAGTTACAGCCTAAAGTGCCATAGCTCCTGTGACCAGGAACTGGGCATGGTCCCCTATGTTTAAAATGACAGGGCTGGACCAAACTATCTCTAGGGTACCTAAGGCACCAACATTGTAAGATGTTGTAACTAAAATTAACTACCTTTGGCAGCACCTTTAAAGAAAAAAAAATGAAAACCCATAGCAGTCCCACATCACCAGACAAGTCAGCCAAGAGCCAAAGCAATCCCTCTTTAAGAAAGAAGAAAATGCTGAAGATCTGCAGTGGCTTTAGAAACTTCTAAGGAGGGAAAAAATTATAATAAGGAATTAAAATAGGACACTAACCTCTGAAAAGATCAGATACAAGAACAAGAAGCACTGAGCTAAAGGAAAAGTAGTCACTCTGTATTATTTTTAAAATAAATGTGTCCTCAGACATATTCTTAAAAATAGTGAATCTTTGACTGCCCAATGGTGTTGTCCATTACCAAAACTCAATAAAATCCCAAATTAGCTTGCAGATGAATTACAGCTTTTACAGTTTATACTGAATCCAGTGTGATCCTATAGACAAGATGGGCCAAACTCCTCAGAAAATGCCAAGAAACATTAGAGCCAGGCCAAAAAGTGCTAAAACGTTCCACTGACATAGAACCAACATGAAGCTTTCACTGGAAGATACAGCATTTGAAGTGAAGTTTTCCAGCGATCCAGCCAAAACTCAGAGATTATTGAAAAAAGCTTTCAAATCCAAAATGGTTCCAAGCAGAGGTGTCTATAAGAGAGAGATTCTGCATGAGAATTTATCATTTACAACCAATGGATTCAATTGGTGATCCCATTCTACCAGAGGGTTTTAATTCTTCCTGGAAATTCCTTACAAATTATAGGTAACCACAGTATGAGCAGAACTAGAACTTCTGTGTATTTTTAAACAAGTCAATTGCTTCAATGAGATAAGTACATTATTTCCACCAGACAGATAATTGTTTTCTTGTTCAATTGCATTACATGTGTGTATCCAGGTATAAAATGTTACAAGTGGAAAATTACTGAGAAGCAAAGTAGTCATTAGTGTGACTTATAAATGGAACAAAGATGTCACGAGTTTCACTAATGCTTTTTTATGTTACTGAATAAGTAGATTTTATTTTTTAATCTCCTTTAAATCTGATTGCAAACAGTAAAAGTAGATCCTTGTGCCTGATACCCAATACAAACTGAACTAGGATGCTACTTGACCAACATGTACAACTCAATTTGGATACAGATGGACACAAAATGAAAATTAATTCAAGGATTAATTACTCGCTTTCACAAGAAATCTAGAAAGTTGGGATCTGTGAGAAGTAAAATTAATTTTAAAGTATTATAATTGCAAATAAATAATATTTCTAGATTTTACTTTGTGAATAGAGGAACTGCATCTGAAAGGTACATATCAGACTGCTGTTATAACACTGTTTATTTTCTGAGAGAATTCTTAACTGTTCAGTTCAATTCAGTTCAGTTAAGTCGCTCAGTCATGTCCGACTCTTTGCGACCCCATGAATTGCAGCACGCCAGGCCTTCAGTCCATCACCAACTCCCAGAGTTCACTCAAAGTCACATCCATTGAGTCAGTGATGCCATCCAGCCATCTCATTCTCTGTCATCCCCTTCTCCTCCTGCCTCCAATCCCTCCCAGCATCAGAGTCTTTTGCAGTGAGTCAACTCTTCGCATCAGGTGGCCAAAGTATTGGAGTTTCAGCTTTAGCATCAGTCCTTCCAAAGAAATCCCAGGGCTGATTTCCTTTAGAATGGACTGGTAGGATCTCCTTGCAGTCCAAGGGACTCTCAAGAGTCTTCTCCAACACCACAGTTCAAAAGCATCGATTCTTTGGCACTCAGCTTTCTTCACAGTCCAATGCTCACATCCACACATGACTACTGGAAAAACCGCAGCCTTGACTAGACGGACCTTTGTTGGCAAAGTAATGTCTCTGCCTTTCAATAAGCTATCTAGGTTGGTCATAACTTTCTGTCCAAGGAGTAAGCATCTTTTAATTTCATGGTTGCAATCACCATCTGCAGTGATTTTGGAGCCCAAAAAATAAAAGTCTGACACTGTTTCCACTGTTTCCCCATCTATTTCCCATGAAGTGATGGGAACAGATGCCATGACCTTAGTTTTCTGAATGTTGAGCTTTAAGCCAACTTGTCACTCTCCTCTTTCACTTTTATCAAGAGGCCCTTTAGTTCCTCTTCACTTTCTGCCATAAGGGTGGTGTCCTCTGCATATCTGAGGTTATTGATATTTCTCCCGGCAATCCTGAGTCCAGCTTGTGCTTCTTCCAGCCCAGTGTTTCTTATGTACTCTGCATATAAGTTAAATAAGCAGGGTGATAATATACAGCCTTGACCTACTCCTTTTCCTATTTGGAACCAGTCTGTTGTTCCATGTCCAGTTCTAACTGTTGCTTCCTGACCTGCATACAGGTTTCTCAAGAGGCAGGTCAGGTGTTAATTGTCATTAATTAAGGAACCTCAAAGCAAGTAACAGAGACATTAAATGACATAAAAAACAACATCAGTACTTTGTTAAAGACAGATTATTTCCAAATGGAAGTTGTATACTGTAGATGGTAACTGAGCAAGAATGACCACAGACAGTGTCTTTGTATAACACAATCAGAAGACAAAAAGAAGGCAGACAATTAGAATGATAAAACAATATCTAACACACAATAAACATTCTGGGGACTCAAGAAGTTCCATTTAGTAAAGAAAATGTTGGTTTTTAATTAATTCAGATTAAAGTTTATGTCATTTATTCCCGAACTATTCAGTAGTTTTTGTGTCAAGTATATTAACATACACAATGTATATTTTTAAAATAGAGATGTCATATTATCTCCAAACTACTTTTACAAATTCACAATACTTCAAATTATACAGCCAGAAAAAACTGTTAAAGGGCCTGGACTACAATTTAACTATAACACATTGACCAAATACCCACACAACTGATATTGTATATACCTTATTGGAATATGCCATTCAGAACAGAAAGTATTCTTCCAAAGTAAAGTAAAAACGGGTATTGTGAGATTGTCTGATATTAATATAGATCAAGAAACATATGAGTAAGTTTGATATAACTGAATAAAATACAGTAAACACACAGAATCATTTTCACCAGTGATTCCTCTCTTTAACTTCATAAGCTGATTCTTTTTGAGAGAATATTAAGATTAAAAAATCTTTGCAATAGGAATAAAAATTCCATGAAAACTAAAATTTCTTTACAGCTTTTGGAATTTAAGAAAAATGCTGCTTATATTTTTTTCTTGAGTTTTTGTTTAACAGCTTTATTCATTTTGACCATATAAAGTAGTTAGGCCTACTGTAAAAAAAAAATTTTAGAAACATCTTCAATATTTAGGAAGAAAATTTTTTGATCCAAAGCTACTTTTTAGACAACATTATATAAAAGCTTTGATTTATTTCATATATAGTACAATATTTTGACTCATACCAAATTAATAAAAACGTTAAAGAAAAGAGGTGATGAAGATTAACTATAAATTTTATTTTCTGAATTTACTCAATGCTACCTCTGCAGTTGAGAACTGCAAAGATATAGGTTATGTCTTTTTGACATATAGATATTTTCCCCAGTATTATTCATCTGTAAGGAATCTTGAAAATTCTTATGCCAATCTTTACATTTTTAGGAAAAGTAATTAAAGTTCCAGGAATTAAGAGGTGAAGCATGACTCTATACATCTGCTTGACTGCCAAGTCAAGACTAGGGCAAAGATTCTTAATTCCTGTTTCAGTCTTTTCAAAGTGAAAAAAAAAAAAAAGCAAAAGTGATGTCCAGAGATGTTGAGTATCTGAAAAACAACATTTAAAGCTGGGGAAATAGGAGAGGGTAAATAGCTGCCCTTGTGGGACTCTCATTCTAGTGCGTGAGACAGACAAACCAATGTCAAGAGTGAGAGCTCTGTCAGCAACTAGTTTTCTGTGCACTGACTCATCTTTCTCCTCCAGCCCCATAATTCCTTCCTGAACAGACTCAAATCCTTATCCTCTGCTCCTCTATCCCACTGCCCTGTGGACTCTGCTCTCTCAAGTGACTTCTGTTCTCCCGCTTGCAGAAGATTCCAAGATGCCACACCCAGTCTAACCAACACAGCTGCCTACCTTATTGCAGCCACTCAAAATAACTTCACTTGAATCTCCAACTTCACTTCAGAGTCAACTAAACCAAAACGATACAAATTCTCCCTCAAAACTGACTTCCTATTTTCAATATCCCCATTTCTATTACTACAGTCATTATTCTCCACAATTCTTAGTCCCAAATTTTAAGCCATCTTTAACTCATCTGTGGCTCCTATATTTAGTCAGTCTTCATATCCTGTGTGTATTAGTCAGAGTTCTCCAGAAAAACAAAGATTTATTATTATAAGATATTGGTTCACACCATTTTGGGGCTAGCAAGTCCAAAATCTGCAGAGAGTTGACTGATGTACCAGTTTGTGTATCAAGGCTAGTTCAGTTCAGTCGCTCAGTCATGTCTGACTCTTTGAGATCCCATGGACTACAGCACGCCAGGCCTCCCTGTCTATCACCAACTCCCAGAGTTTACTCAAACTCATGTCCATTGAGTTGGTGATGCCATCCAACCATCCCATCCTCTGTTGTCCCCTTCTCCTCCTGCTTTCAATCTTTTCCAGCATCCTGATGGGTCTTTTCAAATGAGTCAGCTCTTCACATCAGGTGGCCAAAGTATTGGAGTTTCAGCTTCAGCATCAGTCCTTCCAATGAATATTCAGGACTGATCTCCTATAGGATGAACTGGTTGGATCTCCTTGCAGTCCAAGGGACTCTCAAGAGTCTTCTCCAACACCACAGTTCGAAGCATCAATTCTTAAGTGCTCAGCTTTCTTTACAGTCCAACTCTCACATCTATACATGACTACTTGAAAAACCATAGCTTTGACTAGATGGATCTTTGGATAGTAGGGTGATAAAAAACCAGGAAGAACCAAGGTGCCAGTGTAACAGCTATTAGGCAGAATGCACTCTCATTCTGGGAAGGTGAAACTTTTGTTCTACTTAGGCCTTAACAAGCTGGATGAGGCCCATTCACATTACAAAGGTTCAATCTGCTTTACTCAGTCTACAGATTCAAATTTTAACATTGTCCAAAAACACACTCAGAGAAACACCCAGAATAATGCTGAATCAAATATACTGGCACCCAGTGGCCCAGTAAAATTGATGCAAAAAATTAACCATCACACTATGATTTTACTGTTCAAAAGTTTCACGTTCTTTTCCCATCCTCATTCTCACTACCATTATCTCAGTTCAGGTCCTATGATCTCCTACTGGTTTCCAGCACAAGGATGTAAACCAGCTCCTCCCATCCTTTAGTTCAGAGAGCACCAGGTACACTGTGGATACAATTATTTTCAAAAAAGTTGTTTTCATCATATCATTCTTATTCTATTCCTTAACTTACAATGGCATCTTATACCAAATATGTCCAATTCTTTTCCTTATAATATACTGTTCTATATAATACAGCCCTACCTGGCCTACTGACCTGTTTCTTCCATCATGCTCCTAAATCAGAACCTACATTATAAGTGGCCAACAGTTAAAATATGCTTTTCACTCATCAACACCCTTTCTCTATACAATATACTCTCTTTCTCTAGAAAGTACTGTGCACTCTACTTCATCTAAACCAATCCTATCTCTCTATTAAGATTTGTCTCCAGCTTCAACTCCTTTTTGAAGTTTTCCTAATTCTTGTTGCTGTTTAGCTGCTAAGTTGCATCCAACTCTTTGTGACCCCATGGACTGTAGCCCACCAGCTCCTCTGTCCACGGGATTTCCTAGGCAAGAGTACTGGAATGAGTTGCCATTTCTTCCTCCAGGGATCTTCCTGATGCAGGGAACAAACACACATCACCTGCATTGGTGGGCAGATTCTTTACCACTGAGCCACCTGGGAAGCCCTATATATATGCACATACATACATACACACATACATATATATATATTATATTATATATATACAAAATGAAATATTACCAACATATATATATATAATGAGCAATTTACAAAAATGGCAAATATACTACTATAAAGAATCAGAACATAAGCAAAGTATGGCTGAAAAACAATAGATTAATATCAGTAGAAGAATAACTGAATATAAGGTGGAGCCTCAGAAGCAAAAATGTCTATAACACTGAGAATGCTAAGCCCACAGCTTGAGTGGGGCCAAGGAAAACCAGGCACGGCTGAAGACGGAGCCAAGTCACTTCTAACCAAGGGAGCCGAAGCCCATAAAGTACAGGGGAGGTTCTGTTTTGCTCCTTATCCATGATCCTAACAAACAAAGGTTTTCTGTAATTTACTTGGCAATAAATCTATATGCATCTAGCAACAACAACTGGCCTAGAAAGACATACAGTTGTTTACTGTCTTTATCTCATTTAGCATTAATATCTATGAATTTCACCGCAGAAATATTGTTTTTATTATGGGGAAGTATCCCAGATCCCCTTGAAGGTGACATGACATGCAACACTGAATATATGCTCCATACTATACTATTTTTAAATCTTATAAATTCTCAGTTCCAAAATACACCTGGCCCCTACGATTTTAGATAAGATTCTATGGATCTTAGATTTTGAGATTCCACAGAAAGAACCAGTCAGATATACAAAAGGATCTCTCATCCAAAAAAGGTTTCAGAGTGCATGGAAGATCCATTTAGAATAGTTTTCTTAAACAGAGGATATCTTTTCAGTGCCACACACA
The DNA here is from genome assembly GCF_016772045.2 of Ovis aries. Classification (NCBI taxonomy): domain Eukaryota; kingdom Metazoa; phylum Chordata; class Mammalia; order Artiodactyla; family Bovidae; genus Ovis; species Ovis aries. The sequence goes on along the minus strand of NC_056057.1, from coordinate 27,697,747 downwards.
TTCTATCATCGATCACTTTTGCAATCAGTGGCAAAGTTTCTTTTATTAAATAATATTAGTTAAAAGAAAAAAAAATAACCTGCCAATCATGAACTTTTACCTTTTCCCTCCCCTTACAATGCCAAGAATACCAGAAAAAAAAAAAAGTTGTAAAACAGCATTCTCTTTGCCTCCTATAACCTTAATAGATAGTTTCCTGGAATTGTCTATTCAAACAGAAAATTAATTTCCATGCACAGCTGGAAATACCACATTGGCAGGCAAGAAAAACATCAAACACCAGTAGATTAAATAGAAAGTGGAAGAACTAAAAGACAACAAAATAGATCTTACTCAGTAAGGTGGTCATATGAGAAAAGACTTCTGCCTGTTAATATAGGAATATACCTCTTAGGTGAAGTAGCAATAATCAAGGAAACTTTGGATCCAGAAAACAACTAGGTGATGATATCATTCAAGAAGTTTTTCTAGTGTTGTATGAAAGAAGAAAAACTCAACAACTGTCTTGGGGATGAAAGGTCCTCAAACCTGCACAACACATACATGGTTAATTACAGCTACCCACTTCATGGCATATAACCATGGGTTTTTTCTTTTTACTTTAGGGTGAGGGAAAAGTTCTGAAGATGGATATTGGTGATAGCTGCTCTGCCTCTCACATTGGTAGAGGCTTTAAAGACTGAGAACTTGAAAAACAAAAGAAGTACTCTTCTCTTTCCAAAAGATCAGATCAGGCTCTGACAAGATCAGGCTCTGGTGATCCATCCATCTCTCTCCACTGCCCTGAACCTAATGGGTATCCCACTTTGTACTGACAACCGTCAAGGAAACGCAGGCTCATGCTGCCATCTGGGCACTGCTCCCTGATGCATAACTGCCTCAGGAAATGACTTGTGTGGCCAATAATCAACTAATAACCAAACTAAACCAAGAAATTCACTTTGCACAACCATTTTAAAAACAAAAGAAGGAAAGACAGAAAACAGAACACTACCTTCAGGAACTGCCACACAGAAAGGCAAACAAAAAAACAGCAACAGCATGGGAAGGACAAAATTCCACATGGCATCCAGACAGGGGTCCCCCTTGGTTCTGCTGCCTTGATTGTCTGATTGTCAGAGAAAATTTTTTTAAAAACCTCCATCAGCTCTTAGTGTAGAACTGACACTTTGTAAATAGCAACAGGGAGAAAGTTCAATAAAAATCAATGTGTTATAAAAGTAAGATAGAAAAAAAAAAATTCTACATGAACTTGATCACTGTATGACTTTCTAATTATTGAAAGGTTGAGTTCAAGATGCCAGAACACTTACAGATAAAGCATACCAGAGTTCCAAAGTGGCATATTGTGTTATAAAACATGGACCTATATCTCTATTATCTTTGGCAAACAATCTCAAAATATCTCATATTTGGTAAATTCAAAAGGATATCCCACAAACAAAGTGAGGGATCAAATTGTTTGAATATTTATTTTTTACAGAGGAGAAGGTAAGTGGCTGGCAAAATACCTGCCACAAAGCAAGAATTCAATATATATTTGTGGAACTGAACTGAAACAAGTGTTAGATTACCTGCATCTACTGATGAACTCTATCAGGTCATCACTCCAACTTTCCACCTGATTGAACCTATAAAAAATAACTGGCCTTATCAATGGAGAAAGGCTCTGTTTTTTTCCACTGGGTATCACAAGTACCAGCACCCCACAGCAAGCTGCTCAGAGACTCAGTGAAGACTCATCTCCCCAGAATCAGCATCTTCGACATAACTCCTTTAACAAAACTACAGAAATTTTCAGTTATAAGGCAGGGAATGTAAAAGATGCATAGGTGATCAGAACAAATTCTAATAATGAGAGAGAGACCCATTGATAGATAAGCCACCTCAAGAAGACCCCCCTCAAAAAAACTGGGAGTCAGCTCTTTCAATTTCCTCATCTGAAAAATGGGAAGACTCAATCAATTGCTTGCAAGCTTCTACAAGTGCTACTCATACTGAAAAAGACATTTCATATTAAATACAGTGTATTTATACATTTACAGAAATGTGCTTGTTTATACACATATAGAAATTAACCCTTATATCTTCCAATGTGGATGCACTCTGGTATGGTGTCGTGTGTTTTATTCTATTTAATTGTTTAACTGCAACCACTCAGTAGATCTCATGGCACACTAATAGTTCATGACATGCCATTTGTAAAACACTGGACTAGATGATTTCTTTCCAGCTCATTAAATTAAAACCAATGATTTTTACTTAGAAGCAATTAGAAAATATCTACCACTCCCAAATGCTAGTTCCTCAATGAACTTTCCAAAGCCAATTCCTGAGTGAAATGATATAATCCCTACAAATCTTTGCCTTCCCTTCTTCTTCACACTAAACACTCACGATCCTTTCCACTCAAAAAAGATTTAAAAGTGATTTTTTTCAGGGTGCATGAATATTACCAAGCCTAATAGCAGAAGCAAGCAACAGGGATTCTGCAATAAAAATTTAAACATCTACCCAAGGAATTCCCTTTTACTCATAAAGAAGTACATTTGAATCTTTGTAAGCCATCAGGCAACAACTAAAGCAGCCAAAAGCCAAAACAATACTTATGGAGTGGAAGCAAACCACACAGATTTTGATTTTAATTACATAAAATATATTTCAAAGTAGTTGCATTCTCCCTTCCAAATTATAGAGTTTGTTCCCTCAAATAAGAATATTTTGACTTTCTATAATAGCATCTATTGTCACTTTTGTAGATTTTCTTAAATGGTTGCCTTCTTCCACAGCACCCCCATCTCATCCCACCACCTCTCCACCATCTTTAGTAATGTCCCAAACTAGTGGGTGTGCAGGAATCTCTGGTGAAAAATGAGCTTGCTTTGAGTAAAATAATCTTCTCAATCACAATTGGAGCCTTTTCAGTAGATAGCTGGGGAAAAGCCTTGTTTATATCTATCATCATAGCTTAAAATCCACCTAAAATATAATCTGATAATAAATTATAAAAATAAGATTTTAGTTTATATTATACATTTTTAGTTTATAAAATAAAAGGTAAAGGATCCAAGTCTTAAATTTAAAAAGCACTTTGATTGATAAATATCAGAGAAATACTAATGTCAAAAAATTAGGTCCATTATAATCCTATAATCAAAGCAATCTGTGTATTTTCCAAACTTGGCAAGACATATTTTTATTTTTAATTTTTGAACTACTAATCCTGGAGGGAAAACAACCACCATTAATTTCCTCTTCAGTCACTAGTTGTCTGTGCCATGTGTTTTTATCACTTCCTGCCACAAGGAAATACATTTGGAACAAAGAAAGATAGTCAAAAGAGAGTTCTTTAGGTTAGTCTAAAATCATTCTTTTAGGAATTGAGAGTGTAAACATATTTCAATAATAGCACTGGATGATAAAACTACTCAGAAAACCTTCACATTACTTTATTACATGACTTCATTTAATGCTCAAAAAGGCTTGTAAAGGTTATTTGGTAAATAAACTAAGCAGGTTAAATTAGGTAACACTTTTTCACCCACACAGCTAATAAAAACCAGAGGCGGAATTTAAATTCCTTCCATTTCATACCCAATCTCACAGTGGACACTATAACACAGTTTTTCCTATAAGCCTTTTGATCAAGTTGTAAGTTTTTACTTTACCCTATTTGTCCAAACCATCATGGTTTTTTGTGTATGTGTGGTGGGGAAAGTGATCAAAAGAGGTTGCAAATGATGATAAGAACATGAGGACTAATTTATCATTTTATAGCTAAGTTGTATTCAACAGTGATTTATTCAGTCCTATGTACCAAGTAGTACATTAAATATAGGGATCCTAAACAAAAATACAAATTATAGATCATAATCCTAGGAGTTAGTAAGAAATTTAGTAAAAACCTATCTTAGTCTGCTCAAGCTGCTGTACCAAAATACTACAGCCCATGTGTTTTAAAGCAACTGATAAAGGATTAATCTCCAAAATATACAAGCAGCTCAAATAGCTCAATATCAGAAAAACAAAACTCAATCAAAAAGTGTGTGGAAGACCTAAACAAACATTTCTCCAGAGAAGACATATAGATAGCCAATAAACATATGAAAAAATGCTCAACATCGCTCATTACTAGAGAAATGCAAATCAAAAATACAATGAGGTATCATCTCACATCACTCAGAATGGCCATCATGAAAAACATCTACAGACAATAAATGCTGGAGAGGATGTGGAGAAAAGAGAAAACCCTCCTGCACTGTTTGTGGGAATGTAAATTGATACAGCCACTATGGCGAACAATATGGAGATGTCTTAAAAACTAGGAATAAAACTACCATATGACCCAGTACACCCACTACTTGGCATATACCCTGAGAAAACTACAATTCGAAAAGACGCATGCATCCCAATATTCACTGCAGCACTACTGACAATAGCAAGGACATGAAAGCAACCTAAACGCCCAACAACAGATGAATGGATAAAGAAGATGTGATACAGACATACAATGGAATATTACTCAGCCATAATGGGAATGAATTTCAGTCTGCTACAGTGAGGCAAATGAACCTAGAGCCTGTTACACAGAGTGAAGTAAGTCAGAAAGATAAATATATATATACATATTGTATATTAACATACATATTAGGAATCCAGAAAAAATATTACAGATGAACCTATTTATAGGGAAGAATTGGAGGCACAGGCGTAGAGAATGGACTTGTGGAAACAGCAGGGGAAGGAGAGAGTAAGATGAATTGAGAAACTCCCACTGACATATATACACAATCATGTGTGAAATAGGTAACTAGTGGGAAGCTGCTGTTTAAAAAGGGTGCCCAGCCTGCTCCTCAGCGACAACTTAGACAGATGGGATGAGAGGAGAGTGGGAGGATCAAGAGGGAGGGGAGATATATATATATATATATATATATATATATATATATATATAATGAAAGATTGGTCTTGTTGTACAGTAAAAACCAATACAGCATTGGAAAGCAGTTCAGTTCAGTTCAATCATTCAGTTAAGTCTGACTCTTTGAGACCCCCATGAACCACAGCACGCCAGGCCTCCCTGTCCATCACCAACTCCAAGTTTACCCAAACTCATGTTCACTGAGTCATTGATGCCATCCAACCATCTCATCCTCTGTTGTCCCCTTCTCCTCTTGCCGCCAATCTTTCCCAGCATCAGGGTCTTTTCAAATGAGTCAGCTCTTCACATCAGGTGGCCAAAGTTTTGGAGTTTCAGCTTCAACATCAGTCCTTCCAATGAACACCCAGGACTGATCTCCTTTAGGATGGACTGGTTGGATCTCCTTGCAGTCCAAGGGACTCTCAAGAGTCTTCTCCAACACCACAGTTCTAAAATGTCAATTCTTTGGCGCTCAGCTTTCTTCACAGTCCAACTCTCACATCCATACATGACCACAGGAAAAACCATAGCCTTGACTAGATGGAACTTTGTTGGCAAAGTAATGTCTCTGCTTTTTAATATGCTGTCTAGGTTGGTCATAACTTTCCTTCCAAGGAGTAAGTGACTTTTAATTTCATGGCTGCAATCACCATCTGCAATGATTTTTGGAGCCCCAAAAAATAAAGTCAGCCACTATTTCAACTGTTTCCCCATCTATCTGTCATGAAGTGATGGGACCAGATGTCATGATCTTAGTTTTCTGAATGTTGAGCTTTAAGCCAACTTTTTCACTCTCCTCTCTCACTTTCATCAAGAGGCTTTTTAGTTCTTCTTCACTTTATGCCATAAGGGTGGTGTCATCTGCATATCTGAGGTTATTGATGTTTCTCCCAGCAATCTTGATTCCAGCTTGTGTTTCTTCCAGTCCAGCGTTTCTCATGATGTACTCTGCATATAAGTTAAATAAGCAGAGTGACAATATACAGCCTCGATATACTCCTTTTCCTATTTGGAACCAGTCTGTTGTTCCATGTCCAGTTCTAGCTGCTGCTTCCTGACCTGCATACAGGTTTCTCAAGAGGCAGGTCAGGTGGTCTGGTATTCCCATCTCTTTCAGAATTTTCCACACTTTGTTGTGATTGACATAGTCAAAGGCTTTGGCATAGTCCATAAAGGAGAAATAGATGTTTTCTGGAACTCTCTTGCTTTTTCTGTGGTCCAGAGGATGTTGGCAATTTGATCTCTGGTTCCTCTGCCTTTCCTAAAACCAGCTTCAACATCTGGAAGTTCACGGTTCATGTATTGCTGAAGCCTGGCTTGGAGAATTTTGAGCATTACCTTACTAGCATGTGAGATGAGTGTAAATGTGCAGTAGTTTGAGCATTCTTGGCATTGCCTTTCTTTGGGATTGGAATGAAAACTGACCTTTTCCAGTCCTGTGGCCACTGCTGAGTTTTCCAAATTTGCTGACATATTGAGTGCAGCACTTTCACAGCATCATCTTTCAGGATTTGAAATAGCTCAACTGGAATTCCATCACCTCCACTAGCTTTGTTTGTAGCGATGCTTCCTAAGGCCCCCTTGACTTCACATTCCAGGATGTCTGGCTCTAGGTGAGTGATCACACCATTGTGATTATCTGGGTCATGAAGATACTTTTTGTATAGTTCTTCTGTATATTATTGCCATCTCTTATTAATATCATCTGCTTCCGTTAGGTCCATACCATTTCTGTCCTTTACTGAGCCCATCTTTGCATGAAATGTTCCCTCGGTATCTTTAGTTTTCTTGAAGAGATCTCGAGTCTTTCCCATTCTACTGTTTTCGTCTATTTCTTTGCATTGATCACTGAGGAAGGCTTTCTTATTTCTCCTTGCTATTCTTTGGAACTCTGCATTCAAATGGGTATATCTTTCCTTTTCTCCTCTGCTTTTCTCTTCTCTTCTTTGCACAGCTCTTTGTAAGGCCTCCTCAGACAGCCATTTTGCTTTTTTGCATTTCTTTTTCTTGTGGATGGTCTTGATCCCTGTCTCCTGTACACTGTCATGAACCTCTGTCCATACTTCATCAGGCACTCTGTCTATCAGATCTAGTCCCTTAAATCTATTTCTCACTTCCACTGTATAATCATAAGGGATTTGATTTATGTCATACCTGAATGGTCCTGTGTTTTCCCTACTTTCTTCAATTTAAGTCTGAATTTGGTAATAAGGAGTTAATGATCTGAGCCACAGTCAGCTCCTGGTCTTGTTTTTGCTGATATTATAGAGCTCCTCCATCTTTGGCTTCACAGAATGTAATCAATCTGATTTTTCAGTGTTGACCATCTGGTGATGTCCATGTGTAGTTTTCTCTTGTATTGTTGGAAGAGGGTGTTTGCTATGACCAGTGTGTTCTCTTGGCAGAACTCTATTAGCCTTTGCCCTGCTTCATTCTGTACTCCAAGACCAAATTTGCTGTTACTCCAGGTGTTTCTTGACTTCCTACTTTTGCATTCCAGTCCCCTATGATGAAAAGGACATCTTTTTTGGGTGTTAGTTCTAAAGTCTTGTAGGTCTTCATAGAACCGTTCGGCTTCTTCAGCGTTATGGTTGGGGCATAGACTTGGATTACCGTCATACTGAATGGTTTGCCTTGGAAAGCAATTATCCTCCAATTTAAAAAAAATACAAATTCATTTTTCACAATCCAAGATCAAGCTGCTGGCAGATTCGGTGTTCTGGGTGGGGGGCTCTCTTCCTGGTTTGCAGATATGCCTTCTGGCTGTGTGTTCACATAGGCCTTTCTTGGGTACATGTTCATGGAGAGAGAAATCCTTCTCTTCTTTCTCTTCTTATAAGGGACTAATCTCATTACGAGGCTCTATCTTTATGACCTAATCTAAACCTAACTGTCTCCAAATTGAAGTGAAAATGTTAGCCACTCAGTCATATCTGACTGTAGCCCACCAGGTTCCTCTGTCCATGGGATTTCCCAGGCAAGAATACTGAAGTGGGTTGCCATTTCCTTCTCCAGGGGATCTTTCCAACCCAGAGATCGAACCCTGGTGTCCCACATTGCAGGCAGACTCTTTACCATCTGAGATACCAGGGAAGGACCCCTCAAACAGCATCACACTGGGGGCCAAGGCTTCATATATTAATTTTTAGTATATGAACTTCAACATATGAATAAGTTTCAACATATGAATTTTAGCCCATAACAGGAACCCAACAGGTAAACAAATAATTATAATTAGTTTAATACAAACTAATTTAATTCCAAAAATAACACTTGTGTTCAACAAATATTTATTAATAGACAGTGAAAGGAAAGTAAATTTTTGACAGTGGGCAAATATCGAACAGATAGAGAATATTCTCCATGTTATACAAAATGAGCAAACATGCTCTGAGAAGATAATTTGTCTAAGACCAAAAAGTGAGGGAGACTGGATTTACATATGAATCCACCTAACTTCAGGGCTTCCCAGGTGGTGCTAGCGGTAAAGAACTCACCTGCCAATGAAGAAGACTTAAAAGATGACAGTTTGATCTCTGAGTCGGGAAGATCCGCTGGAGAAGGGCACGGCAACCCACTCCAGTATTCTTGCCTGGAGGATCCCATGGACAGAGGAGCCTGGCAAGCTACAGTCCATTGGGTCACAAAGAGTTGGACACAAATGAAGTGACTTAACACACACATACTACCTAACTTCAAAATCCAGCCATCTTCCATTGGAACAAGAAAGCTGTAAACAAGGACAATAGCCTCTCCCATTGCCTCTCCTAGAGTGTGCGTAGCATGGCCTTCCCTACCAAGAAAGAGAGTAGCCTCAAAAGCCAGGTGCAAACACACATAACACATACAGTCTCTCTCTGTGTAAGAGGTGACTAAAGCCTGGATGGGATGCTGATACAATAAAAGCAGGTCAGGGAACAAATTAAGAGTACATATCCTAGACCAGTTTGTCTCACCTGGAAAACAGAGAACCTTCCTCCCAGGACAATAGCAGATCCATCAATTTCATCACTAAACATACTACAATTCTCAAAAAAAAAAATTCAGAATGCTGAGTAGAGAATAAAAATGCAAACATATTTGAAATATAAAATCAATAAGAAAAAAAGTATTTTAGTGTTGAAGCAAACAAAGCCAGGATGGCAACACTGATCCACTCATCTTTCTTCAGCTCTAAAAGAGTCAGTGTTATTCAGCAAATATCAAGATATAGCAAAACTTTAAGGGTATACATCTGTTCTAGCACTTTGCACAGTAGGTTTTTAATAAATGTGCTGTGGATGAATGGATGGATGAATGACTAAATGCAGAAAAGAATAAATTAGTATTCACATTACTTTATCATTTTGGAATATATCATTAAATGTCTTAGTTAACTTAGGAATTTAAAATTATTTCTTCACCTTTCAATTAAACATCTATCTGTACTTAGTTCTAAGCCTAATTTGTATGATAGTCAAAGGGTCTAAATTTTACCTTTTTAGAAACAAAACAACTACACACTATAATTTTAATTGCAATTTTTAAGATCTGAGGTTCATAAAAATACTACATTTAAAAGGAATTTGGGGAAAACAAATTACTGAGAAGAAAAAAATTTGTGTATATATGACAAGCAGAAGAGATGTTAAAAGCTAGGTAAATTTGCTGATTAGTGGTACAAATTGGGAAGGATATAAGAAAAAGAGGAAAACAAAGATCTTCATTTCAATGTACTATTTAACAGTCATTTCAGTGATAATACAGAGTTTCACACAACACTGACTACTCCATTGTATTTTCTGGTCATTATCTATCTCTTGTTTCATAATCTTATTTTGTAAAACTTCTATCTTGCTGGTCTTTTTATAATCCAACTTAAATCATTTTGGGGGAAAAACAAGTCATATATATATATATATACATGTGTGCCTCTTGGGTCAATCTGACAGTCTCTGTCTCTTTGTGTGTCTCTTTTTCCTTCTCTCTCCCTAAATTCTATATATATTATATAGAGGTGAGACGATTCTTATGCCAGCTAAATATTTATTTACAAGTTAAACTGTCTTATGTATTTCATATTGTAGTCACAAAATATCTCATGCTCATATAGATGTGAGAAAATCACCTCTTTGGAAAATTCACTGTAATTAATGAGTCTTTGGGTTTTTCAGCCCTTGGTTTGCACCTTAGTGATGTGTGTGAAAGAGTGGACAGAACACAGGTATGATGAAGTCGCATAATGTCACGTGGTCCTGGCTGTTTCCTCAACACACAGTGTTAGCAGGAACATCTGGGTGGTCACAGCTGTGTACCTCTGCTCTGAACCTCTCCAAAAACCACCAAGCCTTATGGCACCCTACAAAGTATTGCAAATTCCTGAGACTACTGGTTAAGTAGGTTCAAATAGGGCCTGGGAACCTGTGTTTTAGTAAGCCTTCAGGGCTTCTTATCAGACAAGCTTCCAAAAAAACAGATATCATGCATGCGAAGGAGTACACTGAGGGAGAAGGCTGGAAACGTGGTTCACCCTATACACTGAACACTAGGAATAACTCATGAGTATTGGCAATTTTTGTAGACCGTAGCAAGCCATGAAAGTTTTATGAGAAATGAAGTAGTCAGATTTGTTCTCTGTAGGAGTCACTAGGCAGTATTGTGCAATTAGGTTAAAGGAGCAGAGAACAAAAATAGACTGATCGGAAGACTACTATGATGGTTGTGGCAAAAAGTAATAAGTGCTAAAAATTAGCAACAAAAATGGAAGAGAGTCAATCAAAACTGAAGCCAATCTGATGTGGAGCAGAGCAGAGTATCAAAAATGGCACCATTGCTTTAAACACAGGTGGATAAGAAGATATCTGTAATGGTCATAGTAAGAAAGAAGGTTAAAGGTTTTAGATCAGGTGAAGTATGAGCAAATGAATTAATAAATGAGTGGTCAAAAGAAAGACCATTTTCTGGGAGAGGAAATTGGGGTTTTACCCCAGTCCTACCATCTCCTTGCTAATAGATACTAGATAGTTGCTTCAGTGCTTTGAACCTCAGTATCCTCATTTACAGTAAAAAACCTATTTTGTGAGTAAAACCTATTTTGTTACTACAAAACCCTGTGAACATTCAGTCAGTTCAGTTCAGTCGCTCAGTCGTGTCCAACTCTTTGCGACCACATGAATCGCAGCACGCCAGGCCTCCCTGTCCATCACCAACGCCCAGAGTTCACTCAGACTCACATCCATCGAGTCCGTGATGCCATCCAGCCATCTCATCCTCTGTTGTCCCCTTCTCCTCCTGCCCCCAATCTCACCCAGCATCAGAGTCTTTTCCAATGAGTCAACTCTTCGCATGAGGTGGCCAAAGTACTGGAGTTTCAGCTTTAGCATCATTCCTTCCAAAGAAATCCCAGGGCTGATCTCCTTTAGAATGGACTGGTTGGATCTTGCAGTCCAAGGGACTCTCAAGAGTTTTTTTCAACACCACAGTTCAAATGCATCAATTCTTCGGCACTCAGCTTTCTTGACAGTCCAACTCTCACATCCATACATGACCACAGGAAAACCATAGCCTTGACTAGACAGACCTTTGTTGGCAAAGTAATGTCTCTGCTTTTCAATATGCTATCTAGGTTGGTCATAACTTTTCTTCCAAGGAGTAAGCATCTTTTAATTTCTTGGCTGCAGTCACCACCTGCAGTGATTTTGGAGCCCTCAAAAATAAAGTCTGACACTGTTTCCACTGTTTTCCCCATCTATTTCCCATGAAGTGATGGGACCAGATGTCATGAACTTCATTTTCTGAATGTTGAGCTTTAAGCCAACTTTTTCACTCTCCTCTTTCACTTTCATCAAGAGGCTTTTTAGTTCCTCTTCACTTTCTGCCATAAGGGTGGTGTCATCTGCATATCTGAGGTTATTGACATTTCTTCCGGCAATCTTGATTCCAGCTTGTGCTTCTTCCAGCCCAGTTTCTCATGATGTACTCTGCATACAAGTTAAATAAGCAGGGTGACAATATACAGCCTTGACATACCCCTTTCCTGTTTGGAACCAGTCTGTTGTGATCATTAAAGATGCACAAATGGAGATTCAGAGTTGAGTGACCTTTATGGCATGAGTTCAGTGGCATAAGTTCATAAGTCATATCCTGAGGTCTTTGTGAAGTTTTGAGAATACTGTTCTTTCCTCAAAATCCAACTTGCACCAGAGAACATCCATCTTCCTGGTAGTCAGTGCCAGCGGCAGATGCTCCCTGTTAGCTGCCACAGAAAAATCTGTCATTCTCTTGGGAAATATCAGGAAAGTCTTCTTTGAAAGCTTTCCTGTAAAGAAGGTACAAGCTTTAACTTCTGATCTCAATCCACTGGTTAAACAGAAAAATTCATCTCCATACTGGTATACTATAACTTTGTACCACTGCCTGTGGTGTTGGACTGCTTGAATTTACATCATAGTTTTACCTCTAACGAGATGCACGCTAAAAAGTAATGTTCAAAATTCTCCAAGCCAGGCTTCAGCAATACATGAACCATGAACTTCCAGATGTTCAAGCTGGTTTTTGAAAAGGCAGAGGAACAAGAGATCAAATTGCCAACATCCACTGGACCACAGAAAAAGCAAGAGAGTTCCAGAAAACATCTATTTCTCCTCTATGGACTATGCCAAAACCTTTGACTGTGTGGATCACAATAAACTGTGGAAAATTCTGAAAGAGATGGGAATACCAGACCACCTGACCTGCCTCTTGAGAAACCTGTATGCAGGTCAGAAAGCAGCACTTAGATCATGGAACAGATTGGTTCTAAATAGGAAAAGGAGTACGTCAAGGCTGTATATTGTCACTCTGCTTATTTAATTTATATGCAGAGTACATCATGAGAAACGCTGGGCTGGAAGAAGCACAAGCTGGAATCAAGATTGCCGGAAGAAATATCAATAACCTCAGATATGCAGATGACACCACCCTTATGGCAGAAACTGAAGAGGAACTAAAGGGCCTCTTGATGAAAGTGAGAGAGTGAAAAAGTTGGCTTAAAGCTCAACATTCAGAAAATGAAGTTCATGGCATCTGGTCCCATCACTTCATGGCAAATAGATGGGTGAAACAGTAGAAACAGTGGCTGACTTTATTTGGGGGGGCTCCAAAATCACTGCAGGTGGTGATTGCAGCCATGAAATTAAAAGATGCTTACTTCTTGCAAGGAAAGTTATGACCAACCTAGACAGCATATTGAAAAGCAGAGACATTACTTTGCCAACAAAGGTCCGTCTAGTCAAGGCTATGGTTTTTCCAGTGGTCATGTATGGATTGGAGAGTTGGACTCTGAAGAAAGCTGAGCGCTGAAGACTTGATGCTTTTGAACTGTGGTGTTGGAGTAGATCCTTGGACTGCAAGAAGTTCCAGACAGTCCATCCTAAAGGAGATCAGTTCTGGGTGTTCACTGGAAGGAATGATGCTGAAGCTGAAACTCCAATATTTTGGCCATACTGATGCAAAGATACTGATGTGAAGAGCTGACTCATTTGAAAAGACCCTGATGCTGGGAAACACGGAAGGCAAGAAAACGGGACAATAGAGGATGAGATGGCTGGATGGCATCACTGACTCAATGGACATGAGTTTGGGTAAACTCCGGGAGTTGGTGATGGACAGGGAGGCCTGGCATGCTGCGGTTCATGAGCAACTGAAGTAAGTGAGTGAGATGGACAACCTTGGACATGTTATTCATATCTCTGAGACTAGTTTCTCATCTTTAAAATTGGGAATTTAGAAAATAGCACCTACTCTATAAGTTTTTCACTATGATTAAATGAGCTACCATATAAACAGCACTTGGCACACTTAGAACTTAAAATATAATGAACACTCAGTACACATTCATTACTATTCATCAATTCATGATATCCCAGTCTGACAGAGGAGGCAACCCAGGTCCAGAACGATCAAGACACTTTGCATATAGAGACCAAACATCACTTTGTAACAGTAACCATGCTTTCTTTATGGGGAAAAAACAATCAAAACAATGACTGAATTTTTCATTGAATGCAAGTGTCACATTCACTCCATTGATTCTGAATTATTTATTTGTAAATCAATGTACACTTTGAGTTTATAAACTGGAATGATGGGGCAGAACATTAGACTTATAGTTGAGATTCAACAATCTTAAACATAAGAAAATAAGGGAGTTCATAAACATACAGAAAAAAATGCCTTTTTAAACCATACAAATATGTATTCTCATGTATCCTTGTAAGAATTAATATATAAATGAGATTAATTTGTCTCCTTCCAAAATAGAAGAACTACAAGTGTAGTTTTCATAACTAAATAGACAGTATTTCCTTTTTTAGAAAGTAATGTCATCTCCTAAACATAAGAATTTTCTATTTATTTACCTCCTCCTGCTCTTTTGTTTCTTTTAATAGTAGTTCTCAACATTAGTTGAGAATTTCAGGTTTTCTTTTTTCTTTTTAAGCTCTACAGATGAGTAAATACAAAGCTCAAACTGAGAATCACTAGCTTACCAGATGTCTTTCAAACAAGTAATGAATATCTTTGCCTTGACTGCCATCTGTAAATAGTTTTTGTTATTTTTTTTACTACAAATCATTATTTGGCTTACTCTTGAAAGTCAATCTTGACTTTCAAAGGAAGTTAGTTTTATTTCCCTTGATACTAAACACTTTTGTGAGAGTTCCATTCTCTTAATTTGCCTGATAAAGTTAGGTGAGAGTTCCATTCCATTAATTTTCCCAATAAAGTTAGGTGGGATACATTATGTAAAAAGATCACACAATTCCCAGCATTAAATTATAGTACTAGAAAAAAAGAAGGACATACAGGGTATAGTTTAGAGCTCCACAGTATTTTTTAAGAAATTAGGTATGATGTTAGTATTTGAGTTAAAATTATAAATTAATGACAAAAGTACTACGATTTCTTGAAAACTGACACAAGAAATAAAACTGTATGATGTTAAAATATTTGATACAAACATGAAGTTATTCTGAAATTTTTTATATTCAATATACGAAACATTCAGGTAAACATACTAGATTCAGACATCAATCCTAAAGGAAATCTGTCCTGAATATTCATTGGAAGGACTGATGTTGAAGCTGAAACTCCAAAACTTTGGCCACCTGATGCAAATAACTGACTCATTTGAAAAGACCTGAGGCTTGGAGGGATTGGGGGCAGGAGGAGAAGGGGATGACAGAGGATGAGATGGTTGGATGGCATCACCAACTCAATGGGCATGAGTTTGAGTAAACTCCGGGAGTTGGTGATGGACAGGGAGGCCTGGCGTGCTGCAGTCCATGGGGTCGCAAAGAGTAGGACTGAGCAACTGAACTGAACTGATGGAATAATGAGGGGAAAGAACAAAACAAGCATGGGAAACTTGATCTGGTTAAACTGACAGTGAACAAAGTACAACACAACATATCCTTCAAAGGCAATAATTTTATGTCTTAGGTTATATAATAGTGCCCTTTTTTGGAGAAGGCAATGGCACCCCCACTCCAGTACTCTTGCCTGGAATATCCCATGGACGGAGGAGCCTGATAGGCTGCAGTCCATGGGGTCGCTAAGAGTCGGACACGACTGAGCGACTTCACTTTCACTTTTCACTTGTATGCATTGGAGAAGGAAATGGCAAACCACTCCAGTATTCTTGCCTGGAGAATCCCAGGGATGGGGGAGCCTGGTGGGCTGCCGTCTATGGGGTCGCACAGAGTCGGACAGAACTGAAGCAACTTAGCAGTAGCAGCATTGAGAACAGTGGAATGAAAGAGTTTCAGGCACTCTGAGAGGAAGCAGAAGAGAAAGACACACTCAACAGTCAAGACTCCTCACTCCTCATTTACATGTTTTCTGTCCTTTCAATATCTTAGTTTACAAACTGTTTACATGACAAAAATATTGAACTACTTTGCCAATCTTCTTACCCTACCATAACCTTTCTATAGAGTAGGGCTCCTCTACTTGGAAAAACATAAGAGTATGGTTAGAAAATGGAATCCAACAAAGACCCCAAGGATTTGAAACTAAATCGGGTTCACAGATACAGGTAACAGAAGTTAAGATAATATTTTGATCTGTCTCCTTCAAGCAACTGAAGTTATTAAGGGGAATCTTACACAGAGTAGAAAACATTCGGCATTGAAACATTGGTTCATTCGCCTATTTAAACAATTGGGGATTTTCACAATGAATCATGTGTTGAGTGACTGGCAGCCTCAAAGAGGGATAAGATACAGTACCTGAAAGTTTTAATGAGGGTTGGTCCTTGGCCTTCTGTTCTTTTCTCTTTCTTTCATCTTTTAATTCATAAGGTGATGCTCACTAATTTGAGCTCTCTTCAGATGATTTTTAAACTCCTCTGGTCCAACTTCTTTTCATCAACTTTACCCTCAAGCTAGCCATGATAACTATTCGTATCGTTAACAATACAAACTCTAGGTTACCTAGATCCTGGTCCTAGATGTTCCACTCTATTAACTGTGAGACCTTAATAGAGCAAGGTACTTAATGTCTCAAATCTCAATTTCCCCACCTGTAAAATTGGAATAACAATATCGACCTCCAGAGTTACAAAAGGAATTCCATGAGATAAACACAAAGGTAAAATCTCGGCTAATGGGAAGAACTCAGCAAATATTATCTTTTCTATCAATATCCCTCACTCCTATTAATTTCAGCCTCATTCCTGAACATCAAAACTAGCTTTGTTACTTCCTACTATGTTTTTCTGTCTTCTATCCTTTACCATATCCTGGATATTCCTCTTTTGAAGCATTAAAAAAAAAAAAAAAAACCTAACTCTCCTTTTTTTTTCCCCCCTCTCACTGATGCCTGCCTGCAATATTTACAGAGTATATAGGGGTCTAGCTATCATGTTCCTAAATTTTTAAAAAGTATAAATCAACCTATCACCTGTTAAATAAATATGTTCTACACTCCCATCTTGAAAAATTATACCTTAGAAATGCCCTAGAAGAACAGGTTTTAAATTTAGATTTATCAGGCACCTCTGGGTTCTGTGCCAGAATGTCTGAGCAAAAGGGAGAATCAAGGCCTAGACTTTGAACCCTGGCCTCTACTTCCAGCCACGACCCACCTCCTTTCCCCACCTCCACACCTCTGTGGGTTCTCTTCCCACCACTTTCCCTTACAGCCGTCTTTGAAAACTTACCCCTCCATCAAGGACATTTCAAACACTCCCTTCTCCAAATTTCCCTTGAGCCAGGTATGATCTCATCCTCCTCTGAGTATCCAGATTATTTTGTCTCTATATATTCTAATCACACTAATGGCATTTTGTCTTGCACTTTTATCAGTACCTATGTGTTTGTCTTCCTAGTTAAAGGCAGCTTCTAATCCATCAGTGATTCTCTGTGCTCAATGTTAACAGCATGTAAAAACCTACTGATTAACCTTTTAAGGAAAAAAAAACCCACTGAGCTCCACCCCGAACAAAGCAGAATGTGGAATGAAGAAGCAGGCATGGTTATTTTTTAAAACTCTACTGCTAATATTGAGTTGATAAGAGCTGTATAAAATTATATATTCTTTGGGCTTCCCAGGTGGCACTAGTGATCAAGAACCTGCCTGCCAATACAGGAGATGTAAGAGACACAGATTCAATCTCTGGGTCAGGAAGATCCCCCAGAGGAGGGAATGGCAACTCACTCCAGTGTTCTGAAAAATCTCATGGACAGAGCAACCTGGCAGGCTACAGTCCATAGGGTCACAGAGTTGTACATGACTGAGTGCACACCCATATACTCTTTGCAGGGCAAGGTCTATAAACACATTCTTCTGAATTGAATTTAAGCTAATCCATGTTTTTCCCACTGCAAAACACTTTCTGGTCCACAGGCTGCATGTAACTCTTAGACTTACTGAAAAAATTTACCAGTGCTGAAGAATGATGGTCACTTATGCTCTAGAATTATGCAAAAGGAGACATACACAGAATTAATCTTATTCTGGATCAAGTTGTCTCCTTTACCTTTATCTCTGCATTTATTCTGTACAGTACATCTTACTGACCACATAATGCACTTCTTAAAAGCATGGTCAGCACGTTATTCCTAATATCTAGCATAGTATGTAGCACACAATGGGCATGAAATAAAAGTTTAGTGAATGTGTGAATGAATGAGCCAAATGTATGGATAGAAATTACAAGCCAGCAGGAATTCAGAAACTATTTCAGTTGTTTGGTAGGCTGAATAATGACCCTCTTAAAAGATATCCACCTCCTCATCCCTGGAACCTGTGACTATTACCTCAAATGGCAATAAAAAAATAAAAAGAAAAAAAGGAATCGCCAATGTGATTAAAGATTTCAAGGTGAAGAGACTAATCATATGCATCCTTATAATAGGGAGGGAAAGGGAGATTTGATGCACACAAAGGAGGAGACAGCAATGTGACCTCGGAGGCAGAGGACAGAATGATGCAACCACAAAGTAAGGAACGATGGTGGCTGCCAGAAGCTGGAGGAGGCAAGGACCAGATCCTTCCCTAGAGCCTCCGGGGAGATGGCCCCTCTGCTTACACCCTGACTTCAGCTCATTGAACTGATTTTGGACGTTTGCCCCCAGGACTGTAAGTGAATAAATTTCGGTTGTTTTAAGCCATCAGGTTTGTGGTAATTATAGCAGCCACAGGAAACAAACACAAGATGGAAAACTTATATCCAGAGAGGTAATATCATTTTTTCCAAAGCCCCAAGTTAGGGCAGAACTGGGCTTTTGATAGAGATTTCCTGACTCCTTCAGGTACTCTTATTTTTTCCATTTTACTATGCTACCTGCTACATATTTCAAAGCCCACAGAGGCCTCTAACTCTTTGATTTAAATCTGAGTAACAATTAGAGCCTCATCTATGACCACAGAATGGAAACTGTAAAAATTATAAATCTCTCATGCCAAACTTATTAGCAGCTTATCTGGTCTGACCAAAAAAAAAAAAAATCATCTGACAAACTTGTTGCTAATATCAGGTCCAAAAAGATACTCAGGGCAAATATTTCACTAAGCCACATGTAATCAATACATGCTCAGTCACTAAGTCACATCTGACTCTTTTGCAACCTCATGGACTGTGGCCTGCCAGGCTCCTCTGTCCATGGGATTCTGCAGGCAAGAATACTGGAGTGGGTGGCCATTTCCTTCTCCAATGTAATCAGTATACAACAATAATGGTGGAGGTGGGAGGGGCACTCACATTGAAAATGGTATAAAACCACAGCAAAAAGTTGAAGTAAGGCAACAAACTTATTCACTATTTGGAGTGGGATAGAGCAGGAATACACTAAGAAAGAGGAAAGATGTAATTCCATTTGCTCAAAAGTGAGCAATACTGGAAACTGTGTTAGAACCTGGAAATGGTGGTCTTTCTCATCAGTATGGAAAGAAACTATACACATTGGAGTTTACAGAGACATTCACAAAAGGGTAGTTTACAAGTTCAAGTTGAGCAAAAATTACAAATTTATGTGTAATAATTCTAAAAGAACGCTGGATCCTTTACTATGTTTTTTCACAATTATACCTTTTAGGTACCAACAGTCATGACATATTTTCCAAGCAAGGAAACTGGGACAAAAAGAGATTTAATGAATAACAGATAGATAACAGGTAATACCTGTTTCCAGAGCTTATGTTTAAGTCTCTGGGCTTTTACTAGTATCTTCAAATATGGATTTTGATAATTTCTCATTAACAGATAAGGTAACAAAGTATTCAAAGCAAGAGATATGGGTCTATTTAGATCTGATGAGTGTGAACTTTTTTCACAGGAGTTATGGGGAGGGGTAGAGAATACTAAAGAATACAAAGAAGGCAGAAATATCAAACCTTCTTGCCTCAGACATTGGTTAAGAGCATATAACCACAACAGGATATAAACATTTCCTTAATGATCCTACAGTTATAACAAGCAAAATAAACAATCGAACCTTCACATGTCCCTATTCCCAAAGGATCTCAGGTTTACTTCGTAGTTTAAAAATTAGTCACTCATTTAGACTGAGCAAATCTCTATGGATTTGGGGAGTTCACTATCAACTAATGTGTTATAGCATTGTTGTTGGTGGATGTTACCCCACAGGAAGCTGGACCATTGCATCATTCAGGGTAAAGACATACTTGTTATGCACGTGACAAAGAAAACCCTGCCCTAAGACGCCCCACAGAGAGCTGTGAAAGACATGCAGTGCTTGTCTGTTCCACATCTGTTCTTTTCATGATATTGAGAAAATGAACATTCTTGCAGATATGAAAGGAACCCTGTATGACTAGGTATGTGCCAAAGTAAGACATCACTCTGTCCAGCAAATATTATACTGCAACACTGTCAAGCCAAAAACATCTTTAATGGAGACAGAAAGTTTAAGATCCCAATTTAATCTTTATGAAGACATAACCTATTATATTAACATGCTTATCAGAGGAACTGAAATTTACAGATTGAAAAGTCTTAAGGTTTTAAACCAGCTGTTTTTACATACTGTACATAAAGTGCTCAGATATCAAGGGCATAAAAAGTTAAGTGTTAATAATACAGTATGCAAAAATTACATGAGTTTTTAAAAGTTTAAAGGAAGATGATCCAATCAACTCTAAACTAACTTAAAAAAAATCTCCTGCTTAATCACAACTCAAAATTCTTTTAACTTTTTGTTTTCTTAAGGCAAAAAGAAATTTTTCTATTTTCTTTTCTTAAATATACTATGCATTTTTTGTAAGGAGGGAGGTAGCTTATAAGTACTGCAACAGGGAGAGGTTGAAGGTACTAATATAAAAAAAGGATGCAGCTGCTTCTACCACTTTGCTAGCTAACGCCATCCCAAATTTAGAGACTTTTCTGCCTTTAGGGAACTCAGCGTGTGACTGCAAGTCTTGCAAACAATAAGCACCCTACCGCAATGTTTATTTTTCAAGGGACAGACACGCAACACTAGAAAGAGAGAAAACATTTCAATGTGTAGAACTAAACAGAGGAAAAGAACATCTCAAAATCATCATTCAGAAGTAAAGAGAACAGACAGTCAACAAATGAGCACATAAGAAGAAACAAAGGGAAGGGATATGATTTTCCAGCGACTGAGTAGCTTGGTTTTGCTCAAATGTTTTCAACAGCTTCCCCACCCTCCAAGACAGTACCACCATCATCAGCCTCCTCTCAAAGCCGTTCATCCTTCACTTGTTTGGTTCCGTTGATATGCTAGGCAGCATACTGGTTAATGAAGTAAGCAACTGGAAGTAACATAGCCAACTACTTTATTTTATATCAAAAGAAAAAAATATCAGAAAGATGTCCTTCCCTCTTACAGAGCTATTACTAAGACAACGTCCAGCATCAAGAGATAAGTTCCATAATTGACAGAGGTAGCAGATGTCAGAGGAGCCCATGAAGGCTTCACAGAACCATCGAATTGGATTCATGTCTTGAAAGATGAACAAAGACATTTCCCAAGATACAGAGAGGTGGAGACTATTGGGG
This sequence comes from Ovis aries, assembly GCF_016772045.2. Lineage (NCBI taxonomy): Eukaryota > Metazoa > Chordata > Mammalia > Artiodactyla > Bovidae > Ovis > Ovis aries. The sequence continues at coordinate 27,676,325 of NC_056057.1, read as the reverse complement.
AAAAGCACTCTCAGCAATTAGAAAGGTGCATTTAAAGGTCTAAACGCAGAAAAGCAGGACCTGTGGAAGACACACAGCTCCATGTGGTGATCAGAATAGAGTTCAGGGCTTATTGAGGAGAAACAGGAAGATAAATCTGGAAAGGGTACAAACACAGGTATATATCAGGTAGGGGTGATGGACAGCCACTGATAATTCTTAAAGAGGGCAGTGACTTGATTAGATTTAGGCTGAAGGAAGCATAATCTCATAGTATAAAACAGACTTGCTACCAGGAAGTTCAGAGCCAACTCCCTTCCTTTTCTGCAACTTTACAGAACCTAAGTATATGTAGTAAAGGTGTTTACTTTATCCAATTTTCCTTTATTTCTTTTCTTTTTCATGTATTTTACTTTTTAAACTTATTATATAGATCCCAAATCCTGTTTGGAGTTAGGCAGCATAAAAGAAAAATAAAGAAAGGTAGGAAGGCAGATGGCTAAGCGGATTATCAATTCTCCCAACAGAAGGGAAAATGAACTCTTCTTTGACATGTTTTATTGAAATTCAGAAATTCAATAACATGCATTATCTAACACAAGTTATGGTATATATTCTTTTTCCCCTGTCTATAATTGGCTTCCTGACTTTTCCTACTAATTGCTAGGTCCTTTAACTGAAACACAATTACCTTTAAAGTCTGTTTACCTATATATTGTTTCACTTTAAACATAAAGCCAAAATAAGATACGTTCATTCAATTTTCCATTAAAAAATTAAGCACAATATTATAGGCAGAAAGATATATATATATGTAATTAAAAACCATAAAACAATGCAAAAGCAATTGTCACAGCATATGCTCTTATTTTCTAAAAGCAGTTTTTAAAATATCTCTAACTATAATGCTTATTTAATACAACATATAATGAGGGAAGACAAGACTTTAGGAAGAATTATTTTACAGTCACTGGATTAATAATTTATTATGACAGTATGCCCTAAACAATAGTTACATTTCCAAAATGTCCACATCCTTGAACACACTGGGCAAACGTCTGGGGTGCCAGTGACAAACCAAACAAATACTACAATGACGTGCATTATTTTTCCTATCAGATAGAGCTTTTTATTTTTTTTTTCCTTTTTTTTTTTTTAATTTTAGTTTTTTATTTTTTAAATTTTAAAATCTTTAATTCTTACATGCATTCCCAAACATGAACCCCCCTCCCACCTCCCTCCCCATAACATCTTTCTGGGTCATCCCCATGCACCAGCCCCAAGCATGCTGCATCCTGCGTCAGACATAGACTGGCGATTCAATTCACATGATAGTATACATGTTAGAATGTGATTCTCCCAAATCATCCCACCCTCTCCCTCTCCCTCTGAATCCAAAAGTCCGTTATACACATCTGTGTCTCTTTCCCTGTCTTGCATACAGGGTCGTCATTGCCATCTTCCTAAATTCCATATATATGTGTTAGTATACTGTATTGGTGTTTTTCTTTCTGGTTTACTTCACTCTGTATAATCGGCTCCAGTTTCATCCATCTCATCTTATTAGAGAAATGCAAATCAAAACCACAATGAGGTACCACTTCACACCAGTCAGAATGGCTGCGATCCAAAAATCTGCAAGCAATAAATGCTGGAGAGGGTGTGGAGAAAAGGGAACCCTCCTACACTGTTGGTGGGAATGCAAACTAGTACAGCCACTATGGAGAACAGTGTGGAGATTCCTTAAAAAATTGCAAATAGAACTACCTTATGACCCAGCAATCCCACTTCTGGGCATACACACCGAGGAAACCAGAATTGAAAGAGACACATGTACCCCAATGTTCATCGCAGCACTGTTTACAGATAGAGCTTTTTAAAAGAGAGGTTCAAGGTAAAGTTTTGACTTTGCCCATTTGCAAGGCACTCTTAGATCTCCAGAAAGCAGTCAAAATCTCAAGATCAGAAATATATTAAAGTCATGACAAATCAGTTTATCCACATTTTCTATGACTTCCTTAAAAATCACTGCAGATGGTGATTGCAGCCATGAAATTAAAAGACACTTACTCCTTGGAAGGAATGATGCTGAAGCTGAAACTCCAGTACTTTGGTCACCTCATGCGAAGAGCTGACTCATTGGAAAAGACTCTGATGCTGGGAGAGATTGGCGGCAGGAGGAGAAGGGGACGACAGAGGATGAGATGGCTGGATGGCATCACCAACTCAATGGACGTCGGTTTGGGTGAACTCCAGGAGTTGGTGATGGACAGGGAGGCCTGGAGTGCTGCGATTCATGGGGTCACAAAGAGTCAGACATGACTGAGTGACTGAACTGAACTGAACTCCTTGGAAGGAAGGTTATAACCAACCTAGACAGCATATTAAAAAGCAGAGACATTAGTTTGCAAGTAAAGGTCCATCTAGTCAAGGCTATGGTTTTTCCTGTGGTCATGTATGGATGTGAGAGTTGGACTATGAAGAAAGCTGAGTGCTGAAGAATTGATGCTTTTGAACTGTGGTGTTGTTAGAGGGTACTCACCAGAAAATGAGCATAATATGTATAATGTTAAATATTATGTTTCCTTAACTAGTTTATGGGATTCCTGGGTGGCTTAGTGGTACAGAATCCACCTGTCGATGAAGGAGACATTGGATTCAATCCTTGGGTCAGGAAAATTCCCTGGAGAAGGAAATGGCAACCCACTTCAGTATTCTTGCCTGAGAAATTCCATTGACAGAGGAGCCTGGCCGCCTACAATCCATAGGTTGCAAAAGAGTTGGACACAACTTATTGACTAAAAAATAGCAACAACTCGTGTATAAAAGTCATGTCAGTAACAGCTGAAGACTGAAAAAGAATCATGCCAGTTTATCTGAAATTACAGTGATAAAGAAGTAATATTCACAATTCTTAACATTTACTTATTAGAGTCACACTTTTAAACACCTTCATAGTTTAAATATGATGATGAAAATCTAAGCCAAATAAGCCATAGTTAATAAACACTTGTTTTACATTGAACTTTTCATGAATGCAGTTCAAAACAATGCTGAACTTTTTGAACATACATAAGCAAACATGGGTACATCTGTAAGATACACGTGGACAGCCTTTGTTTATAGGATTATGTGGACGTTTATAGAGTATATTTTTCCTCTGTGTACTTTGGAGATGGCTCCTCAGAATACCAAAGAATGTGTGTGTACATGTGTGCCCATGTGTGATTGTTTTGCAACACTACAATGATTTTTAGGGATTAGAGTTATGTAGGGCCACATATGCTCCAATAAATAACACTCAAAATGATTTACCCTCTGTGATTCTCTATATATTTCTTAATTTTTATCTGTCACCTTTTGAGAATGGCAAAATTATTATGGCAAATTCTAACTCCAGAAGAAATTCCCCAGCTTGGCCAGTTGCCAGTGGAGCTATAATATCAGTAATGAGGAGAAAGTTTTCTTAGAAGTAAAAGCCTGGAAGAAAAGGTTAATTACGTAGAGCTGCCTGACAAGCAACCATCTATCATAAAAGGAAAGAGCTTTATATAATCAAGTGCCAGAAAGTCATCATGAAAAAAATAAGACTTCAAACCATTTTACAGAGTACCTCAGAGTTTTCTACTTCCTCTTAATCAAAACAGATTTTAAAGAAAAACTCATCAATAATTTAGCCATGAGTCTTTCATTTTGGACATTAAAGTATCTGAAGAAACAGAAATCAACACACAGAATATGCACTGATAAAACGCATTGATTGTAATTTGTAAAGATAAGCATGACAAAATTAAACGTGTAGTAATGCCTCACCTATTAGAAACTCAGAATTTTATTGTTCTATATAGCAAGATGGTTAGACAGCATCATCAACTCAATGGACATGAATCTAAGCAAATCCCAGGGATAGTGAAGGACAGGGGACCCTGGTGTGCTACAATCCATGAGGTCAGAAAGAGTCGGACACGACTTAGCAACTGAACAACACATAGCAAGATAAAAAGAACCAAGAAAATCCCATACTGAGAAGTTTAGATTTAGCAATAGTACAAGAATGAATCACTTAACTGTGAAGTTGCAGTAATTAAAAAAACGAAAACAATATTTAATAAAAGTTAACATGAAGTATTTCTCACTTATACTATACTCTGTGATCAAATTCTGTTACAACATACTTCAAGGGAAAAATTTATTCCATTATCTTAGAATATTGTATTGAACACTACTTGAAATAGATAATTAGCTGGGAGCCTGAAATTATTTTAGTTAAATCAAGATTACTGTAATAAGATTAAGCCTGTATTTCATTAAAAAGCCAACTGATCAGATGTATCTGGGGAAGCCATAACCTTGATTTGTCTACAGCTCTATTTCATTTGCCATTCATTTTTTATGGTAACTCATTGTGAACAAATTGAAGAAAAACATACCCACTTGGACATTATGACATTTGTTTGTAGCTTTGTCCTGGTTTTAGTTTCCCACTTAATGACTAAATGGCACCACAGTGGGTAATGCACTGGAGTAAAAGTGGTGAATCATTAAAGACTTCGTAAATTTTAAAAACAAGGGCAGGCCTTCTGGGCCCCATATGCTTCTAGAAAACCCAATGTTGTGCTGTATTAATTGAACCATGAAGCTTTTATTAGTGCTCTTTAAAAATGCTTGCAGTGAAGCTTTTATTAATGCTTGCCCTCAAATTGTTTATACTACTTAGCATTTCCATGAGATTTTTCATTTCAAAGAACTTTTTGATCATTAATTATATCTCCTCTACATTTCTATAAGAGAACTCAGCTGTTTAGCAAAATAGAGGCATGAAAGGAAAACTCAACTAATTTTTGCCTAAGGTTTGCCACAGAAAAAAAGAAAAGGAATATTAATAGAATATAAGATCTTTCCACAAAGCTTTAGTTTGTATAAATAGCCAGGTCTCTCTCAATAAGGTGGATAGTTGTTATAAGTGTTCCCACAATGGTGGAGAAACCAGAAATGAGCCACCTATATACAATTGGCTTTGAAAACTAAAATTACAGGACTTAGGAATACAGTTACTATAGTAACTCTGCCATCCAGACTCACCGAGGAGCCCATGAAGCCACAACATTATGAAATCCCAGGGGGCATGATGCCTATTGTGTTCTATGTCTGGAAAATTCCTTTGGGTGGATTTTCATCAAAATTACATTATATACATTCAACTCATCAAAATTAAAAGTCACACTGGAATCACTCCAGAGCTCATACAGCCTAATTTATTTACTCTTAAAAATGTTCAGACTCAAATCATGTTTTCCATCACCTTGGGATCATTCTAAAAATTTGGTCTGGGTTAAATAATTAGAAATTTGTTCTGAGGAAGAAAAAAATGTATTCTACCTATAAGAATCTCTTTGGTTCATCTCCACGTAAAAACAGAATGTCTTACTAGCAGAGAAAACATTAAGATTAAGATCTAGAATTTCAGAATTTCATTACAAATTATTACTTCCTCTAGTTTTCAACAGTACTAGGTTTTTATATACCAGAAAGCAAAATAAGTGAGCTATAGCTTAGAATGTTTTTTTTTTTTTAAACAGTGGTGCAGGGAGTGGTCAGAGAACCTGTATTTTGACAAGAGCATCAGATGATATTTATTACCTGACATGTTTGGAAAACTCTAGGTTAGATGAGCCCTAAAGTCTTCCCTTCTGAATTTTGGCAATCCTGATAAAAATAAATTACCAGAAATGTCTTACAGACTGCTATACAGAAGAAATTAACTTCTGTTCCTATAATTATTAAAATACTTAACACACTGAATGGACCAAAACTATTTACACTTCTGTCTCTCTTATTAAAGGGTATGTCCATGATTTCAGTACCATGATTTTAGTACTGTTTGTATCCCCACTGAATAACACACTGCTTAGTACAAAATACATGTATGAGTGAGTGAGTGACACTCTCAAAGAGTGTCCAACTCTTTGAGACGTCAGGGACTATACAGTCCATGGAATTCTCTAGGCCAGAATACTGGAGTGGGTAGCCTTTCCCTTCTCCAGGGGATCTTCCCAACCCAGGGATCGAACCTAGGTCTCCTGATTGCAGGTGGATTCTTTACCAGCTGAGCCACAGGGAAGCACAAGAATACCGCAGTGGGTAGCCTATCCCTTCTCCAGTGGATCTTCCCAACCCAGGAATCAAACCGGGGTTTCCTTCATTGCAGGCGATTCTTTACCAACTGAGCCATCAGGGAAGCCCAAATACATGCATAGTTAAGTTTTGAATGAACAACTATCTTAACTGCATCAAGCTAGCTGCCAGTGTTGTGCATGTACTCCATTCAGACTCCTCAGAGCCCAAAAGCAACACCCAGTGCTCTAACCTAGAACATTATTGGGGAAGCAAGATTAAAATAAAAATCAGTGTATTCCATATTCAGAAATCAGTATTTATTGTTTGACTGAATATATGATCGAGGCAGTAATATTTAGTACTTGATAGTACTCTTGCCTGGAAAATCCCATGGACAGGGGAGCCTCGTGGGCTGCCGTCTATGGGGTCGCACAGAGTCGGACATGACTGAGTGAGTTCACCTTCACTTTTCACTTTCATGCATTGGAGAAGGAAATGGCAACCCACTCCAGTGTTCTTGCCTGGAGAATCCCAGGGACAGGGGAGCCTGATAGGTTGCTGTCTATGGGGTCGCACAGAGTCGGTCACGACTGAAGCGACTTAGCAGGAGCAGCAGCAGCAGAGAACTTCTATGAGAATTTTGTTAATACCTGACAAAAAAAAGACTTACACCATCCCAGAACCAATTTTCAAGACAAACAGAAATACTCTATCTGAAATACGATAAAGAATTTCTGGAACAACTGGAGTGAGACTATTTTTCTGGTGTACAATAACTCCTTAGAGCCCTTTGCAGAACAAAAGCAAAATAAATGGATGGTGATTGCATAAGACCAATTTAATTCTTTTTAGACAGGTTTTTTTTTTAAGGAGATGTGAGAAAAACACTTTTTCTAAGTCAAACAATTAGGTTACTTCTCGCCAGTAGAATATATATGGCACCGTGAGATACAAGCTAATAGTAGCTGAAGAATGTTTTAATGTTTATGGCTAGAACATTTTCCTTTATATAAATGCAAAGTGCATTTCAGGTCTCTCTGATCGCAGTTTGTATTTGGAATAAACAGAAAAGATTCCCACCGCCTGATCCATTTGCTATGACTTTCTTCAATTTAGAGTTCATTCATAAGAACTTTCCAAACATAACTGATTAAGACCTCTGTATAATGCTGCTCTCAGCAGGCCAGTAGTATTTATAAGAAAGAAAGTCCATAAGAAAAATCTTAATGACTCTAAAGTCAAATGAGCTTCACTTGGTCACTGTCTTATACTTCTTCTAACTGAACAATTATCATGACTGGCAATAACCTCCTCAGCGAAATAGCAGCCTCAAAGGACATTTTCATATTACAAAATCAGTACTCTTGGGGGCAGGGTATGCTGATTTCAGCTGTCAAATGTTACCAATAGTGAGCTATGTTAGGTATCTGTAGGATTAATCCGAATATTTGGTATTATTTTACTTTGTCTTTTTGAAAAGGAGTCCAGTATATTTGATCATCTTATTATATATTACATTTACATATAGGAACTCAGAGTCTTTATATAATGCTACAAATTGAGCATTAGAAGCTGAATTTAAGTGCTACTCATTCCTTCTCTATACACACCTTAAAACATGGATTCACGTCCCCTTCTTATACAAACAACAGTCTATGCTGCACAGACAATAAGATTTCTATTTAACCCTAAACTCCTTTAACCATATATATTTTTTCTCTTTCAAAAGTTAGGTGTATGCATTCATCTGTTTTCCTTTTCTCTTTTACCTCACAAAGTTTAGTAAATGGTACTTCTGACCATCTGTTCCTCACATGTACACTTCGTTTCTATAGCTTTTTGCCCAATATACTTTACCTCTTAAGCAGTTACCTCAACAACAAAAATGTCACTCCCACATTCTGTTCCACACATCAGATGAGAAAATTAAGAGTGGAATAACCCTTACATTGATCTCTCAATAAAAACTCATTACTTTCAGAATGAAATTAGATGTAATACAGGCATACCTGAGAAACGAGCTAAGATGTCCATAGATCACATTAAGCATCACCATAGAATTTCTCACCTGTTTGTCTTCCTGCCATTTGTTCCACTTTTTTTTAACCAGGTGAAATTTTTAAATATTTCTTATTACATTGTATCGATTCTCCTTTTCAAATAGGGTGATCAAAATATTTCTGTATTCATTAATTGCCAAGTATATACCTTTAAACATGCCTTGACTGGCTAAACTGGGAATCTAACGGCTGACAATAGTGTTCTAACAGGATTGTGTGTTTCACATTAAAAATAAGAGGGTCCAGTTTGAAATTCTGCCATTTGCAAAACATGAATGGACATTAAGAGAATTATGCTGAGTGAAATAAGTTAGAGAAGCAAATACTGTATGATACCACTTACATGTGGAATCTAAAAAGTACAACAAACTAGTGAATGTAACCAAAAAGAAACAGACTTACAGATACAGAGAAAAAACTAGTGATTACCGTGAGGAAGAGGAAAGGGGAGACGGGCAATATACAGGTACAACTTGTCATATATAAAACAAGCTAGAAGTATATATTAAACAACATGGGGAATGTAGCCAATATTTTACAACAACTATAAATGGAAAGTAATCTTTAAAAATTGTGAACCACTATATTGTACACCTGTAGCTTACAGAATATTGCACATCAACTATACGTCAATAAAAAAAGAAGAAAATAAGTGAATCCAATAACTATTTAAAAGTTAAATTTTATAAGTTGAGTTTAATTATAATTTAGATCCAAAAATTTCCCACATAGTTTCATCCTTCATTAGCCTTATTGAGATCTGCATTTTGTGTCCATTTCAAGATTACAAATTCAGGTAGAAATAACAAAACTACTTTCCCATGGTTCTATCTGGCCTGTCATTCTCTGTGAAATAAAAGTGTGAGGTAAACAAACAATCTGGAGAAGATATGGGGAAGATGAGTAGAGAATAAAGAGACATAGACAATTTTATAAAAATATATAAAAAGTATAGTTTCTGGTCTTAAGAATTAAGGGCACTCCCTGTATAAATTCTAGACAGTAACTTGTAGAAATGGAGTAAGTTTTCTGCCACATCTGTACTTTAGCCAATTTGTTCCAACTTCTTTCAGTATGTTTTTTAATGATTCCAACACATTCTACCACAAGAAAAAAAGTTTGACTATGGTATTTCTAAATTAAATGTTTCTTTTAAATTATGTAATTTTGAAACATTAAATTTATAGATAAATAAATATATCTACTCCCATTGACAGAGAAAATATACATACAGTAAGTCCCCTACATACGAACCTTAACGATGTGAACATGTGTGCCAGGCCCTGTATGCCAGCTGTTGTACTACTCTACTTTCTAAGGTACTGTACTGTAAGATGAAAAATGTTTCACTTTTCTGCTTTTCATGCATGTGTTATATAAACTTATTACAGTACAGTACCATACAACTGATTGTGTTAGTTGGGTACCTAGGTTAACTTTGTTGGACTTACTAACAAACTGAACTTACAAATGCACTCTTGGAATGGAACTCGTTCATATGTAGGGGACTTACTGTAATACATATTTTTAAGGTGATATATTCATATATAAGATGCAAATATCATTTTAAGTTTAACTCAATAGAAAGGACTGTAATTCTATACTTAATTGTGATAAGTAATGCAGGTCACACAGAGGGCTGCCTGTGAGGGTAGGGGTGTGGGGCCAAGAGTGGGTGGGGAGCAGGCAGAGGTGGAGGGAGGAACGGGTATAGCAGGCTAGACCGGTGCTTCCCAAAGTGTAGTCCCCAGGCAGCAGCAGCATCACCTAGAGAAACCTGTAAATACTGCAATTCCTGGGACACACCTAAGACCTGAATCAAAAAAAAAAAAAGTGGGGAAGTAGCTTCATTTTAACAAGCCCTCCCATTGATGCTGAAGTTTGAGAACTCGTGAGCTACGGGGACTCAGATATAAGAAGCCTAGGTAACTTCATCTCTTATTCAGATAATAACGCCAATTATAAATCATGACTGTGACTAAAGATTCTGGAATATCTCTACTACATCATTTAGAATGAACAAATACTGTTACACTCTCCAATAATTTCTAGTTCCAAATTCAACACAGAAACTGGCAACTTGCTGGGGATGTGGAGAAGGCTGATGAGACACTGAAATTTCAGAGCAGCTGATCTGGGTGTGGCCAGCCCTCCACAGAGTGAAAATCTTGGCAAAAGATTTCCCTTTATAAGCTGAGTAAAATATTCTACTAGCTTCAACCTCAGGAGTTGGATAACTCAAGGATATCAATATGCTGAAATATTTTTAAAGAATACGCAGAAATAAATACTCCCATAATGATCCAAACAGAAAATTCTTTTTAAATTTGTCTATGTTTAACATGTGATATCTGAAGCTATTCCATCATTCTGAAGATTTGGATCGTGTTTGCTCCAAAAGTGACACCCTATTCCTGGAGAAATGGGTGTTGGCTGTGCTGATCACAACACTACATGAGCCACACATCAACTGGACTCAGAGGAAGCAGGTTGTTGAGATTATAATTAAATATGTATATAGGAAACAGGAGTGGCAGCAAAGAAGGGTGGAGAAGAAAAATATCCTTCCTGTGTGTCACAGAGATGGAAGAGGAGTAAATTCACAAGCTGACTTGCAAAGCCCATGACACCATTTAAAAAGCATACAGACAGGTATTTGGTCAGAACACTATGGATGTAGAGTTAGATGCCTATGTCATATTTAATAAATGTTTATAACTTCATAAAATTCACCCCAAATGTTACATTTGCAGCAGAGGAATTAAAGTCTACTGCTCAGATAACAAAGCAAATGAAATTAATTGCCTGCACTGCAAACTGGTTATGTAATAGAGGATTGGCTATAGAACACAGTTCAAAATTCATTATATCGACCAAACTTCATCAGGAAAAAAAAGTTATTTCACAATTTAAGTTGCTTAACTTGAAGCAATACAAAACAACATCTTTCATACTAAATTTGTTTAAAGTTTAAAAAGCAACCAGACTGACCGGACCGCACTGGTGAACTCATCATGGGAATAAGGAGAAGGATTGATGGGCCGAGATGCAGACTCACAGCCTTCTGTTAGCTGGCAATGCTGGTCCACGAGAAGCTGGTCTAGGTGGAACCTAGAATGCAAGAAAAATGCCTGTGTATTATATACGTTACATCAAGCCACATGGGAAAAGAAACGTAAGAGGACCAGCCTTGAGTTTCAGTTCAGCCACAGCTCAACAGAGAGTCTCTGAGGTAGTCACATCAACCTCCCAGGTTTCTTAAGTCTTCATTTACAAAAGAGCAAATTTACCAAAGCACAAAAATATGCAAACACTAAAATAAAATAATAGATGTGGAAGGAATATGTGAAAAGCACTTCATGTTATTGTTGTTTAGTCGCTAAGTCATGTCCGACTCTTTTGCGACCCCATGAACTATATAGTCCACCAGGCTTCTCTGTTCATGGGATTCCCCAAGTAAGAATACTAGAGTGGATTGTCACTCCTTTCTCCAAGGGATCTTCCCAACCCAGGGATTGAACCTGAGTCTCCTGCATTGGCAGGCAGATTATTTACCACTGAGTCACCTGGGAAGCCTGAAAAGCACTCCATGTAATTATAATTAGTTTCTTATTTACAATTATAACTAATTTGTTGTTATCATTATTACAGAAATTTTAAATTTTAATTTTAATTATAATAAGTATCTCATTATACAGTATTCTTAGTTATTACTGTTACAGATTTCCTTCTGAAGGTAAGAACTTTTTGCCAAACACACTGTAATAGACTAAAAAGAAGTATAACAAATACACTATAAACTACAAGGGTGACAGAAAATTCTCATTACCAGTTCCATTTCCTCTTGAAGTCTTTTGCAATCTTGTTCCAATCAAAAGTAATAACAACCATAGTCTTTCCAGGGGTGGCACTTACAGGATGGACTTCTTGAGAGGAATTTAAGGGACTTTCTGTTTTTAATTTGAATATACTCTCACTTCTAGCAAAGAGCAATAGGAAGGACATTTTCCCAACAGCTTACTGGAATTTCAAAGTTGAAAAAATCAAGAGGAAAAAGAAGCTCTTAAAGTTGTACTTAATGAGTTTCTTACTAAAATAGTATATCCCAATTGCACTATTTTTATAGACAGTATGCTGTAACTCTGAGAACCATACACTTTTTATCTTGAAAATCCAACATATTTATTGTGACTCATTTTCCAATCAGTATTGTGAAAGTGTTATTACTATTTTTGTCCAAATGTATAAAGCAGATATAAATACATATTTCCCTTGAAGAACCATATAACATCACTAAGAATACCTATAACACTTCAAATGGTCTCAAAATAGAAATATGATAGTTATTAAAAATAGGTAGTGTAATCAATTCTAACAGGCTAATCCTTACCACATCATTCATGCTGGATATATATTATGATTTAGAAACAATAAAATGCACATTTTCACAAATCTTCAAAAATTTGCACAGATGTGCTACTTTATCAGCATTACTTAAAGAATCTTAATTTCCAGGTTAAAGAGAAAGTAGTATTTCTACAAAAAAAAAGTGAAGAGCAAAAAATTTGATTTCTGTATCAGCAAATAGTCAGTGGCTTCCAAATAAAAAGATGTCAGTATTATATTTTTAATGTAATAACATCATTTGCATAGTTCTTTAGTTACAAAGTACTTTTAGACACATTACCATATTTTACATTATTTTCGCATCAACCATGCAAATGGATACTTGTAACTCCCTTCTCTATCCTTATAGGTGAGAAAATTGATATGCCATATGCTTCATAATTAAAAGGTAATGAAGCAAAGTGAAAGTTAAAATTGAGTGAAATTTGAATTTATAGACTACCTAAAATTGATGACTGTGGACTTTGCGATTTTGACATTTTAGTTTTTTTACATTGCAATCTAAAATATTCTAAAATGCTCTAGATACATTCTTGATCCTCAATAGCACAGTTTGATTTCAAATAAAAAATAACAAAAAGCAAGGGACAGGAAACTTTAAGAGACTGTAAGTGAAGCAGCATTGGAAGGTACTTTCCTTCAAAGGCAGTTACTCTGTGTTTTAAAAATAATTATTTTAAATCTATAATTCCACTTTGTACAACTGACACTTGTATACTTCATATAAAACTCAATTTAACCAATAATTTCCAAAAGTTAAACATACATACAAAGCCAAAGTTTTGTTACTTGTCCCAAAATCTAAGATTAAAAAGATGCTTCTATTTCTACACACTTCTGCCATTTACTTCCACAAACACATATGACAACTGTCCATGGCCATTTATTGATACATAATTGTATCAATACATAACTGTACAGTTTTATCTTCAAAGCTCTGGACTTGAGGTGCAAAGTGAATCTCAAGTGGAAATATGAATTTGGTTTCCAAAATACCACATTAAATACCTTTCAAAAATGTAAGCTACTCTCTGTGCCATTCAACCTTTTTAATAACTGCCTAATCATTACACATTCTTCTAACATTATGAAAGCTTTGCTATCTGAACACTGTTATAAAGAAAATTACTATGCATTTCTATGTTGATACATACTAGTTTCCACTTATGATATCCGCATTTCCAACAAGCCACATTAAACCAAAGTTACCACAGTAACTATAGCTGCATAACCGCAATATGGCCATTTAAAGAGCTCTCCTAAAATGTTTCAGGGATATGGGTACTCTACACGTATATGCATATGGGGTGTGTGTGTCTGTGTGTGTGCATCAGAGCCTCCACACACTTCCCTCTACTCATGAACAAGAAGATCAGCAGATGAGTAGTCCTATTCACACCTTTTAGGGACAAAATTGATTCAGAATTTGGCACAAATTAAGACTATTTTTAGTTGCCTGGAAAAGAAAGAGGGACCAGTGGGGGAATATTTATCAATGAAAAAGGACAATTTATTATTAAATCTTCCCAAGTTTCTTTATCTAAATGGACTGCTGAAAACAGACTATTTTCTTTAGAATAGAGAGGTTTTCCCCTACAATATTAGTCATTCTCAAGTTTGAACTACAAATAATAGGAAACTGACCTTCATGTGGGTAGATAAGCGAAAAAAAAGAATAAAGTTACGCTGATTATTTGTGAATACAGATTATTAAAGCAGATACAGAACTACTGCCTTCAAATAACAGTTTCAATTAACTAGCACCTTAATTTGTCCATGCTGTAAAAAATGTATACACACACACATATATGCACACTTAAGGAGATAATATAAGCACAGCAAGAGCAAAATTGCTGCTATAAACCTTTTCCCTATTGAGAGCCAAGAATGGTTATTTTGGGTCAACTATATTCCCTGAGGGCTTCCCTGGTAGCTCAGTTGATAAAGAATCTGCCTGCAATGCAGGAGACCCGGGTTCAATTCCTAGGTTAGGAAGATCCCCTGGAGAAGGAAATGGCAAGCCACTCCAGTATTCTTGCCTGGAGAATCCCATGGACAGAGACTGGCAGGCTACAGTCAATGAGGTCACAAGAGTCGGACACGACTTAGCAGCTAAACTACCACCACCATATTCCTTGAGGGACCTGGATCCACAATAGGGAGTTAAGAGTCTGCTTCAAAGAAGTCATCTCTGACTACAAGTTGGTCAGCTGCCTGCAAATAAATCAGTGCTATTATCCTGGGATAGAGCACAGGGCAATAGCCCAAGGGGATGACATCTTGCAATGCTTTAGCCTGCCTGTGCAGCCAGGGAAAGAGGGCATTAACACATTACACTGACCTAGCCCACACTGTGCTTATCATTAACATTATTGTGGAGGTGGTTCCATAGATCCTTGAACTATTTCACCTGCTTTCCATAATGTTCTATAATGGGCAAGTTAGCAGAGCTTTACAGATCACAAAGAATTTGCACAAGGATTATTTCCTCTGATCTTCACAATAGCCCTGGAGTATACAAAGCCATTTTTATCCCCATTTTATAGATGAAGACTTTGAGGCTTAGGGAAGTTTTGAGAATTTGTTCACAGACATGCAGATGACAAATGGGAGGGCTGGCCTTCTGCCTTTTAGCCCACTCCTCTCTTTGTTGCATCACAGGGAATCACAGGCTGTTCTAGCAAAGCTGCTTGAATATCAAGACTCTATCTACCTAGTGATCACAATTTCAGTACTGACTCACTGAGTTGCAGATCTTTACTAAAGAACTTACCTAGTCATTGAACAGACTGAACTCAATAACCAATGATGAAAAGTAAATAGTTACAATAAATGTCTACAGGAATTCTCACAATATAAGCTTTCAAATACGACTAAGACTTCATCTTCCTACCACAATCTTTATTTTGATTTTTAAAACTATAATCTAAGCTTATTATAGTTTTCTTTTTTCTTCTTTTGGGCAATTGGTATTAGGAAAAAGTGGAATGATTTTGTAGTCTATGTAACTAACAAGAACTGTGTCTCTAAAATATTTTTCTCAGACTTAGGGCAAGTTGTAATGCACAGCTTAGTCTAAAAAATCATTCACACTTATTTGCAAGTCCTTTTCTTCTGTGATGGAGCCATTAGCCCCAAGTCCTCAGCTTCATGGGCTGACTCAATTCATAGCACCCACTGTATGGTGCTCTGAGTTCATGAGGAGGTTCATCAGACCTCCAGTGTCTATCTTATGCCTCAAAACCTAATATTCTGCCATAATTTCATCTTTTGGAGAAAAATGCTAGAAAAATCACTCTTAACATTCTACTCAATTAAACAAACTCTTAATTGCATACATACCAGATACTCTGTTACCCATGATGAAAATTTTCAATTCTTTACTTCTCACATTTCCCAAAGATAGTCATCAAAGCCAGAACACTGATGTCTTAAAAGCATCTTTGTATCTGGGCTCTCCTTTCCCTTTCAATGAATACTGCCTTGGCTCAAGTAATTATTTATTCTTGATTACATTGTTTATCTAGCCTTCTATCTGGTATCCTTGCCTCCAAAGAACGTCTGAATGAATTAATTAGTAAATAAAATGTGGTAACCTATAAACTCCTTAGATGGCATTCAAGTTCCTTAATAATTTATTTCTTCTCACCCCTATTTCTCTCCTGCCTTCTTTTCCTCACACATAACTCCTATGGTTCCAGACAATCTGTCATTATTCCTAGGGTGATATTCAACATTATCAACTACTGCTGAGGCAGAGGCATTGAGAAATCAGAATGAACACCTGTATGAGCATCTATGTGGCTATACTTAAACACATAAGATGACTGTGGGATTAATTCTTTCTCTATAGTATTGTTCACATTTCCATGCTTTTGTGCCTCCTTCCCTGCAAAATACTATCATCTCTTCTCTACCTCCCAGCTCAAATTCTTTAAAGCCATGTTCAAGTGAGAAATTTTAACCAATCACTTCAAGTAAATGGTCAGCTTCCTCATCTATGTTCCCACTATGTCTTGTACCATAACTGTATAACACCCCTATGTCAGATAATAAGAGCACCTCTTGTATTAGTGACGTACTTTTACTCATCATGAGACTACGGTCCTCGTTTCAGGGATTGCACTATCCCATCTCTGCAGTCCCCATATCTACCACCTGCCTGGTACGTAAAGAAAGTGAAAGTGAAGTCGCTCAGTCGTGTCCGACTCTTTGCGACCCAGTGGACTGTAGCCCATCAGGTTCCTCCGTCCATGGGATTCTCCAGGCAAGAATACTGGAGTGGGTTGCCATTTCCTTCTCCAGGGGAATCTTTCCGACCCAGGGATTGAACCCAGGTCTCCTGCCTTGTGGGCAGACGCTTTAACCTCTGAGCCACCTGGGAAGCCCTGGTACGTAAAGGAACACAATAAATTCTTAGAGGAAAAGGGCTAAAACAATAAAACTTCACTTGCCTACCTTTGGGGAAGAACCATTTATCCAATTTGTTAGTGTAAAGTTCTGAAGGACTAGAACACAGTCCTTTGACTTATACCAATGAAAGAAATAAAAATACTCTGGAGCATGAACCACTATTTAGCAAGAGTAGACCCAGACAAGGTGTGGGTCTTCATGAATCAGGCTAAGATAGTAAACACCCCAAAACAAATTTGCCTTTAAATTAGATTGTCCTATATAATGTCATTATTAAGGGTTTTGAACTGAAGTGATTTCTCAGATCACTGGAAAGTTTCAGCTTCTCACCTCATTCGTTTCAGGTTTTTCTCAGCCTGAGGAAATTCATTTATTCATTAGACAAGTCCTACAAATTCACAACTGCATCAAAATAATCGAACTAGTATTCATCAAGAGACAGGAGAATGGATATAGAGATTTAAGGATACTCGTTCCCCTCCAACTTCAGTAGCAGAAGCAGGATTGAAAAATAAAACTAATGACCACACTTAAGTTGTCTTAAACAATAGGACCCTTGGGACCCTGTGGACTCTGGGGACTGGAAAACTAGTTGACAGGCACTCTTAGAGTACAGGTAAGAACAGAACGGCCACTGGAAGGCCACACAGCAAACATACACTCTCTGTGCTAATTTGAAAGCAAATAATAAGTTCTCTTCTAAGACTTTTTAGGAGAACCATTTAAGCACAGGCTACACTGCAGGGTGTAACACAGAGCACAGAATGTATTTTGGAAGGTTAGTTCTGTATACATTTTGCATATTAAAAATAGGATTCAGTAGCCTATACTATACATATAACACAATGGTAGTATCTAAAAATATATATAACACAATCAGAAATGGTCTGCTGGATAATTCATTTTATAAGAAGAAATTCTGCCAACTTCAGAGCCTGTACTAATAAAGATAGGCCTTTTCTTAGTAAGCATTGAGTTTAAAACCACACGGCTTAGCCCCAGGGTATCCAGCACCCAAATCATATCTCAAACAGCTTCTATGAAGACCATTTCATCAAAATCCTTCTTGCACTGATTTCTATGAGATCACCTTTGAAGGCCCCTACCTACAACTTCCCTTCTTGGACAATAGGGAATAGTAAGTCACAGCTACCATTATCATCAGTGTGAGTTTAAAATGAGAATCACAATGCCTGGAAACTGCAGGATATACAAGCCTCCTCTTAGTCATGGCAAAGAGGCTGTTAAAAAAAAGCGTTGTCTACTTGTAAATACACATGAGACCAAAGTCTAAAATAGAATTGAGAAAAGGGAGTAATAGTCGAAGTGAAGGAACTTGCAACAGACAACCTCTGATACCTGTGCAGCAGGAGGGCTTTGTGATCTATACACTATAACCTTCCCTGCAGAAAACTTGCCTGATCAAGCGTGCTTAAAAGAACCTGGCTCGCAGCCTACTACCCTGCCAGTGTGGAGACATGGGTCACGATCAGCAAGCCAAATACAAAAGACCTTTATCCATCAGTGCAATTTAGATCGACATGGTTCTTTCTTTCAAACTTCAATACTGAATACATTTAAATTTTTTCTGTGATTTTTTTTTTTTAATCCTGCAATCTACCTACTAAAGATGTGAAAATCGCTTCATGCAGCAAAGTGCCCATGTAAGATGTCTCACTAGCTGGGTGATCTGGTAGTCAATTAACCTCTCTGAGCCTCAGTTGCTTAAACATGAATTATTTAACTTACCAGGTCACTGTGAGGCTTGGACGAAAACTAAATGCAAAGTAATTGGTATGGAGTAGGTGCTCAAAAATGTCAGCTACTATTATCATTATTAGTACAGAAACTGTGTTTTACTTCAGGCCTAGTTCCATCCCAGGAGAAAACAGTGACACACGATGCCTCTCACCCTGCAACGCAGCTGTTAATCTTTCACACTCCACTAGGCTTATAATAGGGATCTAAATACCAAAACTTTTTTCCTTTCTTTGCTTTTTTCTTTTAGGAGGCAAATGTCTACCCTAAGGAAAAATACTGTGCTATTATTTGCTTTGGAATATACCACGTTTGGGCTTCCCCAGTGGCTCAGCAATAAAGAATCCACCTGCAATGCAGGAGTCACAGGAGACCTGGGTTCAATCCCTGAGCTGCGAAGATCCCCAGAGGAAGGCATGGCAACCCACTCCAGTACTCCTGCCTGGAGAATCCCCATGCACAGAGGAGCCTGGTGGGCCACAGTTCAAAGGGTCACAAAGAGTCAGACACAACTGAAGCGGCTTAGTACACAAGCACATACCATGTTTGCCCTAA
Organism: Ovis aries; assembly: GCF_016772045.2. Lineage (NCBI taxonomy): Eukaryota > Metazoa > Chordata > Mammalia > Artiodactyla > Bovidae > Ovis > Ovis aries. The sequence goes on along the minus strand of NC_056057.1, from coordinate 27,657,036 downwards.
TCTCTCACTGGTATTACTTAATATTTAATATATATACATAAATTTCAAAAATCATTTGGGTATTGACATAAAGTAAAACATTACTATGTCAAAAAACAGCTGTTTTTTGTTCCTAAAAATAAAGTTAAGAATAACTATCATTTTGTAGAAGTTTGAAGAGAAACATGAAGTATATTCCCTGAGTACATATAAATTCCTCTCCAAAGAACTTATCTATTGTTTTAACAAATCATCTTGGGAATTTCAACCGACCTAAGGGCTTCTCTTTCAGGCAGGATTTCACTGGTTATGTTACTCAGTGTGCTAGCTACTGCTAATGTTCAGTCCAATTTTGAGCCAGCCAAGACACATCTTCATACATGGACAGGTAAACACTTCAGGTGAAGAAATGATAACAGCAGAATATTCACACAAGAAGAAAACAGGATAAGCCCTGACTACCAGGACCACTCAAAAAAGTGTGAAATACGTGGAACTCTTCCCCAACCAACACCTATGTTGTCATTGATTCCTTTTATTCCCATCCTGCTATCTTTGGTCCTCTTTTCCACTAGGGTTCTCCAAGGTCTCTTCCAATTGAATAGGTCATTTTAGTCTCTGATCCCTTTCCAAAGAAGCCATTTTTACTAACGAATTGAATCAACCTTCTATCTTCCATTTTTATGGCCTTCTCATCCTCTTCCAAAGAACTCTATTTTATACTTAAGATTTATCTCAATTCCACCCCTCTCTGGTTCTTTTTTCATTTATGTATGTCCTTTTTCTACAGAGGTTTCCTTAGAACACACATCACTATTTTCAAATACCCCTAAAATTCCAGAATATAGTTAGACAGGAAAAATGAATCATCATATCAGATATCTCGTTCTTTCATCTTCACTCTACCAATTAATATTGACTTTTCTAACTTGCACAAACTTTGTATTCAAGTTAAGATACCACCCAGGTTCATGTTACAAAACTCTGTGGGCTATATTTAGCACGGCACCAACAGTTTTAACAGAGAGTGAATTTAGCATGTACTGTTAGGCTTGGGGTTCCTCAGGGGCTTGGCAGTAAAGAATCCGCCTGAAATGCAGAAGACATGGTTTCAATCCCTGGGTCAAGAAGATGCCCTGGAGGAGGAAATGGCAGCCCACCCCACTATTCTTGCCTGGGAAACCCCAGGGGCAGAGGAGCCTGGAGGATGACAGCCCACGGGGTCGCACAGAACAGGACATGACTGAGTGACTGAACCACCACCACCACTGAGTGCTTACTGTGCACGCTCAGTACAGAGCTGAAGGCGTAGCTCAGATGATTTCTGTCTCACATATAGCACATCAGGGATTTCTTAGAGTGTTGTCTAAGGACTCCCCTAAAAATACAGATTAAGATACTTGGAACTTACCTAGAAACTTCAACATCAGAATCTGTGTAACAAGAGTCCAGAAACGGCATTTTAAACAAATTCCCACAATGATCCTTTTTTTTTAATATAAATTTATTTATTTTAATTGGAGGCTAATTACTTTACAATATTGTATTGATTTTGCCATCCATCCACAATGATTCTTAAGTGAGCTAAAGTGTGAGAACCACTGGAGGAATGACATAGGTAGAAACAATTAAGAAACAACAAAACAGAGAGAATAGCGTAGTGCAAACTGGCTTTGGAGTCTGACAGACCATAATGAAAATTCCACCTTCCCAATTTCTTGCTATATTTTCATGGGTAAATTACTCTATTACTCTGACCTTCCTCACCAATAAGATGCTGGCTCTAATAACTACTTGTAGAATCACTAGGGACAAATGACAATACATTTTAAGTACTCAGCACAATGCTCAATAAATGGGAAATATCATTATGAAAGTCACAGCCTCTGTGTTACAAACTGCCCCTAGAATCGTGAAACATCACAGCCCTAATAAGTATAATTTTTTAAAGGGAACAGGACAGCATATGCACTATAAGAATTTAGGAAAGGGAGTTTTCACTGTAATCAGAGGTAGAAGGAAAGGTACCCTGAAACAGCTGGCATGCAGCTTTAGGATGTTGGATTTTAAATCAAACATGCATGGTTGGCAAAAATGTCCTCCTTTCCCAAGGGTCTTCAAGACTTAACTCAATGAATTGTAAAGTTTTAAGAAACAATTTTAAAGTTACCTCGCTGTGTCCTTCAACTATCCTGTGATGGAAACAATCTACATTTGAATTCCCATATCATAAAATATATTCAGTGTTAAAATTATCCTCAAAATTATTTCAAGTTCTATGCTAGTAACAGGATGTTAGTAGTTTGTTTTATGTAGCACCTTGTATTCCTGACAAGACAGTAGGATTGTATGCAGACTGCTTCTCAAGTAGGTTGTGTTGTTGATATACAAAATGACAGTGCTGGCCTGCCTCCCTAGGGAGGGAGACCCTTTGGGTTTCTATACTGTTATTACTGATGGGTTGTAGCTATTTTATCACTGCTTGGAAGAACCTATGAACAATGTCCACTGAGGGTCAGGAAGGTCAAGAAGATGAAGATTAACCTGCTCCAGGAAGCTAACTGGCTCATGATAAAACCAAGCCTCTTGATCCCATTAGTAAAACACACTAATCAATTAAACTAACACACTCAGAGCCAAACCTATTAAACCTTATAATTCCTGGGAAGAATAAAGAACAATTACTTCCCCCCTTCAAAAAAAAAAAAAAAATGAAGAGAATTACAAAACCTGCAAAAAATAAGATAACGGTTACCAAATATATAAATACAGTCTCAGAACTCAAAACAAACACAGCACTCAATCCACAAGACACTTATTCCCTCTGAGTGAGAAGGCCTTCTCTGAAACTGAATATCTGAATAAAAACAAAGGGGCTAAAACAAACCATTTTATCGCAGGCAACTTCTATTAATGTCACAGAGGGGAGGAAATACAATCTTTTCTTTCATATTCTACTTCTGGAGGAAAAAATAAGCATATGTACATACATATATATCTGCACATATTAAAATAAACTGAGACAGATCAACACATATAAATAGCTCAATGCAACATCTGTAGCAGTCTTTAAGACTGTATTAAAGTCCTTGCTGTTTATCAGGTTGGTAAATCATATCAGCTCCTAGATATTTAAATTGCCAGTTGCTGGGCAACCAGAGCTCTGTCAACTGTCACTCACTCTTAAGTTCCTCTGCAACACTCCTTTAAGAAAAAAAATAGTGAAAAATTCTTGAGATGCTTTTTTTGGGCATAAGAAATGCACTTAATTTTATCCCTGAGCTTAAAGTGTCTAAGAATTGAGTGATACTGTGAAAATGTTCAGTGAGTTGGAGGAGGGGCAGTGTATGAATCACATAGTGAGGTGGGTGAGTATCTAGACAGAAAAGTCGAGGGACTTCACTAAAGGAAACTTCCCTTTCAGAACACAGTCCACAGTAGAGACATGCTTGTGATAGAAGCCTTCTAAAAGAAACTATGCACTTTGTAGGAAATTGGTGATTCTCAACAAAACTGATGTCTAGTCATTTTTATATTCACATGCTCATCACTGAAGAATAAATAAGTACTACAGTCATGGTAATTATTCCTTGCTTCTGATACTGCCCTTTTTTTCCTGGATAGTTAGAAACAAAGTGATATGCCATTGTCTCATGAAAATTTCTGCCTTGTGAATGTTATTTTATTTTCTTGGATGTAAATTAGTATCTATTACTTACTCAGTCCAAGAGTTAAGTTATCTACCAGTAGAATAAAACCTTCAAGGTAAGTAAGGCAGTTTTCTCAGCCATGAAGATAATATAATGTGGCATCTATGCAGGTCACTCTGTTAATACAAATGGGTCTAGAATTGCCACTCCCTGCCTCTCCAGGCCACAGGTTTGAACCAGATCACCTCTAAAGTTCTTCCTAGAAAAAACACTTCATAAATCCATCAGTCTTTAAATAATGTAGCTCTCAGTTGTAGCCTATACAAAACTGAGCCAACCCAATAAATCACACTTGCTTGTATCAGTACATTTCACAGATATGGATAGAAACACACAAACCTAAAAAGAAAATTATTAAAATGTGTAATTTGCTCTGTTGCACATTTTAAAATAAAAAGGGGTATCTTTATGACTTCAAGTAGGATATTCTTTCTTAAACAAGACATAATTTCCCTCCTTTGAAATTTAAAACTTTGTGCAATAAAACAAACTTTTAAAAAGTATAATGATAAATCACACAGAGGAAAAATTCAGTAAGAAAACCAAGTAAACCAAAAAAGAACAACTTAGAAATAGAAAAGAAATGGGCAATAAACTGAAAGTAAAACTTCAGCAGCCAATAATTCCATGAACAGACTCTCAGTGAGATACCAATCACAGCCATCAGACTGGATATCATTTTAAAATCTTAAAACCCTAGTGTTTGTAAGTATATGGAACAACTAAAAGCTTCACACACATACAGAGCAGTGTAAATACATGTATCACTTAGAAGAGCAATTTAAAATTATTTAGTGAAGTGGGAGAGTTATAATAACTGTGGTAGGCAGAATAAAAGCCTTGCCAAAGACGGCATTCACCAAAGATGGCCTAATCCCCAGACCCTGTAAATAAATTACCTTACAGAACAAAAGGGAATTAAAGTTGCAGACAGAATTAAGTTTGCTAGTAAATGACCTTAAAATAGAGACATTATTCCATATTATCCAGATGGGCCCCAATGTATTCACCGAGGTTCTTAGAAGTGGAGGATAGACGGAAGAAGGCAGTTAGACGGAGCTATGACAGTAGAATAATAAGAGAGATAAAGTATTGCTGACTCTGAAGACAGAGGAAGGAGGCCACAATCCAAAGAATGTGAGCACTCTCTAGATGTGTAAAAGTCAGGAAATGAATTCCCCCGTACAGATTTTGTAAGAAAAACAGCTCTGTCAACCTGGATTTTAGCCCACTGAGATTCATGTCAGACTTCTAATCTCCATAAGACTAAGATAATAAATTTGTGTTGTTTTAAGCCAGCAGGTTTGGGGTAGTTTGTTTTAACAGCAACAGAAAGTTAATAAATGACCCAGCAATTCTGCTCCTAGGGAAATTCCCTCACCTTCCTTCTTGGACAAAATCGCAAGAATGTTCAAGGTAAGATTATTCAGAACTGAAATTTTGGAAACAGTCTAAATGTCCATCAACATAAGAATGGATATATAAACATTGTCATGATTTATATAATAGAATACTACACAGTGATTAATATAAAGAACCAAGAGCTATATAAATCAACATGGATACATCTGAAAACTTATGGTAAATGAATAAAAATAATAAACTAAAGCATGGTTTCTGTAAAATACCATCTGTATAGGGTTAAAAACATACAAAGTGATATGATGATGTATGGGGATAAATAATGCAGTAGTTAAAGAGTAAGTAAATGGATGGGAATGATAAACACTGTACTCAGGATAGTGGCTACCTCTGTGGAGTGAAATGGACAGACGCTTCAAGTATGTCTTGAATGCTTTATTTTATAAAACAAAAACAAAAGTTCTAAGGAAAATAAGACAAAACATGAAGATCTGACAATTATATAGTGAGTAGGTGACAGTTAGATGTATTTTTAATTTAATGTATATTTTCTGTATTCTGAAACATTTCATAAATTTTTGAAAACATGTTTCAATGATATACTTTTCATGTGTCCACTGGCAAGCAGAGAAACTGATTCTTCCCAAGCTCACAGAAAATGATCTCACCCAAGGAAGTATGTATCCCTATTAACTTGCCAATTAAAAGACAAAAATACCAAAAAGCAAATATCAATATTTGACCCAATTTTTGTAACCTTCCAAATGTACACTGAAGCAAGCAGATTTTTATTTTTCCTTTTATTTTAAGCAATTTCATTTTAACGTCTGAAAGTCAAGAAGTAATTCACATTGGGAAGATTTCTTCTCTGCCTCCAAACAGGCACACCCAGGTGTGAAGAGATCTATTTGTAAGTGGGTATTTCTGAAACAGACCATAATAAGAATGCTGTCACCTTTCAGACAAAAAGAAAGATGGTTCATTTAGAAACACAATGTTGAAATAAATTGTTAAATGATAAAATATTATTCTACTTCGCATCATCAAAACCCTACATCAATAAGGATAAATAAGCCTATTAGCTAAAGACAAAATGTCGAGGAAAAACATAAATCTACTTCTATGGTTTAATATTTTTCCTTTATTATTTACACTTCTATCACACACATTTCCATTCCTATTTTTCTCTTTTTTAAGTGGTAATGTTTGTCTAATGCCTCAAGTGTATTATGAGAAGATTAGGAGATAACCATTATTTTTCTTGAGAAAATATAAAACATGAGGGGCGGTTTCCACTTTGACTACTCTTCTTCCTGATGTTTGGATGGCATCACCAATTCAACAGACATGAGTTTGAGCAAACTCCGGGAGACTGTGAAGGACAGGGAAGTCTGGCGTGCTGCAGACCAGGTCGCAAAGAGTCAGACACAACTGAGCGACTGAACAACAACCACCTCCTGAACTGGAAAACTTTAACTGTTTCTCGAGGAAGCATTCATAACTTAAAATATGCAAACTAAATTGTTCTTGCTAGAAGAAAAAAATAAGCACAAGAAAAATCTAAGAATAACGTATAAATATATGACAGGTAAACTGTAAGAACTGTTTTGCCACCCACTGTTATTCTAATAAAGCTTACTTAATCTCTTAAACCGGAGAAGGCAATGGCAGCCCACTCCAGTACTCTTGCCTGGAAAATCCCATGGATGGAGGAGCCTGATAGGCTGCAATCCATGGGGTCGCTGAGGGTCAGACACGACTGAGCGACTTCCCTTTCACTTTTCACTTTCATGCATTGGAGAAGGAAATGGCAACCCACTCCAGTGTTCTTGCCAGGAGAATCCCAGGGATGGGGGAGCCTTGTGGGCTACCGTCTATGGGGTCGCACAGACTGATGTGACTTAGCAGCAGCAGCAGCAGCAGCAATCTCTTAAACAAGCCAAGGTCCTTTTCTTTTAAGCCTGAGAAAACTAAATTAATTATATTTAGTCCTGGGTGGCACACAATTTAATATCTGTGCCTGCCAATATGCCAACCACAACATAAAAGGCAATAGTAGCACCTCCAAAGAAAAACAGCTGTTTTCCTGACTGGCCAAGCATAAATCCAATTAAATTTATGCTTCAATCAATTCTGAAGATCAAAAATGAAGACTTGTCATATTATTTATGCCTAAAATAAAAGATAAACATACTATTCCAGTTTAGATTATTTCATCTTTTTTTCTTTCCTGTTTCTTTTTGTCTAATCATTCAGCATGAAGACACTTTGGTTGGTGAATCAACATTCCTACATATCATCTACATGCCTTTTCTCTAGAGAAATATCATCTGTTGTTCCACTCACTTCTTATGAGAGATATTCCTTCTCTCACTAGGATCATTTTCTTTTTAACCACCTACTTCTATTCTTTCTAAGTTAACTGCCTTAAACTTAATAAAATAGGTGTCTCTAAATTCATCTGGCTGCTCTTCTTTCCTTTAGAGGAAATTAATTTCCCACTGACCTCTGACGTATCACCTCTATCTGAACACAACCTCTGTGAAAAGCTCAAATCCATTCTATTAATGAGTAACTGATAAGGATTTAAAAGATGTTCTCTACACTATACCTCTGAAGGTTCTATTTACTGGTTTATTTCATTAAGTCTTCTGTGAGTGATCCAGCATCCCTCTGTTATGTTACATAGTCAATTATTTGAATACTACCAAGTTTCCTTCAAATCTTAATTAAAGGCCCTCTTCTCATTTAAATAAGGCTTAATACCTTGAGCCCCATAATTGTGCATAGCTCTCACCAGCAATTGGTGTTAACCTAATCTATGACTGGCATATGCTTACATAATACACTGGCAAATATGAAACAGCACAGCCTTCACCAGCTCAGTCTATCTGAAAACATACTACTATCACCCTGGCTTATTACTTGAAATTACTTATCTCCATGTGAAATTATCTTGCTTAGTCAATGCTTTCTCTTGAGTGTATATCTCCTGCTGTCAGATTACAAACTCCATGAAAGTAAAAATGAGGTCTAATTCACAGGAACCAGAAGAAAGTGCCTGGCATAGGCTAGACAGTCTATATATATTATTAACTGTTCAAATAAAATCCATCTAAATTCTGCTTCTCAAAAATTTTCACCTGACAAACATATTTGGGATCACTTAGTGACCTAAATCTTACAACGCCTAAGTGCTAGTCACAAATTGTGGAAACACAAAGTAGTGAAACTTAGTCTTTGTGAACAGGAAGGGTTCCCAGAGTTGGTGAGGACAAGCTAAGCCCTGAAGGAGGAACAGGAAAATGCCATCCAAAATACTTATTTATAATAAACACACTACTGCAATGTCTTTCATTTTTTTAGACTTCAGGAGGTTTGAGATTTCAAGGAGGTTAGGAGAAGCATCAAAGGGACAAGGTACAAAACTGTGAGCATTCTGCAAGAAATGGATGGTCTAGAAACTGCTGTTCAATTGCCTGGGGTGAAAGCTGAGGAGAAGATTAGGAGAGGAAGGCCAAGGAGTGATACTGGGAGTTATGAGGGCAGATCATGAAAAGGAGGGCAGTGGGAACCTCTCTAAGGGTTTAAACAAAAGTAGGACATAATTGGGTTAACATTTAGAAGAAAAGAATTTGGCAGACTCAAATGGTTCATATTTCAGAGGAGGGAATGACGGAAGCAGGAAGACTGGGTAAGAAGTTGCTGCTGCTGCTGCTGCTAAGTCTCTTCAGTTGTGTTCAACTTTGTGCAACCCAACAGATGGCAGTCCACCAAGCTTCCCCGTCCCTGGGATTCTCCAGGCAAGAATGCTGGAGTGTGTTGCCATTTCCTTCTCCAATGCATGAAAGTGAAAAGTGAAAGTGAAGTTGCTCAGTTGTGTCCAACTCTTAGTGACCCCATAGACTGCAGCCTACCAGGCTCCTCCGTCCATGGGATTTTCCAGGCAAGAGTACTGGAGTGGGGTGCCATTTACAGGATCCCAAATAAAACATGAAGGGAAACTGAGACAATGGGAGTGGGGTTAGACCAGAGAGAATGGAGCACAGGGGTACTCAAGGAGGTAGGACCAATAGGGCTAAATGATAAAAGGGATGCGTGAAAGCAGAGGTCAAACATGACCCCCAAGGTTTCTGATTCGGTGATCCAAAAGGAGGTCCCCACCACAAATAAGGAAAAGTAACTCAGAAGTCTACTTTCCCTGAACTGAAGTAAGGAAATATGTCAATATGTTAATAATTCCCTCTGAAAACTGGTATTTAAGATGATTTTATCTCCTTTAGCCTTTTTATTCCCAAATTTTCTAAAATAAAACACGTATTATTCACAATCAGGAAATGTTATTTCCAATTTTTTTCAATAAAATTGCTTTTATTATTTATTTACTTCCCACTAGAGTCTAAAAGTCATTAAAATCAAAACTAAGTGTGACATGTAGATAGATGTAGAGGATTAGAAAGAGGTGGGGGTTTTTTGGTATAAACGTACCCAGTAACAGAAAACTACTAAGTGAACCATGTCAAACTGGGCTTTTCTCTCCTTCTAATGAGATTATCTGCTACATGTCATAGAAATTTTGTGTAATGTCTTCTATTAAAATATATCATGCCTGGCCATACTCGGCAGCAAATTAATAGGTAAAATAAAAGGGATATTCACTTCCCATAAGCTTATTAGCTTGCTTTCAACTTTTACTTAATTAGAGCAAGCTATCTTACATACTTAACATCTTGACATGGTAATTCAAAAGGATTCTGCCATTCTTGTCAATAAACAACTTATATAACATGCCATCTTCATAAACAGGGTGACCATAAGAATCATATAGATTTCTCAAAAGTGTCTTAATGTAGTCAGCTGTGTGGTAAGTGTTAACAAGTAGCATAACTCCATCTTCTGATTCCTCCAGGAATTTCTTCTCCAGGCTTTAGAAAGAATTATTATTATTACCTGTCCAAAATGCAAATATGCCACTGCAGAGATTTATTCACTCAACAACAGTGAGTGGAACATAGAATACACCAGTTTACAAAAGATGAGGGGAATAAAACTTTCTGACTTCATGGAGCTTACATTCGGATGAGAAAGCAGCAGTGGGCAGAGTTTTGGAAGTATCTCCACAAGATTACTATAAATCTAAAGTGGTTCAAAACCTATGGAAGAGTAGAAATGAAAGACCCTGGTAGGACCAAATAGGCCTAACAACTAAATCCAGTGCTTCAGAGCATGCTGCTGATATAATGGAAGATTTTAAGGGAAAAGTTTTGCTTCTTCAGCTTGGTATATTGTTTGCTGCCATGGGATAACTCCACAGACTTGGGAGCAGGAAGAACTGGAATCACAAAATGTGGACATAAAATTGAATACTCATGACCTGCCAAGTTTACATTTAAAGTAAATGCTATGTTTACATTTAAAGTTAAAAATGTAGCAAATAAATAATATGATTAAGTCATAATGTGAGAGAACACAGATACAGTAAACTAGAGCCCAGAATAGAGATCAAGTTCAGGAATCAATCCTGGTTCTACCATTGAGTTGTGTTTTGGAACAGTTACTTATTGAGTCTCAGTCTCTAATCTGTAAAAGGAGAACACTTAACTAGATCTCTTAACTAGAAACACAGTCTGTTTCTTTATAGTTTTCCCTTTCTATACTGCTACTGCTAAGTCACTTCAGTTGTGTCTGACTCTGTGCGACCCCACAGACAGCAGCCCACCAGGCTCCCCCATCCCTGGGATTCTCCAGGCAAGAACACTGGAGTGGGTTGCCATTTCCTTCTCCAATGCATGAAAGTGAAAAGTGAAGGTGAAGTCGCTCAGTCATGTCCGACTCTTCATGACCCCATGGACTGCAGCCCACCAGTCTCCTCTGCCCATGGAAGTTTCCAGGCAAGAGTACTGGAGTGGGGGCCATTGCCAGGATACTTTTAATAGAACAAGTTTTTTATATGATAATCTGACACTTATACAAAAGTAGACACTGTCTAGAATTTTACATCATTAACTGTTGGATTCTTCACAATAATTACTAATTCTGTATTTCTTGACCTTTGGGCTGTAATTTTTTGTATTATACAGCCTCCTTGGTGGCTCAAACAGTAAAGAATCTGCCTGCAATGCAAGAGACCCAGGTTCAATCCCTGGGTCAGGAAGATTTCCTGGAGAAAGGAATGGCAACCCACTCCAGGATTCTTGCCTGGAGAATCCCATGAACAGAGGAGCCTAGAGAGCTATGCTCCATAGGGTCACAAAGAGTCAGACACAACTGAGTGACTAATACCGACCTGCCAAACCCTCTGGAAGGAGGTTTGACTGAGTTTCACTTCAAGGAAAGTAAAAGCAGCCCTCTGGGGTTGAGATGAGGGGTCTTAGAGGGCAAGATGAAAGCTATTACTCTGATCTGAGATGAGCTGGTCCAGAAAGAACAAAAACAACATGGTCAGTTGTTACTTCTGCTCAAAGCAGAGAAACAGTTAAGGGATGAACAGAATTCTAATTCCCTTGCATGATGAAGATAGGACAACAAAATTCTATGTGATGATACTGACCTCATCCCAGTAACAAGAGATGTTGCTATAACAAGTTGGGGCAGCACATAAGGCTTCAGTGAACTTAATCTTTAAGCATGCATTTTTTGGGTAGGGAGAAGAACCTCAGGGAATAAGAAAGAATTTCTAGAGTGAGTGTGTGTGAAAGTTGCTCAGTCAAGTCCAACTCTTTGCGACCCCATGGACTACACAGTCCATGGTATACTCCAGGCCAGGATACTGAAGTTGAGTAGCCTTTCCCTTCTCGAGGGGATTTTCCCAACCCAGGGATCAAACCCAGGTCTCCCCAACTGCAGGTGGATTCTTCACCAGCTGAGCCCCAGGGGAAATGGGTAGGAAGGATTATAAGAAGTGATGGGTCCCTGGGGGGATTACTCTGCTCCAGTTGGCTTTTTTGGAAGCAACTTTTATTTTGGATAGAGTTTCATTGGGTCAAATTAAGTCACTTCTTTAGGCCAAAGGAAGACACTTCTAATCCCTTCCATATCTCCTAAAATATGCTCACAACAAGTGGGGGAATGGGGATTCTTCATCATCCTAAAACAATGAAGGACTAGTATCAATTCATTAAGAACCAAGGACTTGTCAAGGAAAATCAGGAGTAAATGAACTGATATGGTGTTGCAGGCCCTATCCAATATGAGCCTCCTGTATTCCAAACACTACTTACACAGATATTTATAAATATCATGTGATATCACCTATAACAGTCATCTAAAAAGAATAATATAAATGAACTTATATATAAAACAGAGTCACAGACTTAGAGAATTAACTTATGGTTACCAACCAGGGGGAAGAATAGGGGAGAGGGACAGATTGAGAGTTCGGGATCGACATGCACACTCTGCTATATTTCAAATGGATAACAAACATGATCTACTGTACAGCACAGGGAAGTCTGCCCAATACTCTTTAATAACGTAAATGGGAAAAGAATTTGAAAAAGAATAGATACATTATATGTATAACTAAATCACTCTGCTGTACACCTGAAACACAATATTATCAATCAACTATGCGTCAATATAAAACTTTCTCAAATTTTTTAAAGAAAGTAAACTTAGAGATGCTTGATTCAACATTTAAAAAATAAAATAAAATCTATGCAGCAAGTATTTTAAAAACAATATATTAGAACTTGACCATAACTTGGTGGTTATTTCAGCTTGGTAATAACGAAATGACACACGCAACTAGAAAGAAAGGATCTATGACAACACAAAGATGAAAAAGATGAGCTCCAGTTCCACACCATGCCCAGCCCCAGCCCCACGCTATTCTGGGAACCCTGAAGTAGACACACCACTAGAAAACACAAATGCCAGCAGTTGAACATTTTATATGATGAATCAGGCTGTCTCAATATCTAGACCACAAGTGCCCTGGTGTGTTGAAAATTTGCTCTATTTATTCAGAACTGTTAGTCCTCCCCTGGACTTAATATTCCTTTCTGAATACCAAAGTTTTAAAAGTATTTACTATGCAAAATTTCCTGCCCAACTGAAGCAGCAGCTCAGGAAGCAGAGCTCTGCCTGTGGGCTCTGAAGGGTGTTTTAGACTCTGTGCACCTGGGATCAAAGGCAGGATTTTCAGATAACTTTAAAGCCTTTGCTAGAACATTCGGGAAATGTTCAAGGTTTTTAAATTTATCACCAGACGTAGGGGGGAAAAGACTTTTTTCAAATAGATAATTTTTCCACAGTCCTGAAAGTGCTTTTTAACAAACCATAATCACCTCACTCAGATGCACTGCAACTAGCAAGGGAACAATAACAGTTTACTTTTGAAAGGACTCTGCAAAATACTCACTACCAAACAATAGAAGCTATGCTTCAGCAGGGCCCTTGGTTCAATTTTTAAATGCTTAAAGACTAATATGGCTTGCTAATCAGGGCACACAACATTTCACCAGCTGAAGAACTTTGTTTTCATAGTGGCTGGTTCATTCTAAAGACAACTGCTACTCATTGAGAATTTTATTTTTGTGAAGGGACAGGAAATCAAATTCCATTGTAGACATTTAATTTTAAAAAAACTTACAATTTGATTTCCCATTCAAAATATGAGTGACCTCCAAATTAAATGCTATTATCAACAGAACTGCTTTGTTTTAAATTTGATATTACTCTTACAAGAGAAAATTTAAAGAAAGAAGAACAGGATATATATTCGATGACATAGGCATATATTAAAAACTTTGGTACTGAAAGAAAAAACTTAATGTTACTTTTTCAAAGTATTGCATGCCAAGCAGTAATATAAAAAAGCCTAAGTTATTATAATTAGGTGACTAATTATAATAGTCACTTGGTGACTCAGATGGTAAAGAACCTGCCTGCAGTGAGGTGTAGTTATTTGTACTGCTAAATAGTAGGAAAATCTTGAATAATCAATTATCTAAACATAATTACTAACAATTTCTCCTACATAATACAAAGTATTGATACACCTTGCTAATTTTGTTTACTTGAATTAAAACAATACTAAGGAGATGGAATGAAATCTAGATCTAGCCAGAGTGACATAACTTATCCTAAGTTCTGGGGAAGAAAATATATAAGTTTTTTCTAATTTTGGTGTGCTCAAAGAAAAAAACTTGTAAAACAATTTATACACTGGTCTTCCAATCTTTAAAAATACAACAAAATTTATACCAATTAATCATTTCTTTAGACCAATTCTGTCTTTGAAGAAACAGAGGCCGTTCCCCTGATGCCAACAATCCCTAAGCAGGGTGTTACCTTAACACCATTGGTTTTTCATCAGAGGCTCCTCCCTGGCTGTGGGGGGAAAGGCCTGCATCCTGCCCTTAATTTATTCATGGACTGAGGTTAGTGGAGAACCTGGATTTCTCTGTGGTGCTCTATTAGTTTCCTAAGGTTATCCTAAAAAATTATTACAAACTTGGTGCCTCTAAACAACAGAATTTCTTCTCCTACAGAAGCAAAAGGCAAAGGAGAAAAGGAAAGATATACCCATTTGAATGCAGAGTTCCAAAGAATAGCAAGGAGAGATAAGAAAGCCTTCCTCAGTGATCAAGGCAAAGAAATAAAGGAAAGCAATAGAATGGGAAAGACTAGAGATCTCTTCAAGAAAATTAAAGATACCAAGGGAACATTTCATGCAAAGATGGTCACAATAAAGGACAGAAATGGTATAGTCCTAACAGAAGCAGAAGACATTACGAAGAGGTGGCAAGAATACACAGAAGAACTATACAAAAAAGATCTTTATGACCTAGATAACCATGATGCTGTGATCACTGACCTAGAGCCAGGCATTCTGGAGTGCAAAGTCAAGTGGGCCTTAGGAAGCATCATTATGAACAAAGCTAGTGGAGGTGATGGAATTCCAGGTGAGCTATTTCAAATCCTAAAAGATGATGCTGTGAAAGTGCTGCACTCAAATATGTCAGCAATTTTGGAAAACTCAGCAGTGGCCACAGGACTGGAAAAGGTCAGTTTTCATTCCAATCCCAAAGAAAGGAAATGCCAAAGAATGCTCAAACTACCACACAATTGCACTCATCTCACATGCTAGCAAAGTAATGCTCAAAATTCTCCAAGCAAGGCTTCAACAATCCGTGAACCGAGAGCTTCCAAATGTTCAAGCTGAATTTAGAAAAGGCAGAGGTACTAGAGATCAAATTACCAACATTCGATGGATCACAGAAAAAGCAAGAAAATTTCAGAACATCTACTTCTGCTTTATTGACTATGCCAAAGCCTTTGACTGTGTAATCACAACAAACTGTAGAAATTCTTTGAGGGACAGGAATACCAGACCACCTGACCTGCCTCCTGAGAAATCTGTATGCAGGTCAAGAAGCAACAGTTAGAATCAGATATGGAACAACAGATTGGTTCCAATTTGGGAAAGGAGTACATCAAGTCTGTATATTGTCACCCTGCTTATTTAACTTGTATGCAGAGTACATCATGCAAAATGCCAGGCTGGATGAAGCATAAGCTGGAATCAAGATTGCCGGTAGAAATATCAATAACCCCAGATATGCAAATGACACCACTCTATGGCAGAAAGCGAAGAAGAACTAAGAGCCTCTTGATGAAAGTGAAAGAGCAAAGTGAAAAGCTGGCTTAAAACTCAACATTCAGAAAACCAAGATCATGGCATCCTGTCCCATCACTTCATGGCAAAGATGGTCACAATGGAAACAACGCAAACAGTGACAGACTATTTTGGGGGGCTCCAAAATCACTGCAGATGGTGACTGCAGACATGAAATGAAAAGATGCTTACTCCTTGGAAGGAAAGCTATGGCCAACTTAGACAGCATATTAAAAAGCAGAGACATTACTTTGATGACAAAGGTCCGTCTAGTCAAAGCTATGGTGTTTCCAGTAGTCATGTATGGATGTGAGAGTTGGACTATAAAGAAAGCTGAGCACCGAAGAATTGATGCTTTTGAACTGTGGTGCTAGAGAAGACTTTTGAGAGTCCCTTGGACAGCAAGGAGATCAAACCAGTCCATTCTAAAGGAAATCAGTCCTGAATATTCATTGGAAGGACTGATGCTGAAGCTGAAGCTCCAATACTTCGGCTACATGATGCAAAGAACTGACTCGTTAGAAAAGACCCTGATGCTGGGAAAGACAGAAGGCAGGGGAAGGGGATGTCCGGGGATGAGATGGTTGGATGGCATCACCAACTCGATCGACATGAGTTTGAACAAGCTCCAGGAGTTGATGATGGACAAGGAAGCCTGGTGTGTTTCGGTCCATGGGATCGCAAAGATTCAGACATGACTGAGTGACAGAACTGAACTGACAGAAGTTCTGGAAGTCAGAAGTCCAACAACAATTTCACTGGACAAGGTGTCAGCAGGACCCCAATCCTGCCAGAGGCTCTCAGAGAGGATGCGTTTCTTGCCATTTCTGGTGGCTGTTGATATTCCTTGACTGTGGCAGCATCACTCCAGTCACTGGCCCCAAGGTCACACTGCCTTCTCCTTTTCCGTATGTATCAAATGTCCCTCTGCCTCCCACTTAGGAGGATATATGTGAATGCATTTAGGGCCCACCTAGATAATATACAACAATCACAGTAGTCACAAATTCTTTAATCATAAATGCCAAGACCCTTTTTGGCCATATAAGGTAGCACTCACAAGTTCCAAAGATAAGGAAGTGGGTGTCTTATGCGGTGCCATTATTCAGCCTACTACAGGTGTCTCATACAATCCAACATATTACAAAGCAGCTTGTAAAACTTGCCAATTTACTTCTCTGTGACTCTCCAAAAATGAAAGACTAACAAAACACAGTATATGCGGATTGTAAGTGAAGCATTAGATGTTTCATAATTACTTGATGCTGGGGATGAAATAAAATGTCATAAAAGTAAAAATTACAATGGCATTTTGATGATATCTGATAAAATTAAATATTTAATATTCATAAGCATACTTTTCACTCTAAAATACATTATTTTTTGTTAAATTTTACCCACATCTGACTATCTAGTTTAGAAACTGAAGATTACTAGAACTGCTAGTAAATGCAGATACAATCATAGCATTTATTTACTGGGACTCTACTACATCTCATACTGGAAATCATTATTCTAGAGTTCAAGAAAGAAGAGAATCAAGCACTCTGAACTGAGAGTCCCTAGTTTACATTCCAGCCTTGCCCCTGACAAAGTGAATGACTTCAGGCAAGTACTTATGCTCAATTTGCTAATCTGTGATGTGAGAGATGTCCCTAGAAGTTTCTCTGCCAATCAGCATTCATAATGAAATAGAACTAAGCCCTAAATTCTTTAGTTGGTGCAAGTCCAAAGTAATCCTACCTCTTTTGCCACCAGCTCCTGGCAAGCTTGTAGCCTGTCACTTTCTCTTCTTCTTGGGCTTCTTTCAGCACTGTGTCTACCTGGGCCAAGAGCCCAAGTTTATAAAGGCAGGTACGTGTGCACACACATGTACACAAAATAATAATAATAGAAACAAACTGTATCAAAAGCTTCCCCCCATCCTGTTCTTTGACTCCTTTATTCTCCCCCTCCCATCTCTATTCCATACTTCTTCAGTCTCAGATAAACCCAGGAACTTCAAACCCTCCTCACACTACTCTGCCATGCAGCTCCCATTCTGGCATCAGTGACAAGAAGAGGGCCCTTGAAAGGAGAGAGGGAGAGGAAGGCATCGGGTAGGTGAGAAGTCCCTGGTTTCCCCAGATCCCTTATTAAGATTGCAGACTAACAGGTTTCTCTTCCTAAAAGGGATTTTCACTTTTGTCAAACTGATAAGAAATTTTCTCCACCTTCTTACATATTAAATAAGGCTAATACTACCCACTTGGAAAGGTAGTGGTGAGAATTAAAAGAGAAAATATATGTCAAATAATTTTGCACTCTGCCAGGCACATATTACAAACTAAATATTGTGCATCATTATTTTTTTACACTTAAAAAAATTTATTGAAGTATAATTTGTTTATAAAGTGTTAATTTCTATTGCAGAGTGATTCAATTATACATATATATTCTTTTCATATTATTTTATTATTATTTTTAATATTACTATGATGCTGCAGGGATTTAAATTAGATCTGCTTACATATAAACTATATGAGAATCTATAGTCAATATTCTTAAATGGACTATAAAACTCACTGTAATCAGTATCATACTTTGATTCAATGCTATATTCTAGAGAGTTGTCATGCATAAAAACAAATGCCAATGAATTCCATTCTGAAAACAATCTTGCATAGCTATATTTTTAGTTTCTCAGAAATGGCCTGATTTTCTTTTCCCTGAATTAACAGAATTCCTTCTAAAATCCCTAATGTAGCAAATAAAATATTTCTGGTTTTAGTCAAATATTATTTAGGTTGAGGGTGGGGTTACACATGGAGATGAGGCTGAGAACTAGAAACATAAATCTGATTCAGAATTACCCTCAGTGTTTAAGGATGAGCGATAGTGTTGCTAACTAATACTGACAACTTACAATTGATCCTCTTCTTTTTATGTTTTACACAGCCTCTGTAACTAATTTCTGCCTTTTAGAGTCATATCCAATTTCAACTGCCTCAAATAGGGCCATGCATGAGAATCTCTAAGCTATATTCAATCCATGAATTTTGATAGTGACAGATATAAGTACAGCTAATGGTAAAAATTAACCACTAGCTTCACTGGTTTTGATCCATCAGAGTTATAAAGGAATTTACATGGTCACCCAAAGGTTCATTTCTTTCCAAAGCAGCTCTTTAATAACACTTCTTAATTAATATATACTATGACATTAGTGAAAAATAATATGCTATCCATCAGAATTAGGGATAAAGCAGGTCAATTTTGTATTGCTCAGACACATGGGAATTTAGTCTCTGGAATACCAAGCTTCTTGGTAAGGAGATCTGAACTTTAAGGCAGTCCCACAGCATGAACACAAAAACTACTGTGGTGCCAAGGAGCCAGCACAGTTATAGGAAACTTCCTTCCACAAGGCTATTCACACAACGGTTGTAATAGACCAATTCCAGGAGGGTGAACATTATAATTAAAGCTAAAGTTTACTCTGTTGGCCCTGCCTGAAAAGAGGTACACAGGCATTTTTTTAAAATATGTGTGTGTATGTATATATATATATATATTTCACATACATACACATATAGCTACATGTGTATATACGTGTGTGTGTATATATATATACACACACACAGAGATATGTAGATATTTTAAAAGAATAACTTCAAATAAGAAAACAAGAAAATAAAATGTAACACCACCGAAATGTGTGCTTCCCATAGCAACTTCCAATAGCCAAACGGATTTCTCTGAGTAAGCGATATGAAAGCATTTAAAGAAACATGCTATTTCTCCCTTTTTTTCTTACAATAATCATTTTTTCCACTTGCTGTCTTTGATTATCTGACTCAAGTGCCATTTGAAATGCAAAACAGTCAACAAAAACTGAGCCCATTAACTCGTTAAAAAGGGGTTCATATATACAGAATATACTAAGGGAAGAATGTTCAGATCTGCTGAATAATGTGTGTATCCTGTAATTGTAAAATTAAGCCCAGAGATAATAACCAGAAAAAAACAGACATCACACACTGCTAAAAATAAGTTGATGCCAAAGCTTCCAGACTTAGCTCCTAACGCTCCCTAAAATGACAAGAAGTCATGCTGTTTCTAGTTTCGAGTCATGGATATTTGACAAGTTTTCTCATATGTTATCCAGAATATCACCACCACTTAACTGAAAGCCCGGAGGATTTTTTTTCTTAAGAGAGTGACATGAGGAATGAACAGCTCTAAATATATTATGAGGTTCTGACATGTCCAAAGACTACAATTATTTTCTGTGATTAATCCTGCTTTTTACTGACATGCCATGGGTAATTTCAGGAGAATTTGTTCTTCTTTAAGCCAGAGTTCACATTTCTGTTGTTTTTGTTGTTGTTCATTTCCAAAGTCAAAAGCTTAAGGATGATGAGTTGAGGGTGGGGAGCAGAAGTTTGAATCAAGATTTGTTTTCCTTATCAAACAGACCACTCATACAGTCTGTTTCCATGGTGAGCAGTTGCATCTATATTTGAGACCAGAGGACTCAGTTAGGCCAGGACTCAAAGTTCACAGGCAGCTGATTTAATTCTGAGAGCTATTTTAAAAGACTGTTAACCAGAGGATGCTCTACAAACATAAAATCAAATAAAAAATAACAGTCACCTTATTCAGGGGAAGGGGAGCAGGGCACATTGGGATTCTGATATAAAGAAACAATATCATTTGGAAAAATAATTCCTCATTGTCACTCTTACATGACCCAACTCACTAAAAACTGATTCAGGCTAAACTCTTCATTTTATGGAAAAGAAAACTAAGGCCTCACTGTCCAAAGAACTCAGCCAAGATCATTTAATGATTCTATGATGTTTTCTGAATAATCTTACTTGAAAAAATACATTGTCTTTGGAGGAGATTATTAAATGCTTATACTTAATTTGGAAGGTGATATTAAATTTTTTGATCCTCTACAAAGAATATGGCTAAAAACTTTGATCACAACTTTTGAGTATACTCAGATATGACAAAATATTTTGCCTATTATTCCTCATATTACTACAATCTTATGAGAGTTTCTAAACACTTTGAATATAGTTATATTTTGCTTCTTTAGTTAGCAATTTGGAGACTGCTGTGGATTTTGGAAGCTACTAATTGTCTGAAGAAAAGAGAAATAACGTCACTGGGACACATTGGCACACTGAAGGCAAGAAAAAGCCCTTAATTGCTGTGACTTGGGAGCAAAGAAAGGAAAGCAAATGAACAGGCAATAGAGAATTTTTCAAAAGAGGCATGCATGTGAAGGTGTTAGAGAATGGAACACATTCAACTCACTTCTTAAGTCTCTAATTACCACCTGGCCCAAGGAACAAGTAGTGATTCTCCATAATCTATCTCTTGCCATTTGCTGAAATAGCTCTTAAATACTTGACATCAGCCTCTTCTCTGCCTAGAACAAATTGGGGGTTTGTCTTAAATTTTGACACAAATTAACTACCATTACATCATAATTTTTAAATTCTGTATTGCTCATATTGAAAGACCAAAAACGAGTAAGCATAATAGCCTTCCTAGATCTGCTTTTCGAGGAGAGGGTATAAAGTCCTTTGCTAGGATTAAGCCATTCACAGACTTACAATGGCAGTGTTTGATTTCACTCTCCTCCCTTCCTTATACATCAGAGTCCTTTCCTTCTCTGGGTCGACAAAGCTTTGGCCCAGGAGGGACATTTACTACTCCTTTTCTATCTTCAAAAGATGCTTTCTATAACTGACTTTAGAAAGTAGTTCAATAGTATACACTGTACCTCCTACTCCATCCCACAAGCGGTCTGGTCAAAAATAAATGAAGGTTAAGACTTCTACATTTTTTTCCTAAGTAGGAAAGAACAATCTCCTAATTTTCTAAAAACAAAGGAATTCTGATTAATGCTACTACGCTAGTTTTTCAACCATAACATTCTGATTCTCAGCAGACTGTGGCTATCTAACCAACAAACAGCGCTATTAGTTATCAATATATTAAGTTCATTACAACAAGTATTGAGCAACTGCATTATCACTGCTCTATTTTTAAAGCAGAGTCCACCTTTAAAATAAAAAATGAAACAGATTTTAAGTATTTTTCTTTATATGTGCCATCGAAAACACCAAAGTGCAAACTCCTCTAGTTTTGTTTTATTTATAAACTGATATACAGATCTTCCTCAACATACAATGGGGCTACATCTTGATGAATCCAATGCAAGTTGAAAAAATGGTAAGTTGAAAAAGCATTTAATTCCCCTAACCTACCAAACATCATAGCTTACCCTACCCTACTTTAAACATGCTCAGAACACTTGTATTAGCCTACAGTTGGGAAAAATCCTATAACATGATGCCTATTTTATTTCAAAAAGATGAAAATGATTGAATATCTCATGTAACTTGCTGAAAATTGTACTGAAAGTGAAAAACAGAATGGCTGTGTGGGAACAAAATGGTTGTAAATGGATCGTTGTTTACCCTCATGATTCTGTGGATGCCTGGGAACTGAGGGTCACTGCCGCTGTCCAGCACCAGAAGAGTATAGCATACTGCACATCGCTAGTCTAGGAAAAGACCAAAACTCAAAATTCAAAGAATGGTTTCTACTGAACACATATCTGTTTCACAGCATGGTAAAGTCAAAAAATCAAAAATCAAGCCATTGTTAAGTCAGGGGCTGTCTCTGTTTGAAAGGCTTAGGTGCTTGTGTTATTTTCTGTCTAATTAGAAAATACATGGGGAGAAATAAGCTCTGGAACCAGATAAGGAAACAAATGCAACAGTATTGTTTCTGGAAGAATAGCCTCTGAAATTCTTCATCTCATGTTAAAAGAGCAAGAAAGCAATGAGGAGGGGAACAAAGAAGGGAGAGAAAAAAGAAGGAAGGGAGGGAGGAAGAAAAGGGAAGAGAATCAAGACTCAGATGCATTAATTATAAGAGAGAGAGGTATGGCACATCAACCCATTAACAAGATATTTTACTTAACTTCCATTATTTAAATGAAACATGCCATTCATCTCCATGAATAAGCCTGCTCTGTGTGTAGTCAAATCTAAGTGCATTACAGTCTGCAGAGACCTTGGAGAACAGTTCTTCAGATCCACTGCTTCTATTCCAACAAATCTGCACATACTTGAGTTGGTTCTTATAATCACATAGCTACCCTAAGTCAATCCTGTGAAGTAATTCTACAAGAGCTTCATAAGACTTGGAGATTTCCAACTCTGTTGGAGCCAGTACCAAAGTAATTAAGACCTCAGAATTCACGCAATCTCAGTCAGTCAGTCAATCAGGTCAGCTGCTCAGTCGTGTCTGACTCTTTGTGACCCCATGGACGGCAGCATGCCAGGCCTCCCTGTCCATCACAACTCCTGGAGTTTACTCAAACTCATGTCCATTGAGTCAGTGATGCCATCCAACCATCCCATTTTCTGTTGTCCCCTTCTCCTCCTGCCTTCAATCTTTCCCAGCATCAGGGTCTTTTAAAATGAGTCAGCTCTTCACATTAGGTGGCCAAAGTATTGGAGTTCCAGCTTCAGCATCAGTCCTTCCAATGAATATTCCAAACTGATTTCCTTTAGGATGGACTGGCTGGATCTCCCTGCAGTCCAAGGGATTCTCAAAAGTCTTCTTCAACACTACAGTCCAAAAGTATCAATTCTTTGGCGCTCAGCTTTCTTTATAGTCCAACTCTCACATCCATACATGACTACTGGAAAAACCAAAGCTTTGACTAGACGGACTTTTGTTGACAAAATAATGTCTCTGCTTTTTAATATGCTATCTAGGTTGGTATAACTTTTCTTCCAAGGAGCAAGCAAATTTACATTCATGGCTGCAGTCGCCATCTGCAGTGATTTGGGAGCCCAAAAAGATAAAGTTTCCCACTGTTTCCACTAATTCCCCATTTATTTGCCACAGAAGTGATGAGACTAGATGCTGTGATCCTGGTTTTCCGAATGTCGAGTTTTAAGCCAGCTTTTTCACTCTCCTCTTTCACTTTCATCAAGAGGCTCTTTAGTTCTTCGCTTTCTGCCTTAAGGGTGGTGTTATTTGCATATCTGAGGTTGTTGATATTTCTCCCGGCAATCTTGATTCCAGCTTGTGCTTCATCCAACCCAGCATTTCTCATGAGGTACTCTGCATATAAGTTAAATAAGCAGGGTGACACTATACAGCCTTGACGTACTCCCTTTCTTATTTGGAACCAGTCTGTTGCTCCATGTCCAGTAACTGTTGCTTCTTGACCTGCATACAGATTCTCAGGAGGAAGGCAAGGTGATCTGGTATTCCTATCTCTTGAAGAATTTTCCACAGTTTATTGTGATCCACACAGTCAAAGGCTTTGGCATAGTCAATCAAGCAGAAATAGATGTTTTTCTGGTACTCTTTTGCTTTTTTCGATGATCCAATGTATGGTGGCAATTTGATCTCTGGTTTCTCTGTCTTTTCTAAACCCAACTTGAACATCTGGAAGTTCACAGTTCATGTACTGTTCAAGCCTGGCTTGGAGGATTTTGAGCATTACTTTACTGGCGTGTGAGATGAGTGCAATTGTGCAGTAGTTTAAGCATTCTTTGGCATTGCCTTTCTTTGGAATTGGAATGAAAACTGACCTTTTCCAGTCCTGTGGCCACTGCTGAGTTACCCGAATTTGCTGGCATATTGAGTGCAGCACTGTAACAGCATCGTCTTTTAGGATTTGAAATAGCTCAACTAGAATTTCATCACCTCCACTGGCTTTGTTCGTAATGATGTTTCCTAAGGCCCACCTGACTTTGCATTCCAGGATGTCTGGCTCTAGGTGAGTGATCACACCGTCATGGTTATCTGGGTCATGAAGATCTTTTTTGTATAGTTCTTCTGTGTATTCTTGCTACCTCTTCGTAATATCATCTGCTTTTGTTAGGTCCATACCATTTCTGTCCTTTACTGAGCCCATCTTTGCATGAAAAGTTCTCTTGGTATTTCTAATTTTCTTGAAGAGATCTCTAGTCTTTCCCATTCTACTGTTTTCCTCTATTTCTTGCATTGATCACTGAGGAAGGCTTTCTTATCTCTCCTTGCTACTCTTTGGATCTCTTCATTCAAATGGGTATATCTTTCATTTTCTCCTTTGCCTTTCACTTCTCTTCTTTTCACAACTATTTGTAAGGCCTCCTCATACCGTCATTTTGCTTTTTTGCATTTCTTTTTCATGGGGATGGTCCTGATCACTGCCTCCTATGAAAATGAAAGTAAAAGTGAAGTCGCTCAGTCGTGTCCGACTCTTTGCGACCCCACGGACTGTAGCCTATCAGGCTCCTCCGTTCATGGCATTTTCCAGGCAGGAGTGTTGGAGTGGATTGCCATTTCCTTCTCCAGGGAATCTTCCTGACCCAGGAATCGAACCTGGGTCTCCCGCATTTCGGGCAGACGCTCTACCATCTCCTATAAAAAGTCACAAACCTCCAACCATAGTTCTTCAGGCATTCTGTCTATCAGATCTAATCCCTTGAATCTATTTCTCACTTCCACTGTATAATCGTACGGGATTTGATTTAGATCATATGTGAATGGTCTAGTGTTTTTCCCTACTTTCTTCAATTTAAGTCTAAATTTTGCAATAAGGAGTTCATGATCTGAGCCATAGTCAGCTCCTGGTCTTGTTTTTGCTGACCGTATAGAGTTTCTCCCTCTTTGGCTGCAAAGAACATAATCAATCTGACTTCAGTATTGACCATCTGGTGATGTCCATGTGTAGAATCTTCTCTTGTGTTGTTGGAAGAGGGTGTTTGCTATGACCAGTGCATTCTCTTAGCAAAACTCTATTAGCCTTTGCCCTGCTTCATTCTGTACTCCAAGGCCAAATTTGCCTGTTACTCCAGGTATTTCTTGACTTTCTACTTTTATATTTCAGTCCCCTATAATGAAAAGGACATATTTTTTGTGTGTTAGTTCTAGAAGGTCTTGCAGGTCTTCATAAAACAGTTCAACTTCAGCTTCACCCACGGTCCAGAGACAAAATGATTCTTTCTGTAGTATAGTCAACAACAGGTAGCGCTAGTTCAGTTCAGTCGCTCAGTCATGTCCGACCCTTTGCGACCCCATGAACCACAGCACGCCAAGCCTCCCTGTCCATCACCAACTCCCAGAGTCCACCCAAACCCATGTCTATTGAGTCGGTGATGCCATTCAACCATCTTATCCTCTGTCATCCCCTTCTCCTCCTGCCCCCAATCCCTCCCAGCATCAGGGTCTTTTCCAATGAGTCAGCTCTTCACATCAAGTGGCCAAAGTATTGGAGTTTCAGCTACAACATCAGTCCTTCCAATGAACACCCAGGACTAATCTCCTTTAGGATGGACTGGTTGGATCTCCTTGCAGTCCAAGGGATTCTCAAGAGTCTTCCCCAACACTACAGTTCAAAAGCATCAATCCTTCCACACTCAGCCTTCTTTATAGTCCAACTCTCACATCCATACATGACCACTGGAAAAACCATATCCTTGACTAGACGGACTTTCGTTGACAAAGTAATGTCTCTGCTTTTTAATATGCTGTCTAGGTTGGTCATAACTTCCCTTCCAACAGGTGCACTAGTGGGAAAAAAAAAAAACAACCCCACCTGCCAATGCAGGAGACATAATAGCTAAGCGCATAGCAATCCACTCTAGTATTCTTGTCTGGAAAATTCCATCGACAGAAGAGCCTGGCAGGCTATAGTCCATGGGGTCCCAAAGAGTCAGACACAACTGAAGCAACTTAGCACACATGCACACATAGTCAACAATATACCATTTCTGCTAAGTGTTCTCAAAAAGGTTTGGGGCCCCTATTAAACACTTCATAGTAACTTGCTGCTGCTGCTACTGCTGCTAAGTCGCTTCAGTCGTGTCTGACTCTGTGTGACCCCATAGACAGCAGCCCACCAAGCTCCCTCGTCCCTGGGATTCTCCAGGCAAGAACACTGGAGTGGGCTGCCATTTCCTTCTCCAACGCATGAAAGTGAAAAGTGAAAGTGAAGCTGCTCAGTCGTGTACGACTCCTAGCGATCCCATGGACTGCAGCCTACCAGGTTCCTCCAGCCATGGGATTTGCCAGGCAAGAGTGCTGGAGTGGGGTGCCATTGCCTTCTCCACATGGTAACTTGATAATAAACCTATCCCTGTAATATACCCAGTGTTTTTCCAGCCCATTCTCTGAGGTACTGGGGATACTAGGGGCAAAGATACAAGTGTCCTAGAATTCTGGCAAAGTGGTAGGCACTGGTTTGAATTAGCTTGAATACATGGTTGGATGCTAAGAGCTAACTTCTCTCATTGTATTCTAATTGCTCAAGAAAGAAAAAATGTTCTGTACAACATTATTTTTCACTAAAAGTGAAAATAAAGCTTCAGATCTGTAGCAATCTCAATCATCCACTAAATTTCTAAAACGTATTTTAGAATAGAGTTTATTTTGAAAATGCACCAAAATCATCTTTAAGATGTGTAAAGTACAGGGAATCATAAGCAAGAAAATGAGCAACTATGATAATCAAATTTTAGATAGAATAAAAAATACAGTTAAAATCATAAACTTAGGGCATCTGAGAAAATAGATTACTAGAATAACTAAAAGAAGGGTTTCAAAATTAGTTTCCACTTTCTTTGCATGAAGTCTGATGTTCTGGCATCTGCAGTTATCGTGTGTTTAAGTATTAGCTATAGCAAGTGACGTTAATAAATACGTAATCTGGAAAAAATTATGCATGAAGCCATTAGCTCTGATCAACAGGGTACCCAAATTACCGATATTTCATCAGATTAGTCATTGGATGCTTTGAAAATCAGCGAGAATAAGATTCTCACTTAATGGTCTTCAGCAGGGAAACTTCGAACTAAAAAAAATATTAAAAAGGGGGTTTATTCTGTTCAGTTGCTATGTAGTAAGTGTCTACCGACCGCACAACAGGCTTCTCTGTGCTTCACTATCTCCTGGAATTTGCTCGGATTCACATTCATTGAGTCGGTGATGCTGTCTAACCGTCTCATTCTCTGCTACTCCCTTCTCCATTTGCCTTCCATCTTTCCCAGCATCAAGGTCTTTTCCAGTGAGTCAGCTCTTCGCATCAGGTGGCCAAAGTCTTGGAGTTTCAACATCAGTTCTTCCAATGAATATTCACGGTTGAATTCCTTTAGGATTGACCAGTTTGATCTCCTTGCTGTCCAAGGGATTCTTAAGAGTCTTTTCCAACATCACAGTTCAAAAACATCAGTTCTTTGACACTCAGCTTTTTTTCTAGTCCAGCTCTGATATGAAAGTGAATTTGCTCAGTCGTGTCCGACTCTTTGCAACCCCATGCACTGTAGTCTACCAGGCTCCTCAGTCCACGGAACTTTCCAGGCAAGAGTACTGGAGTGGGTTGCCATTTCCTTCTCCAGGGTATCTTCCCGACCCAGAGATTGAACCCAGGTCTCCCACCTTGCAGGCAATGCTCTCATATCAGTACATAATTACTAGGAAAATGATAGTTTTAACTATACAGACCTTTGTCAGCAAAGTGATGTCTCTGCTTTTAATATGCTGTCTAGCTTAGTCACAGCTTTCTTTCCTGGTCTGAATGTGCTCCTCCAAAATTCATGTGTTGACATCCTAACCCCCAAGTTGATGGTATTAGGAAGTAGGGCCTTTTAGAGGTGATTAGATCAGGAGGGCAGAGGCTTTACAAATGAGATTAGTGCCCTTATAAAAGCAGCCCCTGAGAGATCCTAGCCCCTTCTACCACAAGCCCTCACCAGACACAGAATTTGCCAGCTCCTTGGATTTTCCAGCCCCTAGAACTATGAGAAATAAACATGTTTACAAGCCTCCAAGATATAGTATTTTGTTACAGTAGCCTGAACACAGTAAGACAGGGTTAATAAACTAAAGCTAGCAGCAAAGGGTGGGGGGAGGGGGGGGGAGGGGGGGGGGGAGGGAGCGCTGGACAATGTGAATACCTGGAAAAAGAGAGAGGTGAGGAAGACACTAGTAAGGTTGCCAAATTTAGCAAATAATAATAATGATAATACAGGATGGCCAAATAAATTAAATTTTCAAATAACAAATATTTCCAATATAAATATGTCCATGAAATATTTGGGACATACTTGCAATGAAAAAACTTATTTGTTGATATGACAAAATTCCAACTTAATTGAGAATCCTGTATTTTATCTGGCACAGATGAAGAGGAACATAAACTTACAGATCATATGACTTTGGTTCACCTCCCAGCTTCACCACTGACCTTAGACAAGCTCTTTAAATTCTCTGAAAATTGCTTGGAACCTGAAAGTGTTCTTGCAGCACCAAAAATAATATTAAAGTGCCAATGCATCAATAACTATTCATTTATCTGCTTGCCCTCATATACTTAAGAATTCTGTTCAAGGTTGGCTTAGACTCAGAAGACATTTTTTTATGTGGGTTACTAATTTTATTCCCAATTGCTCTTCCTTGAACCTAGACAGTATATAAGGTGCTTAAAACCTTGGCTTATAATTGAATTACTACTAATATCTTTAATCCAAACCAAAACACAGTACAACTTGGGACAAATGTTTATAGCAAACTGATAGCCAGCATTAATAAATCTCTCACCCTCCAAAATTGGTAGTTTCCACAGAACGACTGGACTTTCTGTGGCCAATAAACTAAATTGAAAAATCTCCAGCCAACTGTAATAAACACAGAATTGAAAGCTAATAAAACACCACAGGGCATTTCAAGGTAACTCAGCAGGAGAGAGCTCACCAATATAGATGTGTTTACAGATGGCAACTAAAGATATAATAATTAATCTGCTTTTGAACTAATGAACAAATCACATGCTTCCTTAAAATACAAAGCACAAAACTCTTAACTGCTAATTAAGTTCAGGAGTGGAATAAACACTCGATTTGCAATAAAGGATAAGGCTCATAAACAGTAATATACAGCCATCCAAGTCCTGCCTGTCTGCCTCAGAAAATACAAGTACTGAGGATGTAAAAATTGACATGACACTATCATTCACCTGTGGTTTTTAAGTCACAACAAGATCCAAAATCGCTTATTATAAGATGAAGGTACTTCCTTAAGGATCTTTTACAAAGGAATTACTCCAAACTGGTTATAAGGATGTTAAATATAGTATTTTTACAATAATAATAATAATAATAATATTTAAAGCTGTACAAGTTCAACCACAGAAAACATAAGTGAATCAATACTAGAGATCCTATAAATCAGTTATTCTCACTCTCCTTTATAAGTGTTCAGAGTAGTTGACTACATAAATAAAAATTCCTTGTACAGAATTAAATGGAATCAGATTCTTGCTCACTGATAAAAGAGGAAAGAAAGAAGACAGGTAGACAGACAAATGAGAATCAAACCAAGAGTCCACAAATTACAGCCCAAGAGAAAAAATCTTACTTTTGGCTTCCCTTAGCATAGCCCACAAGGTGAAAGTGGCTTTCACACTTTTAAATGATTGAAAACTATCAAAAGAAAAAAAAATTCATGACATTAAGATTATGTGAAACTGAAGGAAACACAAGGAAATTGTCCATAAATAAAGTTTCATTGCAACATAGCCACGCCCATTTGTTTACCTAAACTGTGCTTTTGTGGTGCAGCAGCAGAATGGAATACTTAGAACAGAAGCCATATGGCCCACAAAGCCTAAAATATTTACGTTCTTATCTTTTGCTGAGAAAGTATGCTGACTCCTGAGGTAGACAGATAAGTAGGTAGATAACACAAGCTGTAATCCTCCACCATCTACACTTCAAAAAGTTCCACTAGAAATCCAAAGCATAATAATTAAAATCACCACAGTACTTTGTGATGTATTTTATCATCACTTAAAAAACAAAACACATTTATCATGAGCCAGTATTATTGCTACATTTGGTTATATATATGCTTTCCCTTAGAAAATGGACGTTTAGGAAAACCCAGAAACTTGAGTTGCAGCAGGATTTCTGCTATTCTCTCCGTGCAGGATTTCTCTGCCTTCCCCCTCCCATTGCCTCATGGCCCAGAATCCCTTCCCTGCCAGCTGCTGATCCCCAACCAACACCTTGGGTAGGCCAGGGCAGTGTCCAAGGTGCCAGGGATTGGCAGTGTCTGAGGGGGCATGATGGGTGCTGAGGCTACTCTCCCAGCTTCTACCCTCCCAGCCCAGGGCAGAAGCTGGGAGGGTAACCTCAGTACCCCTGTGGCTGTTCTCAGTCACCAATTTCATTCAACACACTTTTCTCCTTCTTCCTTATCAAATCTGGATATTTCTCTGAAATATAAATAGATCTTACTTCAGTACTTTTGATTCAAGGAGGCACTAGTATTGCTCTTTATGTACTTTTAACTTCCTCTGATGGGGAAGGCGAAGAAGGTTACTCCACACTACCACCACTCCCATCTATTTCCTCTACTGCTAACAGTATTTAAAGAAAAAAAAAAAAAAATTAGAGGACATCAATCAAGTTATCTGTCCTAAAATACTGCTTGTAACAAAGAAGATGCCCAATAAACATTTGTTGACTGAATAAATTAAGGAATAAATGAATCTATCCTACCTGCTTCTTTTATAGAAACGAACTGAGGGAGGAATCACATGATTTTCAGGAGGCTGGAGCCAGCTAAAACAAAAATTTGAATTTTATGACCTTCCCTTTGCCCCAGGCCATAGCTCCTTAGTGTCACACAATATGTGACATTCACTCAACAGAACATTCCACCTTCTTTGTCAACAGATCTTCAAATGCACTTGGCAACATGCTGAGAGGGGGTGGGCATCTGCCTCATGCCCTGCAACATGAAGCACAGCTCACCCTAAGGCTTAGACTCCAAGCCAGCTCTAGCAATCTGAGTTCAGTGGCCAGTGATTGGTTTAGAGGTGGACTTTTACCTCAGAGTCCATTTGGGAGACACTTTCTTACTTAATGGCTTCTCTAGTGGCTCAGAGGATAAAGCGTCTGCCTGCAATGCAGGACACCTGGGTTCGATCCCTGGGTTGGGAAGATCCCCTGGAGAAGGAAATGGCAACCCACTCCAGTATTCTTGCCTGGAGAATCCCATGGACAGAGGAGCCTGGCGGGCTACAGTCCACGGGGTCGCAGAGTCGGACACAACTGAGCGACTTCACTTCACTTCACTTCACTTTCTTACTTAATAAGATTAAGAGGTCACTTTTCATTCTTTCACCATTCAAAGTCTGTGACACAAGAACAAGATTCTTATGCCTCAGTGGATATAACTGAGGGGTTATTCAGGGGCTTCTCAGGTGGCTCAATGTAAAGAATCCACCTTCCAATGCAGGAGATGTGGGTTTGATCCCTGGGTTGGGAAGATCCTCTGGAGGAGGAAAAGGCAACCCACTCCAGTACTCTTGCCTGGAGAAGCCCATGGACAGAGAAGCCTGGCAGGCTACAATGGATGGGGTTGCAAAGAGTTAGACATGACTGAGTGACTGAGTACACAGGCACACAACCTAATCTAGAGCCTTGATTTCATTGAGCTGTTGAATTAACCAATGTTGAAACTGCCTGTTCCAGATTTCTTATGTGAGAGAAAAAAAGCCTTCTATTCAAGTTGAGCATTCTCCTGCCTGGAACGAAAAGCATGTTGAATCATGTATCCACCCTTGAAAGATGACCCATTCCCTGCCTTAGCCATCATCCTGCCATAGTCCTCACCATAGGTTACGGGCACTATAGACGGGATCATAAGAAAAAAACACTGGTTCTCACTGCCAAGATGGCAGGGGGACTTTAAGTGCCCAGCTCTGCTCCAGTGAAGCTCTAGTCTATTCCAAGCCAAACTCTAAATGCCTTTATAATAATAGAAATATTATTATATATGTTGTGTGGGCCCCATGATGATTTTAGAGAAGAAACTGTACAATATGGTTTAAATAGGCTTTTGTGGGTTGGCCTGGAAACCTAACATTGTCTCTATGGAAAAATGCTTTAAACTCCAAATGACTCTGTTCGAACTGAACTTTGGAATGCAACCTGTTTTAAATTGGGGGATTGTGTACGTGTTTACAATTAAAAGACACAGGGATGAAAGTGAGTTATCAACTGCAAAAATCACATTTGGACTGTGGATTTAAATTGATCAATAAACCATTGCCATTTTGGATAAAATAGTCCTGAATAAAAAGGTGTCATGACTTCCAGCAGGACCAAATAACAATGCAAAATCAGAACCAAGATAACCTACCAGACTCCATTTTAAAGTAATTTTCTGTTGGAGGAGGAGGTTACTTTACAAACTAAATAGTGCCCACCCTACCAAAACCTGTCACTGTAACCAGTGTGTCTTTAAACCCACCGGGAAATATTTCATGCAGTAATTTGAATGAGTACATGAAAATCCATCCCCTCGCTGTGAGGGAAAAAAATGAAAATAGCAGAGATCTTAGTATCTGAGGATGAATCCAAATCCTTAGAAGTTCTGCGTTCAAGTCAACCAACAACTATAACTTGACTCCCTCTCCCCCTACATCTCCATTTTTTGATCCAGGTACTAAGGATGAATCAGGGTATAGTAGAAACAGTACTTCCTAATTATTGCGGTTTATCTCTCTATTTCCTCAGATTGTAAAGTGAAAATAATACCATCCAGGTCCCTGAGGTGTAGTGACATTTACACATAGCATCACCCAACACTATGCCTGAAACCACAAAGTCCTCAGAGTCAGTTCACTACTTTCTGTCCGCTCTTCTCCCCTACAAGAATATTGCCCTCATATAAAATATCCAAACTCTCTCCAACCTACACACATAACTGACAGAGTTTATTCTACTGGTAAATATGCATATGGTGTCTAAAGAAAATCAAGTCTAACATAATCTTTCAACTGTATGTGAAATGAATTAACATTTCTCTCTGCCTTACATAAAATATTATGATTGAATGCTATGGGGACTTTTCAATACTGCAATGACTGTAACTTGTATTTAAATTCTGCTGAAACCATGGATCTTGATGTTGGCTTTCTGAGGATTAGCATATTGAAAAAACGCAGGGGTAGCTTTGTTTCATAAAAGGGCGAAAAAGAAGCAAATTAACAATATCAGTTCAAATCAGGATTTGATATAATTCAGAGTGTAATCTTTGCCTCACAATCTCCTCATCTTTTCCTTGTGAACTATTACGTTTCAGAGGGTCCAAAACTATTCTCTTTCACACAATAGTTTTTTTAACTTAAAAATAAAATGCAATGATAAGTGAATGCCTGTGAAAATAAAGTCTGTAGTTAACATAAGGCAGTAAGATTACACCTCAGTTTTCTTAATGCATTGAAATTAACACTGAAAAGTTGGAATTCATTCTTTCAGTTAACTTGACTGCCACACTGAGCATATCTCTGTGTATTGCTTCCTTAAATGTTCAGTTTTTGGGTGCTGATTAGAAGCTGTCTATTTTCAATCCTCCATAGATAATCTCAAGGTGTAACTTGCATACTGTTACGGTGCTCTGCTTACCTTGGCTGCATGTCCTGTCTTTCCTCTGTTTACTAAATCTACCAACTAGCAGAATGAATACTAGGTAAATCAAAGAGGTGCCCTTGTTCTATGTGATTATCCCAGAAAGCAAATGAAGCTGCTGCCACAAGTCCCAGAATAAAACCTGACTCTTTATGCAAATTTAAAATTCTATGGCACTGTAACCTTACCCAGGGCAGCTGTCTGTATTTTTCAATGTACAAGTCCCTAAAGATGCTATATGAAAGGTAATATTTTGGCAAGAAATTAACATTACAGAGGAATGAGTCTTGTCAATTTTCCTAGGCCACATTTCCCACTTATAAAATGTAATATTCAAATAAAATAATTTAACTTTCCCCACCTCTTACACTCCAGTAGCCTTATTTGTCAAACTTTATCCCAAAATTGATATTTATCACTGATCAGAGAAGTAAATAAAGCAGATTTTCCTCATGGGGCTCTCCACACTTCTTTTCCCAAAGTACAATTAGGCCTTGCTCACATCTCTGTATCTTCTGTTATGCTTTAAGTCCAAACACCCACAATCTACCTTTCTGCCTACATGGAAGTAAACTCTCATTCCTTAAGTACTCACAAAGAGTCTTCGATTCCTTAACAGCCAGCAAGCTCTACAAATCACCATCACGCCCAAGAGAGGAGCAAATCAAAATGCTTTTGAAAGATACAAAGAGAAGCAAAAACTAAAAGCTCTCATTCTTAATCTAAAAACAATGCATATGTATGAGCAACACTAAACTCTAAATATACATTTTGTATTTCACCCACACTGCTTATGACTACAGATTTTTGCCAAAAATATTACATTTAAGTATAATACCTCAACTTTTTGAAGATCTCTAGTCCCCCCCGCCCCATCTTTTCTTCCTACTACTTACCTCCAACCCAAATACATTACTACAGACTTCCAGGTAGAGGACAGAAAATATTCTCAAAATAGGGATGAAGAGAAGGAGGTGGACACTTTCCACAATGGGGGATGGGAGGAAAAGATTTCTGTTTGAGTGCCATCTCTTAGTTTAAGAAGATCGAGCAGTAGAGACTGAAACAGAATGCTGGTTAATGAAAATTTTAAAATGAACCGTTTTGAACCTCAGCTGTAAGACAGGTTTAAATCTTCTATGATCATCATGTATACAAGTTAAATAAGATACTGACTCTAAAGCAGCCTTGGCACTACTGGCAATCTGAGTCAAGATAATTCTCTGTTGTGGGGGCTGTCCTGTACACTGCAGGACGTTTAGCAGTATCTTTGGCCTCTACCCACTAGATGCCAGTAGCACTCCTCTCTTCTGCTGTGATAACCTATCATGTCTCCAGATATTGCCAAATATCCCTGGGAGGGCAAAGCATTCCCCTATGGAGTGTCAGCGAATTATCTGGCCCATAATAAATGCTTACTCACTAAATGGTAGCAGTTAACATTATCATTATCCATTAGATTTTGGTTTCTAGGTTTAAAAAAAAAAACAAACTGTGGTATTATTTGCATTTTGAACTTCCTATATATTACCCATGAAAATGTTCTTTGGTGGCAAAGATGGCAAGCATGGCAAGGTCATGGCAAACATCTAACGGGTTGATCAACACTTGATAAAACGCATTCTCAATATGACCTCTACAGTCTTTTGTAGGTTGAGAAGGAATCTGGGAGAAGTTAAAGGGAATCTAAACTCCACAGCTCTGACACATGAAGAAAGCTATTACCACAAAGCTCCCAGTCCTAATGTTAATTTGTATAGAGGTGTGACCAAAATACTGACACACTTACTCCAGTCCAGCAGATATTTCACTCACCATGACAGGTATATGGAGAAATCCAAATTAGACAGTCAGACTTTCCAGTGTCTATTTACTGTCCAAGTACATTTTCCCAGTAAATGTTTCTGGTAAACTGGCTAAACTCCTCAAACTCTCTTCCTGTTTCCTACACTAAACTGCCCAGTTCTTCAGGAGACTGACAGTTCCCTAGGGTCTAGAAGACAGAAGACAAATTTAACCAAGACAAGTTTGGGTAGCAAGAAACCAGTAGCTTCTCTCTACGGTGCCATAACAAACATTTTCGATGGCAAACATCCTCAGCTGAGATAGAACAGACAGTCTTTCACATTTCACTTAACCAACATACATTGCTTGGTCAGATCAGTTTTGCCTCTACGACCTACTCAAACACTACTGCTTGCTGTATTTTCTAAGAATTTTAATATTAGAGGCATGTGACACAGTGTCTATGCCTTCCAAGGAAACAGCACGGAATGGACGGACTTATTATGCACTCTGATTTCAGCTAAAACATCCTTTCTGTTATCAGATTGTAATTCACCATTTACTAAAAGGCCCATGTTAGGGGTGGAGTGTAAAGTTTGTAACCATATCCTTGAATGGGAGAATACAAGCAACCAAAAGCTAAGCAAAAGTATTGAATTTCTGCTTGTCCCTAATTACAGTAACTAAAGATATAGCAGTCTTATCCTAGAAGAGCTTTAAACATTAAGAAGGAAGCCAAGTTCATCTTTGATATTCCCATGGAGATGCACCTGCCACCCTCTAGCCTAAGCTACTCCATTCAGCATATCATTTTTTTCAGACGTTTCCAGATTACCCACACTTACCTGCTTTGGCCAGTATCTCTTAGAGCCCAGATGTCTAGCTTCCAAGTTTATCATTTATCTGATAAATTAGTCCATGTCACTGTGTCAATGGCTTTCTCTAACAGAAACATATAAAAATAGACTCTGGAGGCAAAAAAAGAATGAAAACCAGTAATTTTTACCAGGTTACTTTTCTATGCCTCATTTTGTACACCATGGAATAACAGTATCACTATCTCATTTGCTGCTGTACAAATACAGTGTCTAAGACAAAGAGAATATGAACAATGGCAGGTACATCATTAAATCCCTCTATTACATCCTAACTTGAAATAGTTCCAAAAATGAAACTTTCAAGTAAGTCAGAAAATAAGAAAATTATACTAATATTTTGTTCAAAATAAAAAGGAGTCAAATATATCAAATAGAAGTTTAAAAAATATTTACTCTCTGTTCTGCACATGGAGAAAGTTTGAAATGGCCAAAGTGATTGTAACATCCCTCTCCAATGCCTTTCACCCACTTCTACGCAGATTAAATCAAGTTACATATCTGTTGTTACCTTTCCCATCAAGGAAACACAAATACTAACACTTTTTCAGCTCTGACTCTCATGTTCAAGTCTCTGAGGGGACAAGACAAGAAAACATGGGGAGTCACAGAGAAATGTCATTATTTGATTCACTTGTAAAGTAGGGATAATAATACATTCCTCATAGAATTCTTATAAAAAGTAAATAAAACCATGTGTGTTAAGCAGTGAGCCCTGGGTCTAGATAGGCAAAATTCCCCTAAATGATGGCTATTGTTACTCAGAAGGGTGCGAGATCCTCTCTTCAACAATGAAGCAAATGAGACCCAGAGAGATTAAGTAATGCTGCAAAGGTATGCGACGCAGGAGAAACAAAACCCAATTTTCTGATGTTTATGTGAAGATCACAGGGAGAGGTAGGAAGACGTGAAGCTACAGGAGAAAGCAAATCCACAGAGCACTACCACTGCCTCTCTCCAGCACTGCTCCACTAATGTCAGTTTCTGAGGGCTGCCATAACTACTGTAGACTAAGTGGCTGACGACAAGAGATATTTCTTCCCTCATAGTTCTAGAAGCCAGAAGTCTGAAGTCAGGGTGTCAGCAAGGTCATGCTCCCTCTGAGACTCTGGGTGGACTCCTTGCTCGCCTCTCCTCCTGGTGGCTGGCATCCTTTGCACTCCTCGGCTTGCTGCTGCGTCACATCGTCTCTGCCTCTGTGGTCACAGGTGTTCTCCCTGTGTGTCCACCTCTGCCCCCCGGACAAGGGCATCAGTCATATTGGATTAACGGCCCACCCGACTTCAGTATGACCTCATCTTGACTTGATTATATCTACAATGACCCTCTTTCTAAATAAGGTCACTTTCACAGGTACCAGGGGTTAGGACTTGAATGTATCTTTTAGGGGAACATAATCTAACCCACAATAGCTCTGTCATTTATAGACATTTTTCTTTTTTGGCTTGGGGTTTGGGGGTCAGTTCCAAAGCTACAATTGCAAAGTTTACTGAAATGATATTCATGCTAATGGGCCAATTCAGAATTACAGTAACAAAAAGGCAACTATGTCTACTTAACCATGTTTACTTCCCAAGCTCATTAGTGGTTCCATGTGGTGAGAAAAATTTCCCACTCACTGTATCAAATTTAGCACATTTATTTAGTCTGAGTCAATGCCTGAAATATCCTTTCATACATTTAAGCCAATTTTCCCCAAGGTCATGCAGCAAGATAGAAGTCACAGATCTTTCTCCTGTGAGTCAATTACTATAAAATACAGCACTGAATTTGGGTAAAACAGAGTTAGGTGGTGAAATGTGCCTAGAATAATAGAGTTGATTTTTTCATGTACCAATTTTTTATTATATTTTATTTTATACACATTTGAATCAAAATCAAAGCAGTGCTGGTCTAGAATGAACTATAATTTAATATGAATGTTTCTGTAATGAAGTAGATTATTTTTTGAGACTGAGTAGCGATCACATTTTCTTTCCAATCACACTCTACTATATGAGGAAATACATATTACTTTCTATTAAATCCTATAAGCAAAATGATGATTGAAGAATAAAAATGATCAATTTTCCCTTATCCTAAAATATCAGCAAGTAACATAAAATGTAACTTTTCCTACAGGTTTAATTTTTCATTGTCGCTAAATTTTCATGTCCAATTTTCTCACCCTGGAATCTTCCTAATACGAATTGAGCTAATTTTGAGTTTAAAAAATTTATTCAGTCACCTAAAAATGAATTAATCTGAGCTCTGGTCACATGTGCAAGACATAGTAATCTATATCAAATTTTTATTGACATACACCAGAAAAATAGCTAAAACAGCTACCAAACTTGATCTGGCAGAAGAAAGTTGTCTCTCCACATGAAGCCACTGAGAAATACCAGAAGGCCTTTCTGGAATTTTATAATGTAGATGAAATTTTCTTTTTAGAAATAAAAATTGCATTTTATAGAAAACTACAGAGATACAAATCAAACACATGACTAACTGCATACAAACAGTGTGGTAAAGAACTTAGGGTTCACATGGAGTCAGGTCAGATGGCCTGGGCTGGAAACCATGCCTTGGAAGCCGTGAAAAATTAAGACAGCTACTGAACCTCTCAATATTCTCATCTGTAAAACAGGGATGATGATACTAGTACTAACGTCTTGGAATTTTAATGAATAATAGGAGAAATGACTATAAAATCTTTGGCATAGTGCCTAATTGTTATTATTATTAAGATTACAGATTCACACCTGGCAGGTATGGCAAACTGCCTGGTTTCAAATCACAGCTGCTGTTAATTACTAGCACTGAAACCTCGGGCAAGTAATCTAACCTCTATGAGCATCAGATTCTTCAAAAGGAGAAAATAACAGTAACAATGTACTTCAAGGATATAAAATAACACATGAATCACTTAGCCCAATACTGGAAGACAATAAGATCTCAGAAAAATATATATGTCTCATGATATCTTCATAGTGAGATTCACCTTTGCAAATAATATTTGGCTTTTCATTTATGTGCACTGAAAATTTTTGTCATTTAAAAATTTTCCTCACAAATCCAAAATACAGAATTATTCTACAGCTTGAGGGTCAGAAATATTTTATTTTTGCAGGGGTGAATGGTTCAGGATTGATCTAGACAGGGGTTTTAGAAGTATATTCACTACAGAACCATTCTCAGTGCTCCCAAGTAGTCCACAGATAGACAGTTTACTTAAACTTCATTCTTTTCTAATAT
Organism: Ovis aries; assembly: GCF_016772045.2. Taxonomy (NCBI): domain Eukaryota; kingdom Metazoa; phylum Chordata; class Mammalia; order Artiodactyla; family Bovidae; genus Ovis; species Ovis aries. The sequence continues at coordinate 27,616,979 of NC_056057.1, read as the reverse complement.
TTTTAGCTGCAAGGAGAGAAACTAACACTTCAAACAAGAAGTCTTGGTGTACAGTCCCACACCGACCAGAAAATAACCCAGCAACGTATGCAGCTATACTTGTTTAAATCATTCAGATGCCAAAAGTATTATCAGGCAGATTCTCAGATTATTTTCTTCCTTGCTGGTCTTTTTTTTCACAGGAGCCTTCCCGGCGACCATGCTTGGTACTGAAATGCTGTTAGCATTGGTACCCTTTCAATTTCAGGGTTGTATCCTATTTCCTGGACTGCCCTCTCCAGACTGACACTGAAAGATGGATCCTCTCTTTCAGAATGACTATCTCATAACCTACATTTCAGCTAAAAGTAGAGTCAAGATGAATGCCAACAAAACTTCTTCCAGGCCTGCCAGGAAAGAGACCAAAAAGGTATGCTTTCCAGGTGGAAGTGAAGTCACTCAGTCATGTCCGACTCTTCGTGACCCCATGGACTGTAGCATACCAGGCTCCTTCATCCATGGGATTCTCCAGGCAAGAATACTGGAGTGGGTTGGCATTTCCTTCTCCAGGGGATCTTCCTGACCCAGGGATCAAACTCCAATCTCCCGCATTGCAGGCAGACGCTTTACCCTCTGAGCCACCAAGGAAGCTTTCCAGGTGAGACAGCCTTAAATAGATAAGCAGTAGAAACTCAAAGCTTGAGATGTCCCCCTTTGGCAAACACTGCTAATGTGCCAACCAAGACCATCCTCTACCTACCACCTTCTCCTTCTCAGTCTCCCACTACAGATGCCAAAAAGCCAAAGTCACTTTCCAGACTCTCCTGTACCTCAGTTCAGTTCAGTTCAGTTCAGTCGCTCAGACGTGTCCGACTCTTTGCGACCCCATGAATCACGGCACGCCAGGCCTTCCTGTCCATCACCATCTCCCGGAGTACACTCAAACTCACGTCCATCGAGTCTGTGATGCCATCCAGCCATCTCATCCTCTGTCGTCCCCTTCTCCTCCTGCCCCCAATCCTTCCCAGCATCAGAGTCTTTTCCAATGAGTCAACTCTTCACATGAGGTGGCCAAAGTACTGGAGCTTCAGCTTTAGCATCATTCCTTCCAAAGAAATTCCAGCATTGATCTCCTTCAGAATGGACTGGTTGGATCTCCTTGCAGTCCAAGGGGTTGCCAATAAGGTCTAAACAGAACTCTGAGCAAGTGTCTCTAAAGCTTTTTCTTTCCTGATTAATTAGGACACACGTGTTGCCTGGTGCTATCCCTTCCTTGTCCCCATCCTTTTTTCCACCTTGAACATTAATGTAACATTGAGACCAGCAGTAGCATCTTGCAACCATGACTCAGTTAACAAACACAGGACCAGCTGTGTGAGGAGGGCTACAACAGTATTCTAACTCTAACAAAAGTAACACAGAGTGAGGCATTATTCTCCCAAAAAGTCAAGGCTGAGGCCTTGTAATCCTCAGCCAGATAGACGATGTGCTATTGAACTGCAAAGGAGGTAACTACAGCTGTTAAGACTAAAAAATGACAGCCATTATGGCAACTGAGAGCCAAAGGCATGCAATATTCAATACTAATACCCATATTCAGCATAATCAGCTTGTATTAGTACTTCTGAGTATTCAGCATAATTATTTAATGTATTTTGAGAAAACAGATATGAAAAGACTTGAGATATTTAAGTACTATGAAAATATAAATTCTTTATATTGTTGTAATTCAATTGAAAAAAATAAGGGCTGTAGATTTTAATGGTGGAAAACTAATAGAACTGAGACAGCATAAGCAAAATGTTATTCATTTCTTTGATTGAAGCATATATATAAATATGAGTGTGTTAAAAGCAAGAATCCAAGTGAAAAAGTCATAAATTATAATGCTGAAAAAAGTCATGTTCCAAAATAAATCTTGTTTTCTTCAGCAGTCTGGATAACATTTTACCTTGTGTTCAAACTATCCATGCATGCAATGAATGCAGTTTTGTCAACCTCAAATTATTCCCCATATCTGACTGTCTTGTAGAAATTCAACCCGTGTCCACAGAAATGTAGCACTACACTGCAGAGCTCAGTAAAACAAATACTACTTGGTATTTAAATAGATGAGGTGCCTTTAAATGGTCTCTCACTTTTATTCAAATCTTTTCACCTGGAAAAACAGACTAAAAATACAACACAATATTTCAGAGATTAAATCAGTATAAAAATTTGCCCTCGTCAATCACAGTATTAACCTCTTATTCCATAATTTATTCATAAATTAACAGATACCTTTCTGAGTTTCTTCCTGCCTACTTCTCATATTACAATTCATTGATGTAAAAGATTTTAAGGTCCATGTACTTGAATTTACCACCTCTTGCATGATCATTCCTCATCCTTTCAGGAATAGGCATCCACCTTGTGCTCAAGGTTAATTTTCCCCGAGTAGTCTGCATCTTATTTCCTGCCATTTCTTTGCCACATTCTTCCAACATTTATTTTTACCTTGTTCTGCACCATCAATCTCTCCCTCTCTATTGGCTCCTCTCTTTAGGGCTATAAATCTTTTGAAGTAAAGACACAAAAAGAACAAAAGTATAAAAGTCCCCAAACCTGCAAATGTCTTCTGGGTACCTATAACCTAGCACCAAGAGAACACCTTTTCTCTGCCATGCTTTTCAAAAGAGTGGTTCCATCCATGGAATTCAATCCATCTGATTCCATTCATATCCTCCATATATAGTCATTATGTGCTAGTAAGTGTTCAGCAATTAGCTCTCATAACATAAACACATTTGTATGTATGTATGTATGAAGCAAAAGGCAAAGGAAAAAAGGAAAGATATACCCATTTGAATGCAGAGTTCCAAAGAATGGCAAGGAGAGATAAGAAAGCCTTCCTCAGTGATCAGTGCAAAGAAATAGAGGAAAAAAATAGAATGGAAAGGACTAGCGACCTCTTCAAGAAAATGAGAGATACCAAAGGAATATTTCATGCAAAGATGGGCTCAATAAAGGACAGAAATGGTATGGACCTAACAGAAGCAGAAGACATTAAGAAGAGGTGGCAAATATACACAGAAGAACTATGCAAAAAAGATCTTTATGACCCAGATAACCACAATGGTGTGATCACTCACCTAGAGCCAGACATCCTGGAATGCGAAGTTAAGTGGGCCTTAGGAAGCATCACTACAAACAAAGCTAGTGGAAGTGATGGAATTCCAAGTGAGCTATTTCAAATCCTAAATGATGATATTGTGAAAGTGCTGCACTCAATATGCCAGCAATATTGGAAAACTCAGCAGTGGCCACAGGACTGGAAAAGGTCAGCTTTCATTCCAATCCCAAAGAAAGGCAATGCCAAAGAATGCTCAAACTACCACACAATTGCAATCATCTCACATCCTAGCAAAGTAATGTTCAAAATTCTCCAAGTCAGTCTTCAACAGTACATGAACAGTGAACTTCCAGATGTTTAAGCTGGATTTAGAAAAGGCAGAGAAATCAGAGATCAAATTGCCAACATCCACTGGATCATCAAAAAAGCAAAAGAGTTCCAAAAAAACATCTACTTCTGCTTTATTGACTATGCCAAAGCCTTTGACTGTGTGGCTCACAACAAACTGTGGAAAATTCCTCAAGAGACGGGAATACCAGACCACCTGAGAAATCTGCCTCCTAAGAAATCTGTATGCAGGTCAAGAAGCAACCAGTTAGAACTGGACATGGAACAACAGACTGGTTTCAAATAGGGAAAGGAGTACGTCAAGGCTGTATATTGTCACCCTGCTTATTTAACTTCTATGCAGAGTACATCATGAGAAACGCTGGACTGGAAGAAACACAAGCTGGAATCAAGATTGCCAGGAGAAATATCAATAACCTCAGATATGCAGATGACACCACCCTTATGGCAGAAAGTGAAGAGGAACTAAAAATCCTCTTGATGAAAGTGAAAGAGCAGAGTGAAAAAGTTGGCTTAAAGCTCAACATTCAGAAAACTAACATCATGGCATCTGATCCCATCACTTCATGGCAAACAGATGAGGAAACAATGGAAACAGTGGCAGACTTTACTTTGGGGGGCTCCAAAATCACTGCAGACGGTGACTGCAGCCATGAAATTAAAAGATGCTTGCTCCTTGAAAGAAAAGCTATGACCAACTTAGACAGCATATTAAAAAGCAAAGACATTATTTTTCCAGCAAAGGTTCATCTAGCCAAAGCTATGTTGTTTTCACTCATCATGTACCAGATGTGAGAGTTGGACTATAAAGAAAGCTGAGCACCGAAGAATTGATGCTTTTGAACTGTGGTGTTCGAGAAGACTCCTGAGAGACCCTTGGACGGCAAGGAGATTCAACCAGTGCATCCTAAGGGAAATCAGTGCTGAATATTAATTGGAAGGACTGATGCTGAAGCTGAAACTCCAATACTGTGACCAGCTGATGCGAAGAACTGACTCATTGAAAAAGACCCTGATGCTGGGAAAGACTGAAGGCAGGAGGAGAAGGAGATAACAGAGGATGAGATGGTTGGATGTCATCACCAACTCAATGGACATGAGTCTGAGTAAGCTCTGGGAGTTGGTGATGGACAGGGAAGTCTGGCGTGCTGCAATCCATGGTGTTGCCAAGAGTCAGACACGACTGAACAACTGAACTGAACTGAACTAATGTATGTATCTCTATACATTTATGTTTATTAAAAATTTTACCAATACAAGGCACACAATTTACACATGATATACAATATTCTTTATGGTAATAAAGAATACATATAGACAGCTGTTTCCTATAAAATGCTTTCACTGACATTTATCAAATGTAGATGTGCTGGCATGAAAGTTGGTTGAATCTTTCTTTTGAATTAATAAGTAAGACAAAAGTGAAACAATGAATATATATGTTAAAGCTTCTCTTGCTCAGTCAAAAATGGGAGCAATTTCTTCACTGAAGTGGATAATAGTTTATGTATTTCGAGAACAATTGTTAAGACCATTTCCTCAATTTTCTGTGTGCCACTCACAATGTAACTGCTACGTCTTCAACCTATTTTAGAGTCTAGTCTGCATTATTTACAATATTTCTAACACTTTAAGTCTAGAAAATCAACAGAACAATATCTCTGATGTGTAACATTTGCCAATTTCTATGGTGTAAATACTCATGGTAGGGCTAATTTCAAGATACTAAAGTGAACTCAACACAGACTTCAGAATAGATGTACACCTGCACACCATTATACACTGCATATCTACCATTTAGGTAAAACAGACCTAAGTAAACTTAAGAGCATGGATAAAAGAGAATGCAGTAAAATGATTAAAGAGCATGAGTTCTGAATACTTATTAAATTTATTTTGAATAAAACTTATTAATTGTAAGTGTGCATAATATAATTTTCAATAATGGCTATATTTAACAACTAGCTTGCACAATTTCTGAAAAGTTAACAATCTGGTTCTCAGAAACGAGCTAAGCCAGCTCCAGTGCACTGTTGCATGAAAATATGGCTTGTACACCTTCCATTCTACTGTACCTGCTCTTGCTACAGTCAACGAGGCCTTGCAGTTCCAAAGCCACGGAACTTTGTATACCTATCTTATGTTATCTCTATGCCACAGCCCAACCGTCTCGATACACCCTTCAACTACTCTGCTATCCTTTTATAGATGTATTTTAGGACTTTAGTCATCCACCATTCTCCTTAAATATTCATGCTATTCTAGCCTCAGTCCCCTTTCCTGCTCATGTAGGCTATCTAATGGTTTCAGTTAGTAACTATTCACCAATGACCCCCAAATCTCCATCACAGACCAGACTGTTCTGCTAAATTCCAGAATGAACTGTACACTGCACTGATTTAGGTCACCTTCTTATATGCTTATTAGTTAAGTAATTTGTAGAGTAATTATTTGTTTATGTCTGTCTCTCCTACTAGGCTGTAAGCCTCACAGGCATGTGGAATATTGTGCCTTTTTTTCTTGCCATATCTCAGAATGTACCACATTCTCTAGCACAGTGATTACTCCAGGAATCAATAAAGGTACAGATGACTAACCAATAAGCATTTCAAATGCAACAAGTATAAAACAGAACTCAGTAAGTGTCCCCCAACATGCATTTCTCTTCTGAATCCCAATCACATCGAATGATGCCAATATCCAACCCTGCTCCCTCTGAGAGAGCCCTAGATTTCCTCTTTCCCTTATTCTTCTTATCCAGCCATTCGCCACAGTCTACCTTCTCATCTCCTAAATATCTTTCAAAGCTGTTCCCTTTTCTGTATCATTATTCCTGCTACATTAGTTTAGATTCATTCTTGCCAGGACCACTGCAATGGCCTCCAGGGCTCCTTGTTCCTGTCTCTCTTTGCTAAGTTACTAAGTCACTTCAGTCGTGTCCGACTCTGTGCAACCCCAAAGACGGCAGCCCACCAGGCTCCCCTGTTCCTGGGATTCTCCAGGCAAGAACACTGGAGTGGGTTGCCATTTCCTTCTCCAATGCATGAAAGTGAAAAGTGAAAATCAAGTTGCTCAGTCGTGTCCGACTCTTAGCGACCCCGTGGACTGCAGCCCACCAGGCTCCTCCGCCCGTGGGATTTTCCAGGCAAGAGTACTGGAGTGAGGTGCCACTGCCTTCTCCGTCTGTCTCTTACGCTAACTCAAATGCACAGTGCTACCACAATGATCTTTTAAAAATCGTGACTATGGCCATCTCTGTCTAACAATCTATCAGTGGTGCTCCACCAGGTAGGGGATGAACTCCAAACTATGTCGCCCAGAACTTACAAGACTCTCCACGGTCAGAACTCGATCTGGCTTCCCAGCCTCATCACCTTCCACATTTCCATGAAGAGCCTACACTCCATCTGCACTCACATGATTCTAGTTCCCTGCTCTCTTTCCTGTCTCTGAGACCTATGTACATTTACTTCTCTCAGCCTGGAATATCCTCTCTCTGTTGTTTACATGGAAATCAAGGGTAACCATAAGTTTCTTTGATATTGTGAAATGTTTTTTGACCTCCAAGGAAAATCCCTCCTCCATACTTTCATAATAGTCTTCTATGACTGTACTTAGCCCCTTCCATAATGGCTCATTTTGAACATTTATTTTCTCCCACCAGACTAAGAATGTCTGCTCCAAATTAACTATATCTACCACAGGGACAAGCATGTAGTAAGAACCCAGCACCCTAGTATGACTGTAAAATGAAAAACCCTTTATTCTGCAGAGAAAATACATATGCAAGTAGCTGCTGTCCCTTTCAAAGCCACTCACCTTGAAAGTTATCTGCTTAGTTTAATGACAGTGGCATTATTCCAAGTATTTTTGGAAGGCAACTTTCAGAACTGTCTGGGGAACATTCTTTAAATTATCTCAAGTCAGGCCAAAAAACATCATGCTGAACATATCTGAGGCCTAGGAGGAACATAGGGCAAGTAATACGGTTCTTTGTACAAAATGAACAATGAAATATGTAAAAGATAATGTAATGATTGATTCAGGGCAACTAATAAACTGGCTCAGAGTTATACAGAACCTCAGAGAATCTCGGAAAATATTTTATTATTTGTCATTTATTATAGGTTCACAATATGGAATCTATCAGCACCAGTAATTTGCTTGATCTACCTCATGAAGCTCTTCAAATTAGCATTTTCCAAAGAATATACAATGTGAATATGGGGGAGGGTAGCGATTAAAGAAATTTAGTACACAGCATTAAACAAAGTGAAAAAGATTTATTTACTCTCAGATTTTTCAGAGCTATTAATATCTTAATATGACTCTCCATGAAGTCCATCTATGATCCATGGGGTTTCTCAAATTCTTTTAACTCCATAATTGTTTTCTGGCAGATGCTGTAGGATTAATGTTCCATATACTTTGGGAAACTTTGCATTGAATGGGATTGATGCATCTTCATGAAATAAAGACTTGTAACCTGAAACTACACTGAAACCAAAAGCTACACAGGAGGTTACTGAGATTTTATTCCAAGTGCCTTACATAATGCACCTCATTTACCCTTACCACAGATTCTCACAACAATCCTACAGAATAGTATTATATTATAGTATAGGTAGTAATGGGGTCCCCAATGTACAGTGAAGGAAAGAAAGGCTAATCAAAGTTAAGTAACCAGTGAGACACTACACAGCTAGTTAGCAATAGAGACAGAATATCACCCTGTCCTAACCAACACATGGGTCCAAAAGTTTAACCTGACCATTGAGTGTGTTCTCATTTGCACCATCTCTTAAACTTAGCTCAGTCTCTCCTGAGTATACCGTTCCTTTATAAACTCCTTATTTTCACATGGCTGTGTGTGCATACTCAGTTGCTCAGTCATGCCTGACTCTGTGATCCCACAGACTGCAGCCCACCAGGCTCCTCTGTCTATGGGATTTCCAAGGCAAGAATACTAGAGTGGGTTGCCATTTCCTCCTCCAGGGGATCTTCTCGACCCAGGGATCAAACACGCATCTCCTGCATTGGCAGGCAGATTCTTTACTGTTGGAGCCCCCAGGGAAGCCCTTTCACATGGCTGAAAAGAAAGTGGAAGTTGCTCAGTCATGTCTGACTCTTTGTGACCCCATGGACTATATATAGCCTGCCAGGCTCCTCTGTTCATGGAATTCTCCAGGCCAGAATACTGGAGTGGGTAGCTGCTCCCTCTTCCCAGGGATCTTCTCAACCCAGGGATCGAACCCAGGTCTCCCACAATTCAGGCAGATTCTTTACTGTCTGAGCCACCAGGAAAGCCCTTCACATGGCTAATTCCTAGGTATTATGTTAAGGTTCATTTTATCCACTTTTCTTGTGATGCCTTCACTGCCAACTGCCTAAAAATAGTCATTCCCATTGTACCTTATTCCTTTCATGGAACTTATAAATTTCCTATCTTATACAAACTGCATAGGAAGGCCAGTTTCACACAGTCTTACGAAAAAAGCTTTTGATTGGCTAACAGATCCCTAAGTTTATGGCCTAACCACATGCCTACTCCTTTCTCTGGGTAAATTTGGATAAATGCCGTAATAATAAATGTGAAATACTGCTTTAAGCATTTCAAAGCATCTTCAGGAGTTATCATTTCATTTATATCTCAACTTTGAAAGGAAGAAAAGTTATCTTTGTAAAGAAACAGAGCTTTAAAAAGCTAAGCACCTCAAAAGTTAATCAGCATACCCACTCACCGAGCACAGTACTTAGCACATAATCCAATGGCTGCGTAAATACTTGTGTTAGGCTAACTTAAATTCTGATATTTTTCACACTTGAGCACTCCTCACAGAATGGTGTACTATCTCCATATATAGTAGATTCTACTAATGCCCACCCACTTTCCCCTGGCCATTACTACTCAACTGTATGCCCACAGGCTTCCATCTGCCAACACTGCTCTTTTGTTGCCTGGGGTTTTCACTGGACCCACACAGCAGGCTGGAAGCTGCCCTCCACTAAGGAGCCCTATAGTGTAACATGCAGCTCCCTTGCTTTCTAGATAGATAATTCCAAGGGGGACTTTCTATAATTTCCCCAAGAAGATTTAGGTTTCAGTTGCCCCAAACTGTAGACGGTTTAATATAACCCTCTACTGACTTACTGACTTTAAGGTTTTAATACAACCCTCTACTGAAGAGGCTGTCAGAGGATGAGATGGCTGGACAGCATCGCCAATGCAGTGAACATGAACTTGGGCAAACTCCAGGAGGTGGTGAGGAACAGGGATGCCTGGCATGCTACAGTCCATGGGGTCGCAAAGAGTTGGACACGACTGGGCTACTGAAAATCATTGACTTACGAACTCCTACTCACGTGTTCTCTTTTTCCTAAATAAGCTACCAGCTCTCAAACCTTTGTCTCAGGGTCTGAGAAACAAGACATTATAGAACAGGAAAGAATTTTCAGTTTTAAAAACTAAAGGTTAAAAAGCAAGGGATCATTTATAAATAATTAAGTATAATCGCATTTTCGAAAACAAAACATTAACCAGCCACTATTTGCTACTGCATGGTGAAAAAATCCAAACTGGAAATTAACATTACATGAATTTTAACGTATTGATTTTCTGACATGAAAAGGTAAAAGTACATAAAACACTCTTAAATCTGTTGGGGAAAGTGCCATTTTAATGCCCGCCCCCCATTTAGGACTTAAATCTAACACCCTCCTTAGGTGCACAGGTTGAGAAAATTGAAAATTCTCACATTTTCTTGTTTTACTATTTTTGAAATAGCTTTATAAAGGGTGTGTGTGTGTAAGGGGGGTGGGGAAGGAGGAAAAGAGGGAGGATATTTGGGTAGGAAAGAGAGAAAGAAGAAAAGATCAGGTTGTGTTTAATGAAGGCATCTTTAAACAGTCCTCAGATCTCTAATCTTCAGTAATGCAAATACAAGCTGTCTTCTCCCATTTGATGTCATTGAGCATGTCCATTCACTTATTCAAATTTTGCTAAATACTTTCTATGGAGAATTACTAGGATTTACATGTATAGCTAGAAAAAGAACAAAGAGAGCTATGCCCAAGGAGTTGCTTGGGAGATGGGGAAACAGAAAACTAAATAGCTACCCTTCAGGGTGATAAAGATCTTCTCTATGGCTCAGACAGTAAAGAATCTGCCTACAATGCAGAAGACCTGGGTTCAGTCCTTGGATCGGGAAGATCCTCTAGAGAAGGTAATGGCAAACCACTCCAGTATTCTTGTCTGGAGAATCCCATGGAAAGAAGAGCCTGGCGGGCCACAGTTCACGGGGTCGCAAAGAGTCAGACATGACTAAGTGACTAACGCTATTACACTACACTACCAGGGTGATAAGGATTGTCCAGGGTGTTTGGGGGTCACAGAGGAGATGCTCCTAGCCTATACAGGGTGAACTGGGGAGGCAGGCAATCTGGATTAAGACTCTGACATGATGTTTGCTTTCAAATATGGTCACCTACACTCAGTCCATATATTTTATTTAAAATTAAAAACTATAAAACATGAACACTTACATGCCCACTGAAATTTAAAAGAGCTTCTTTCTAGGTTTTCTGACTGCAAAATTTGGATTAACTCCAAGTTAATCTCTTTTCATTTTGTAGGGTGCTCCTGCCTGGCTCTGGAGAATATACCTAATCTTCCTCTCAATTAATCCAGCACTGATATGTAAGAAGAAATTCCAGAGGAGGTGAGAGCTGAAGGAAAATTTGAAGGAAAATTAGGAATTCTCTAGATGGGGAGAGGGAGGGAAAAGTGGGTAGGAGTCTTCTGGCAAAACTGTGTAAATGGGTAGTACTGAGCATGGAACTCTGAGGGCAGTTAAGAGGTCAGCACAAGGGGAAGCGGCAAGTCAGAGAATTGAGAGGACTAAAATACCAGGAAATGAGACTGGGGAGATGAGCAAAAGTCAGATTTGCTATGGTCTCTGATTTTTTTTTTTAAGATATAATTCAGATAGCATAAAATTCACCCTTTATACTTTGTAACTCAGTGATTTTTTTAGTATATTCAGAGCCTGCAACCATTTAGCCCTATCTAATTCCAGAACATTTTTATCACCCTAAAAAAGAAACCCATATCCATTAGCACTTACATCCCATTTCCCCTCCTGCCAGATCCTGGCAACCACTACTTTATTTTTGTCACTGGATATTTCATATAAATTGAGTTATACAATATATGACCTTATAAAGGGCCTTATAAATCTGGCTTTTTTCACTTGGCATAATGTTTTCAAGGTTCATCCATACTGTAGCATGAAACAGTACTTCATTCTTTTCCTTATGGACCATTGGAGGAAGATCCCACATTTATTGTTCATCAGTTAGTGGACATTTGGGTTGTTTCCACTTCTTGGCTCATAGTTAGCAATATTCTTATATACATTTTTGTCTAGAACTATGTTTTCAATTCCCTTAGACATATAACTTGCAGTGGAATTACTAATTAATATGGTAACCTTATGTTTAACTTTTTGAGGAATTGATAGACCGTCTTCCAAAGTGGCTGCACCATTTTATATTCACATCAATTCTAAAAAGTCTAGTCATCTAGCAGGCAGGTGAGACACTCAAAGTCTTAAGTCATATTAAATTTTTAATTTTTAAGAGGTCACTCCAGAATCAGTATGGAGGATGATTTAAAGGAATTGGATTTAAAAAAAAAAAAAAAGGCAGAGAAGACTTAGAATCCTACTGCAAGTAAGCAACAAGAAACAAGTCAGTCTAACTAGCAGAGCAGTAGTAGGGATGGAGAGGAGGAATTGGAATTAAAAAGGAAGGGGAAGAAAAGTGATATAACTTTTAGAAAAGACTGATTTAAAACTTAAATTACCCAGGAAGATAAATATCATAAACTTAAATGCCTAAAAGATCAGACAAGTAATGGAAATAAATAAAACATATAAGATGTAAGCAATAGGGAGTGGAAAGGGGTGGCTATAACTAAGAAGAAAGAATACATCCACTCTAAAGAAGTAGCTATACCTCAGCTCCAACCACCTAATGTGATGGGGAATGCAGGTGCAGTACTGTCAGAAAGAGAAGCCAAAATCTGGATTTCATGTTAAACATCCTGATCTTTAACTACTGCCAATGGATAAAACATTTCTTTGAGTTCTGTGCAATATCAACAAAACATGCCCATGAGCTGTCAATCTGTGATCTCTCTAACACAGAGTAAAAAGGACAGTGAGCCAAGAATCAGAGTATGCCCACAAGGAAGGGGTGGATTCGAGAAGATTCCACGATGAGACAAAGGAGAGAGCAGAAGCAGAAGATGAGACTGTCATGGTGTGACTTCCCAGTGGCTCTGGGACAACAGACTGCTAGAAGGGGACTAGTGAACTAGCACAGGAGCCATGCCCACTGCAGAATGAAACATGGACTTCGGATCTGACTTTGACAACTACGAAATAAAGAGCATGGGAAAATGGAAAAAAAAATATTTGCTAACTGTGAAAAGTAGAATGTTAAAAGACAAAGGTCTCTCTCTCTTCCCAAACACTGTTTCCTCCAAAAGTCAGTAAGATTATGTACCTCAAATCTTTAAGTTTCTCAGAAAAAGAGTCAGATGGGTTTCCCTGGTGGCTCAGCGGGTAAAGAACGGGTTCGATCCCTGGGTTGGGAAGATCCCCTGGAGAAGGAAAAGGCTACCCACTCCAGTATTCTGGCCTGGAGAATTCCATGGACTGTACAGTCCATGGGGTTGCAAAGAGTCGGACATGACTGAGCAACTTTCACCTTCTTTCTTCAGCTTATAAACACTGAAATAGTACAATTTTTAAAAAATGAGATCCTTTGAAGAAATTTGGATCTCTATGATATAAGACCACTGGTTCTCAAGCTGACAACTTAAAAATGGAATTACTTATATTCCCTATAAAGAAAAAACTTGCTGGTATGTGACAGAGACCCAGACTAACAGTGGCTTAGGACTTCCAGGTGGCCCAGTGGTAAAGAATCTACCTGCAATGAAGGAAACACAAGAGACATGGGTTCGATTCCTGGGTCAGAAAGATCCCCTGGAGAAGGAAATAGCAACCAAATCCAGTATTCTTGCCTGGGAAATACCACGGACAGAGGAACCAGAAGGGTTACAGTCCAGGGGTCACAAAGAGTCAGACACAACTAGAGCATGGACACAGTTGGTTAAACAACCTAGAAGTTTCTTGGTCACTCATATGAAACCCCAAGCTGTTATGGCAGCTCTGCTTCAAAAAGTCATCATCACTATCCCAGACTTTTTAAAAAATCATGTTGCTCTGCCATTTTTATAGGGCTGGCCTCTTCAGCAAGTCCAAGTGAGTATACCACCATATCCACATCCCAGCCATTGAGAAGGGGAAGGAGAGAGCACCCCAAGCCTTTGATGGGCATCAGGAAGTCACACAAGTCACTTCTGCTTACATTGTACAACCAGCACTATATACCACATGGCATAATTCCCAGCTGCAAGGGAGGCTGAGAAATGTCATCTTTATTCTGTAGGGGTCTATCCCCAGTGAAAATTCAGGGGCTCTGCATCCAAGGACGATGGAGAAAGGGGATACTGTGAGACAACTAGTGGTCTCCTCCACAGAGTGGCATTCAATTTTTTAAGATTCTGTTCTTAAAGTTCTATAAATAATTTATATTTTGGTTCAGTTTTACAAGGGAATATAAATCTGGCCTAACCTTTATGCTTAAATATTGGAAACACAGCAATGTAACATTGCCACAATTTCGGCTTCATCGTGCTGGTATTTATGACAGTGCTGAAGAAAGTTAAAGTTAATTTTAATCTGTTCTTACAAAATTATTTTCCTAAGAATTCTAAAGGAATTCTAGTCTTCTTGCCATGCTTAACAACTAGCTTTCAAAAGACTACATTAAAAACTCAAATTATAAAATTAAAAAAATCATTGACATATTCCTACAGCATATGGAACTATACTACCTCAAAGATTCTTTTAAATTAACACAGTCAATTGTGCCCTTACTGCCAGAAAACTCTTTAAGTAATAAGTATGCACTATAGCAAGATATGCTCCTGAATTCTGACACTTATTCTCATATTAGTTCACAATACTATATTTTATCAAATACTAGAAAAATACTAAAAATGAAATAGTTCACCAGCACATGGTTCATTACTGCTTGATATGTGAACAATTCTTTTAAGACTTATCCATGAACTACAGAATCTTGTAAATATATATATATATATATATATATATATATATACACACAAACAGGAACTCCTTAAAAAGTTATAGAATTTAAGATAGCAATTTATTGGCTGTTTTATAATGATTCAGATCTACAAATTCAAGAGTATATTATTTAAAAGCTTTTTAGCTTCAACCTTCCTTAAAAAAAAAAAAAACAAGAAAAACTAGGTACTTCCCTATAGTAGCATTTTTTATCCACTTGCTGCTGTCACTTCAGTCGTGTCCGACTCTGTGTGACCCCATAGACAGCAGCCCACCAGGCTGCCCCGTCCCTGGGATTCTCCAGGCAGGAACACTGGAGTGGGTTGCCATTTCCTTCTCCAACGCATGAAAGTGAAAAGTGAAAGGGAAGTCGCTCAGTCGTGTCCGACTCTTCGAGACCCCATGGACCGCAACCTACCAGGCTCCTCTGTCCATGAGATTTTCCAGGCAAGAGTACTGCAGTGGGGTGCCATCGCCTTCTCCATTTTATCCACTTAAAAGCATATAAATTATTATGTTTAACAAATTTAACATCTTAATTTTTGAATGGGCTTCCCAGGTGGCGCTAGTGGTAAAGAACCCACCTGCCAAATTAGAGACATAAGAGACATCGGTTCAGTCACTGGGTTGAGATCTCTGGAGGAGGAAATGGCAACCCACTCCATGAATGGCTTGCTTTAAGAATGGTTTTGAAAAAAAAGAATAGTTTTGAATGGCCAGGGCAATGATTAATACCATCAAGCATAATGTAGGACATAATTATTAAAACAATTTTTGAAAATATGTTTACACTACAAAGTATTCATTACAGTGTTTGGAAACTACTGAAAAGTAGAAAGAATACTACAATAAACTGGATTAAATTGAGTATTAAATACATACATTGTGTCAAAAATTACCTTAACCAATAGGATGTTACAAGAAAGAGCAAATGAATGGAGCATACCTACTTCCAATCATGACAGTAACAATGATGGGAACTGCCCCCCTGCCTGAAAAAAAAAATGAAACTACTGTATAATAGTTTTCAAGATACTAAAAACTATTATTTTTCAAAAAAGACAAGAAAAGCATAATGTGAACCCTAAGAAATGAGAAACTGATGACATTAGCCCTATGACTCACCCAACTTCCAGACACCGGCTCTGGAAAGGAAAATTGAGGCAGAGCCTGGCACAAACTCTGAACTGAAGAAATGTATCTGAGAAATCAGATAAATCAGAGCAGCTAAAACTCTCAGGACAGAGTATGAGAGGGAGGAAAGCCAAACAGAGAGCAATCTCTAAAGATCTGTAGATACCTCTGCAGCTACTCAGCGGAGTACTGATCAGCATATATATATGAGGAAAGAACCCACAGCAAGGAAAAGAAACACACAATGCAGGCAATTGTGCTGGTTCCCACCAGCCAGACCAAAAAACCTGATAATTCACCAAGCTTAGGGCAGAGGACTCAGAGACTAATCTTTTTTCCATTAAAAAAAAAATGTTCAAGAAGATTTATAGAGATATAAAATATATCCAGCACTGTATAAGATAAAACTCACAATGTCTGGTATTCACCACAAATTACCAGGCATGCAAAGAAATAGGAAAATATAACCTATAATACGGAGAAAAATCAACCTAAAAAACTGACCAAAAACTAAAAAAGATATTAGAATTTGCAGACCAGGTCATTAAAACAGTTACTATAAATTTACTCCATATGTTTGAAGCAATTAAATAGAGACATGGAAGACTTTTAAAACACTCAAACCAAACTTCAAGAGATGAAAACTACAATGTATGAGATTAAAAACACACTAAGTGTGATTATTGGTAGTTAACTTAAAGATACAGCAATAAAAACTACCCATAATAAAACACAAAAAAAAATTAATTTAAAAATTTAAAACAGCATCAGTAATTCTAATATACCTGTAACTGGAGTTCCTAAAAGGGTGGCGGGAAAACAAAAACAACTGAAGAAGTAACTACTGGACTTCCCTGGTAGCCCAATGGATTAAAAATCCTCCTGCCGATGCAGGTTCAATCCCTGGTCTGGGAGGATTCCACATACTGTGGAGCAACTAAGTCTGTGCACCGCAGCTGCTGAGCTGATGCTCTAGAGCCCCTGAGCCACAATCACTGAGCCTGTGTGCCGCAATTACTGAAGCCCAGGTGCTCCAGAGCCTGTGTGCCACAACGACTGAAGCCCAGGCAACTAGAGCCTGTGCTCCACAACGAAAGAAGCGACTGCAATGAGAAGCCTGCTCACAACAATGAAGAGTAGTCCCTGCTCGCCACAACTACAGAAAGTCCACAATAATCAATAAATTAATTAAATTTTTAAAAAAGAAGCCGTGTTCTCAAAAAATAATGACTTAGTTTTTTCAGACTTGATGGAAATAATAAACCCACAGGTATAAGTTCAATGAGCCCAAAACATGACACTTAAAGTTTAACCAAGACACATCCTGTATCAAATTGTTCAAAACCAATGAAAACGGGAAAATCCTTAAAGACATGTTATATATAAAAGGAACAAAAACAAGGATGACAGCAGATTTCTCACTAAAAAAACAACGCAAGTGAGAAAACAGTGGAGCAACATCTTTAAAGTATTTTAAAAGAGAAAAAGGCCAATTTAGAATTCTATATCCAACAAAAATCTTTAAAAATTAAGGTGAAATTAAAATGTTTTCAAAAATACAAAAGCTAAAAAGATCCATCACCAGCAGACCTGTGATATAAGAAAGGTTAAAGGAAGTCCTTCACACAGAAGTAAGATGACACCAAAAGGAAATGGTGTAAAAAGCATGAAAGTAATTGAAGGAATAAACAGAAGGACGAGCACTGACAATAGCAACTACATGAGTAAACATAAGAGATTTGCTTTTATTAAGTAAATTTTTTAAAAATATTATTGTTTAATCTGATAATGTAGAATGTGGTCTATGAGACTGCTTCTGTTGTTTAGTCACTCAGTCATATCCGACTCTTTTGCAATCCCATGGACTGTAGCCCACCAGGCTTCTCTGTCCATGGGATATCCCAGGCAAGAATACTGGAGTGGGTTGCTATTTCCCTCCCAAGGATATTTTCCGGACTCAAGGACTGAACCTGCATCTCCTTCACTGGCAGAAAGATTCTTTACCACTGAACCACCTGGGAAGCCCATAAGTTTATAAGATGTGTAAGAAAAACAGAAATAAATGCTACTGTGTTTTCAATAGTTACTTGAAAATTATAAATTCACACAAGAATATTTCTGAGCTACTATTCTAGAGAAATTAAAATCTGAAAACCATTCTTCTGATATCTCATGCCATGTGGCCTACATTTTTCTATTTGGCTTGAGTAGTCTTAGCATTATGCTACGGAAGATATAATTTAAGTTGAACTTAATACATTTGTTTTCACAGAGAAAAAGCAATAATTTGAAAATGATGTTCTAGTAAAGAAATATCTCACAAGGTTCGGCAATGGCTTTTGCTGAACTTCATAAATAAAGGAAACAACTGCTGTTTCACTACAAAGTTAAATTCATCAAATATTTAATGTAGGTAACTGTTTAAAATTGGGTCAAACAGATAAGTAAATTAAAATTATATTTATTGCACAAGTCACAAAACAATGTTGCCTTCATTGCTCCCCAAACCAGCTCAAAATGAGCAATTAACATAATATACATCATTTGGGCTTTTACGAGAATGTTTATTAGGAAGGTTAGAGGGAGACGATAACAAAGCAGTTCTCATCATTAAGAGGTAGATGAAAGCAATCATAAAACCACAGCACAGTAGGCGATTCACGAGTGCAAAATTCTATACACAGCTACTGAATTTTTCTCCTGTCTTGTGAAATCTATTCAAAAGCATACCTAAAAGTTATTTCAGTGAGTAGCTCTATAGTAGAATGAAAGTGGAAATTAAAATATACAAAGGAGATGTGTCTTTTGGGTAGTATGAGAAAAAGTAGACTTCAAGATGAAAACCTAATAAAGGCAAATTACTTTGGAAATAGGTTAACTCAGCATCCTTGAAAAGAAATTCTGATGCCCACTCAAGTTTGGGAACTACTATTTTAGTCTAAAATAAAGTGAACAAAAAGCAAGAAGTCTCATGCCAAAATCTGTGCATTCAAATTTTGCCATATAAGACAACTATTAAATCTCCAGCAGTAGAGGATGAATAGAAAATTCTAAAGTGTTTCTGCTTGTCAGCAGATTCATTTCTATTTATTTGAATATTCAGCTCAGTTCAGTTCAGTTCAGCCGCTCAGTCGTGTCCAACTCTTTGCGACCCCATGAATCGCAGCATGCCAGGCCTCCCTGTCCATCACCAACTCCTGGAGTTCACTCAGACTCACGTCCATCGAGTCAGTGATACCATCCAGCCATCTCATCCTCTGTCGTCCCCTTCTCCTCCTGCCCCCAATCCCTCCCAGCATCAGAGTCTTTTCCAATGAGTCAACTCTTTGCATGAGGTGGCCAAAGTACTGGAGTTTCAGCTTTAGCATCATTCCTTCCAAAGCAATCCCAGGGCTCATCTCCTTCAGAATGGACTGGTTGGATCTCCTTGCAGTCCAAGGGACTCTCAAGAGTCTTCTCCAACACCACACTTCAAAAGCATCAATTCTTCAGCGCTCAGCCTTCTTCACAGTCCAACTCTACATCCATACGTGACCACAGGAAAAACCATAGCCTTGACTAGATGGACCTTAGTCGGCAAAGTAATGTCTCTGCCTTTGAATATGCTGTCGAGGTTGGTCATAACTTTTCTTCCAAGGATTAAGTGTCTTTTAATTTCATGGCTGCAGTCACCATCTGCAGTCATTTTGGAGCCCCCAAAAATAAAGTCTGACACTGTTTCCACTGTTTCCCCATCTATTTCCCATGAAGTGATGGGACCGGATGCCATGATCTTCGTTTTCTGAATGTTGAGCTTTAAGCCAACTTTTTCACTCTCCTCTTTCACTCTCATCAAGAGGCTTTTTAGTTCCTCTTCACTTTCTGCCATAAGGGTGGTGTCATCTGCATATCTGAGGTTATTGATTTCTCCCGGCAATCTTGATTCCAGCTTGTGTTTCTTCCAGTCCAGTCCAGTCATGATGTACTCTGCATAGAAGTTAAATAAGCCAGGTGATAATATACAGCCTTGACATACTCCTTTTCCTATTTGGAATCAGTCTGTTGTTCCATGTCTCTATAACCATTACATATTACTAGATTCAGCATTCTTGAAAGAATTAACGGAACAAATACACATGAACATACTCAACACCAAACCTCAATAAATTTATGATGGATTTTAGTCTAAGTCTTGCTCTGGAAGTGCCACAGTCGCATAAAAGATTTTGGCTACTTATTGGAAGTAATTTCTCCCATTCTAAATAGAAAATCCTGTTGTATTTATTTCATGTATTTTGACACCAGCTGTGAAGCTTGTTATGGTGGAATTACATCTTACATATGGACTTAGTTATATGTTTTTAAATTCATATGATACTTCTTCATTCTTCTCCTATACCAGAAAGGGAAAAAGAACGAGAAAGGCAAAGAAATCAACACAAGAGAAGGAATATTCAAATACATTTTTTAAGAATATGGTGAACTCAAAATCTTTTCAGAATATCAGCATACATTGCTAAGTCGCTTCAGTCGTGTCCGACTCTGTGCGAACCCATAGATGGCAGCCCACCAGGCTCTGCTGTCCCTGGGATTCTCCAGGCAAGAGCGTTGGAGTGGGTTGCCATTGCCTTCTCCCAGGCATGAAAGTGAAAAGTGAAAGTGAAGTCGCTCAGTTGTGTCCGACTGTTAGCGACCCCATAGACTACAGCCTACCAGGCTCTTCCGCCCACAGGATTTTCCAGGCAAGAGTACTGGAGTGGGGTGCCATTGCTTCTCCACAGTATACATTACTACATCAAATAAAGGCTAGCATAGCATAAACATCACTTTAGATGATGATCATCATAGTGATATGGAGAATCCAAGTTTAAATGGTTTATTAGGAAAGAAAGGATTAAAATAGTGGGGCTAGCAAATACAAGGAAATCTGAGCCATTAAAAAAAGTGAATATAAAATTTATCTGGTAAAGCAGTCAGTGTCAGGCCTGTAGACTCATAAGGAAATGATAAAAAAACCAAATTAGATGCTGACATGAATGAAGAGATAACATGCAGTGTTGGGTATCTGGGAAAAGAATGAAACCAAACTGATGGAATGTACTGCACCATGTTTAAAGTCATAGAAATAACGATAACATTCAAGTTCAACCAAAAAATGTAGCTGTGCTGCAGATGTGAACAAATGAGTTTGAGAATGGAGTCATTATATCTGGACCTAGGCTGCCTACTGGCCACATGATTGTACAGTAGTCCCATCCCCATTTTATCTGCAGAGGACACATTCCAACCTCCTCATTCCATCCTCCTCATCCATTCCATCCTCAGAGGATGCCTGAAAATATGACAGTACCAACTCTACACACACTATGTTTTTTCAGATGTGTGTCTGTGTGTGTGTGTATGTGTGTAAACACACACACTTAGGACTAAGTTTAATCTATAACTTAGGCACAGTAAGAGAATATCCAAACTGCCAGCATCACTACTCTTGCACTTTGTGGCCATTATTAAGTAAAATAAGGATTACTTGAGCATGAGAACTACACTAGTGAGACAGTCAATCTGAAAACTAAGAAAGCTACTAAGTGACAAACAGGCCAGAAGCATATACAGTGTGGATACACTGGACAAAGGGATGAGTCACATCCCAGGCAGGACAGAGTGGGACAGCAAGAGATTTCATCACACTGCCCACAATGGCATGCAATTTAAAACTTGTGAATTATTTATTTTTGGAATTTTTCATTTAATATTTTCAGACTACAGTTGACCATGGGTGACTGAAACCATAGAAAGTGAAACCATGGATAAAAGACTGCTGTTGCTACTGCTTAGATGCTTTAGTCATATCCAGCTCTGTGTGACCCTATGGACTGCAGCCTGCCAGACTCCTCTGTCCATTGGATTCTCCAGGCAAGAATACTGGAGTGGGTTGCCATGCCCTCCTCCAGGGGATCTTCCTGACCCAGGGATCGAACCTAGGTCTCCCTCATTGCAGGCAGATTCTTTACCACCCGAGCCACCAGTGAAGCCCAAGAATACTGAAGTGGGAAGCCTTTCCCTTCTCCAGGGTAACTTTCCGACCCAGGAATTGAACTAGGTCTACTGCACTGCAGGCAGATTCTTTACCAGCTGAGCTACCCGGGAAGCCCCTAAGGGCTACTACTGTATATTTTATAAGTATATATATGTGTGTGTCTGTGTGTGTGTATGTGTGGGTGTGTGTATGTCAGGCATGTGTGTGTATACATATATATATGTAACTAAAAATAAATGATGCAGGCTCTCAGCCTAACTCCCTACTTTTCAAGTGCTCAAAAGTCACAGACAGAGAAGATTTCTACTGAAAAGCACTGATCTATACAGCTACTGGAGATGCCTTGTATGTGAAAGATGAAACTAACACACACACACATACACACACACAGAAAGCCAATAATTCACCCATTCTTTCTTGTAAAACAATTTATTGAGCATTCCTCATATGAGAATTACTATGCTAGGAATTTGGAATCCATAGGTTAAAACAAAACATTCCCTGCTTTCAAGGACCTCACAAGAACAGTAAGAAATAATGACTATAAAGAGTTTATCAAATACCAAATACTTGGGTATTGGGTATTGGGTCCAACTATCAGAAATGCACTTAGTGATGTAGAAGAAAATAAAAAAACAGTAACCAAGTTCCCTCTGCCTTCAAGGGGCTTACAACCTGGCTAATGACACACAGGGCTTCCCCAGTGGCTCAGTGGTAAAGAATCTGCCTGCCAATGCTGAAGACACAGGTTCTATCCCTGGGTTCGGAAGATCCCCTGGAGAAAGAAACCATAACCCACTCCAGTATTCTTCCTTGGGAAATCCCATGGACAGAGAAGCCTGGTGGACTACAGTCCATGGGATCACAAAAGAGTCAGACACGACTGAGCAACTAAACAACAAAAATGACACACAACACAGAGTAAGAAGTAAAACATTTTAAGTGGCAATTAATATTTGAGACTATGTCTTCAAACTGAGATCCATAGAGTTTGATGTGGAATTATTTCTTCCATTTTGTGTTTTCATTGGAATGATAATCTAAAAAATGCATTCTAATTAATTTCTGGATAAGCATCTTAAAACTAAATACCACCAATGAATTTTCATTCTGGCACCTGCTGTTGGTGTTCTCAATCATGCATGTACTAGGTGAAGGCCTAAATAGTTTGCTAAATAAATAAAGTCTGATGGGCTGGGGTGTGGGGAGGAGGTGAGGATGAATTGAGATGTTAGAGAACACAGGGTAGGGCTTCCCAGGTGGCACCAGTGGTGTAAAGAGCCCGTCTGCGAATGCAGGAAACATGAGAGACACGGGTTCAGTCCCTGGGTCGGGAAGATCCCCTGGAGGAGGGCATGGCAACCCACTCCAGTACTCCTGCCTGGAGAATCCCATGGACAGAGGAGCCTGGTGGGCTATAGCCCACGGGGTCACGAAGAGTCGGACACAACTGAGGCGACTTAGCATGCACACAGAACACATGGTAGCAGAGGTATCCAAAAGCGCCTGCATCACAGTGGCTAAAATCACCATCACGTTGAGAGTAAAGGTGATGTGCTCATCCTGTCTCTGTGGAGCTCCTATGTGGCCTGTTCTCCACTCCCGCAGTCTTTGGGTACAGCTTACACATTTGATTTAGAATTCAGGAAATTCACAATGCTAATCACATCTCTAAGAGAACAAAAAGAAGTTATGGTGACACTTCATTAAAACTGACATTTGAAGATTATTTATTGGTAAGAGTTTTCATCACATATGAAGTCTGATTACCTTGAACCAGCAAACGAAGCTTTGATGGTAATTTTTAATCTACATTTTAAAAGGACACTTTCTATATTAATATAAAACAGAAACAGATTAAATAAGAATAGAATCTGAGGCAACATCGTTTATACTCTTAAAGCCAATACTGGCAATGTAACTTCAACAATACAATATCATTTGCAAAATAATTCAATGTTGTTCCTTTTTAATTTCATCAACTCTGTTGCTCACATTTAATATTTTCTCATTGGCTTTGGTTTTATAATTTGTGAAATTTGTAAGTAAAAGTGTTTGTATTTTGTACTGTGTTCCTACATACATAAGTGAAATGTTTAATAAGGGTAACCTAGGTTAACACTGGGCTTACCAGGTAACTCAGCTGGTAAAGAATCCACCTGCAATCCAGGAGACCCCAGTTCGATTCCTGGGTCAGGAAGTTCCCCTGGAGAAAGGACAGTCTACCCACTTCAGTATTCTTGGATTTCCCTCATGGCTCAGATGATAAAGAATCCACATGCAATTCAGGAGACCTGGGTTCAATCCCTGGGTTGGAAAGATACCCTGAAGGAGGGCATGGCAACCCACTCCAGTATTCTTGCCTGGAGAATCCCCATGGATGTGGCAGGAGAGGAGCATGGCAGGCTACAGTTCACAGAGTCAGACACAGCTGAGCAACTAAGCACAGCACAGCATAGGTTCACACTATTCAGACCAGTCACCTTTGCTACCACTCATCCTATGGTGTTTAAATAAGCACTCCTTATTTAAAGAGAGTGCTCATTAAGAAGCCAAGCCCTCTCTTCTCTCCTTTCTATCTAGATGTGGGAGGCCTTCGACCTCTCTCTAGTGAGCCACAGAGGAATTGAAAAGAAATCACAAATGCATATTTAAATCATTCCAATAAATATATATGCACCCAATATAGGAGCACCGCAATATGTAAGACAAATGCTAACAAGTATGAAAGGGGAAATCAACAATAACACAATAATACTGGGAGACTTTAATACCCCACTCACACCTATGGACAGATCAACTAAACAGAAAATCAACAAAGAAATGCAAACTTTAAATGATACATTAGACCAGTTAGACCTAATTGATATCTATAGGACACTTCACCCCAAAACAATGAATTTCACCTTTTTCTCAAGTGCTCATGGAACATTCTCCAGGATAGATCACATCCTGGGCCATAAATCTAAACTTGATAAATTCAAAAAAATCGAAATCATTCCAAGCATCTTTTCTGACCATAATGCATTAAGATTAGATCTCAATTACAGGAGAAAAACTATTAAAAATTCCAACATATGGAGGTTGAACAACACACTTCTGAATAACCAACAAATCACAGAAAAAATCAAAAAAGAAATCAAAATATGCATAGAAACTAATGAAAATGAAAACACAACAACCCAAAACCTGTGGGACACTATAAAAGCAGTGCTAAGAGGAAAGTTCATAGCACTACAGGCATACCTCAAGAAACAAGAAAAAAGTCAAATAAATAAACTAACTCTACACCTAAAGCAACTAGAAAAGGAAGAATTGGAGAACCCCAGAGTTAGTAGAAGGAAAGAAATCTTAAAAATTAGGGCAGAAATAAATGCAAAAGAAACAAAAGAGACCATAGCAAAAATCAACAAAGCCAAAAGCTGGTTCTTTGAAAGGATAAATAAAATTGACAAACCATTAGCCAGACTCATCAAGAAGCAAAGAGAGAAAAATCAAATCAATAAAATTAGAAATGAAAATGGAGAGATCACAACAGACAACACAGAAATACAAAGGATCATAAGAGACTACTATCAGCAGTTATATGCCAATAAAATGGACAACATGGAAGAAATGGACAAATTCTTAGAAAAGTACAATTTTCCAAAACTGAACCAGGAAGAAATAGAAAATCTTAACAGACCCATCACAAGCACGGAAATTGAAACTGTAATCAGAAATCTTCCAGCAAACAAAAGCCCAGGTCCAGACAGCTTCACAGCTGAATTCTACCAAAAATTTCGAGAAGAGCTAACACCTATCCTACTCAAACTCTTCCAGAAAATTGCAGAGGAAGGTAAACTTCCAAACTCATTCTATGAGGCCACCATCACCCTAATACCAAAACCTGACAAAGATGTCACAAAAAAAAGAAAACTACAGGCCAATATCACTGATGAACATAGATGCAAAAATCCTTAACAAAATTCTAGCAATCAGAATCCAGCAACACATTAAAAAGATCATACACCATGACCAAGTGGGCTTTATCCCAAGGGTGCAAGGATTCTTCAATATAAGCAAATCAATCAATGTAATTCACCACATTAACAAATTGAAAAATAAAAGCCATATGATTATCTCAATAGATGCAGAGAAGGCCTTTGACAAAATTCAACATCCATTTATGATAAAAACTCTCCAGAAAGCAGGAATAGAAGGAACATACCTCAACATAATAAAAGCTATATATGACAAACCCACAGCAAACATTATCCTCAATGGTGAAAAATTGAAAGCATTTCCCCTAAAGTCAGGAACAAGACAAGGGTGCCCACTTTCACCGCTACTATTCAACATAGTTCTGGAAGTTTTGGCCACAGCAATCAGAGCAGAAAAAGAAATAAAAGGAATCCAAATTGGAAAAGAAGAAATAAAACTTTCACTGTTTGCAGATGACATGATCCTCTACATAGAAAACCCTAAAGACTCCACCAGAAAATTACTAGAGCTAATCAATGAATATAGTAAAGTTGCAGGATATAAAATCAACACACAGAAATCCCTTGCACTTCTATACACTAATAATGAGAAAGTAGAAAAAGAAATTAAGGAAACAATTCCATTCACCATTGCAACGAAAAGAATAAAATACTTAGGAATACATCTACCTAAAGAAACTAAAGACCTATATATAGAAAACTATAAAACACTGATGAAAGAAATCAAAGAGGACACTAATAGATGGAGAAATATACCATGTTCATGGATCGGAAGAATCGATATAGTGAAAATGAGTATACTACCCAAAGCAATTTACAAATTCAATGCAATCCCTATCAAGCTACCAGCGATATTTTTCACAGAACTAGAACAAATAATTTCAAGATTTGTATGGAAATACAAAAAACCTCGATTAACCAAAGCAATCTTGAGAAAGAAGAATGGAACTGGAGGAATCAACTTGCCTGACTTCAGGCTCTACTACAAAGCCACAGTCATCAAGATAGTATGGTACTGGCACAAAGACAGAAATATAGATCAATGGAACAAAATAGAAAGCCCAGAGATAAATCCACACACATATAGACACCTTATCTTTGACAAAGGAGGCAAGAATATACAATGGAGTAAAGACAATCTCTTTAACAAGTGGTGCTGGGAAAACTGGTCAACCACTTGTAAAAAGAATGAAACTAGATCACTTTCTAACACCGCACACAAAAATAAACTCAAAATGGATTAAAGATCTAAATGTAAGACCAGAAACTATAAAACTCCTAGAGGAGAATATAGGCAAAACACTCTCCAACATAAATCACAGCAGGATCCTCTATGATTCACCTCCCAGAATACTGGAAATAAAAGCAAAAATAAACAAATGGGATCTAATTAAAATGAAAAGCTTCTGCACAACAAAGGAAAATATAAGCAAGGTGAAAAGACAGCCTTCTGAATGGGGAGAAAATAATAGCAAATGAAGCAACTGACAAACAACTAATCTCAAAAATATACAAGCAACTTATGCAGCTCAATTCCAGAAAAATAAACGACCCAATCAAAAAATGGGCCAAAGAGCTAAACAGACATTTCTCCAAAGAAGACATAAGGATGGCTAACAAACACATGAAAAGATGCTCAACATCACTCATTATCAGAGAAATGCAAATCAAAACCACAATGAGGTACCACTTCACACCAGTCAGAATGGCTGTGATCCAAAAATCTGCAAGCAATAAATGCTAGAGAGGGTGTGGAGAAAGGGAACCCTCCTACACTGTTGGTGGGA